>NC_133811.1:14640024-15240024 GCF_043250625.1 Sebastes fasciatus | reverse complement strand
TGCCTATGTTAGCCATACCAACTTTATGAATATGCCAATTTTGTGTTTACAGCTTGTTGTGCTGCAAAACGTGTCCAAAAAGTAAATTATTGCAAATGGCAGATAGCTTTTCTTCACCATCTAGTAATCCATCTCAATTGGACAGGCTGGAATAACACATTTTATAAAATGATTTCCACTATAATACATTAACATTTTGACATGGAAATTGTCCGATTTAAAGAGATTATGTATATTGGCTACATAAATCTTGTTCTCTGTATCATCTCCAAACTCATATTTATTCCGAACACTTAGGGGAACAGAAACACACTCAGTAACTAACAGACACTCCTGAAGCACATTGTGTGTTCATCCTAAAATTACCTAATTATCTTATATCATCATCAACAAGTTACCCTACAGCAACGGTGCAGTAACTCTCTTTGTTTCCCTCCTTCTCCTCCTCTTCCTCTCCCTGCCAACTTCACCAACTCAGAGGTCAGCTCTGAGCTCATCTACATCCCGTCATCGGTCCATCATGGCGTTAAAGGGAAGTCTGTGCTCCTGTCCGTTGAGACTCGCTTCGCGCTGGATGATGCTGAGATCCAGGGAACTTGGTCCCACACCAGGTCGAGCGGCACCAGAACAACGTTGGTGACATTTACCAAAGAGGCCACAATCACTGACATGATGTACCGCAACCAACTCGTCTTTAGAGAACCCAATGTTTCTTTGCTCATCCGGGAATTAAACCATGATGATGAGGGGGATTACCACCTGAGCCTCAACATAGCGTTTCATAACAAGACAGGACTGGTTATCAAGGAGGAGAGAACTGTGCACGTAACAGTGGACGGTGAGTGTTTTCCTGTCACATGTCATAATGACCAATTGGATGTCATCTATGGACTCTAATACCTTAACTTCTTTGTTTATTCCGTAGACTCTGTGTCCACTCCAGTCATTCAGAAGAGCCCATCGTATGCAGTTGTTGAGGACAAGGCCAACGTCACCTGGAATTGTTCTGTTGAGAACGGAACAAGAGTTGTGTTCCAGTGGTTAAAGGACAACGTCGCACTAGGTCCCAGTGACAGATACCACTTCTCCCGAGACAACTCCACATTGTTAATCAGTCCTGTGAGAAAAGAGGACAAGGGAACTTACCACTGTGTGGCCAGCAACGCTGTCAGCCAGGGTCGGCACAGCCGGGCCGCGGAGCTCAATGTCTATTGTGAGTAGATATATCCATCTGTATCTGTCGCCTTTTTCCTACTACTGTATATACGTCTCTGTCCCTGCACCAAGACAACCTGAAACTGCCAATCTAGTTCCCAATTAGTTTCCAGAGAATTGCAATGTGGTTCATTTCCTGTGAGAATGTAATCTTCCCATTTATAAGAAGTGGACGTAGTCACCGTGATGTCACCCATTGGTTTGTGGATTGCCGCTTTGAAACCTTGAGTATGGCATTTTGGGGTTGTGGCCAGAAGGTAACACATAAATTGCGAAACTCTTGCGAGATGGTTAAGGTTAGGCATTGATATTGAAGGGTTAAGGTTAGGAGGGGTCATCGGGCAGCGAGTCTTTTTTGCAAGTTTTAAAAATTTGAGGGTTACCCTCTAGAAACGGCTTCATTTTGACTGTCACCACATTGTTTTTTTGCAACCAAATGTGACACAAGAAGGTGGAGCTAAGTACAATCGAACGCTGAATAAGACGTTTTTAGGCGACCAAAGTGTTATAATTAACTTTCATGAACTGAAAACACACTGTGAAAGAGTTAAAAGTTTAAAAAAGGTAAATGTTTTAAAACAAAAATACGGAAAACACCCAGACCAGACAACGCTGTGGTAGCAACCTGTCAATCACAAGGTAGCTAAAGCACACCTGCTTTATAGTCTATTTCAATCTAAATGGGACCATAATTTACTAAATGAACATCATGCTGTATTGAAGAAGACTTGAAACTAGTGATTGAGACCATAAACTCATGTTTACAATGTTTACTGAGGTAATAAGTAGGGTCATTTTCTCATAGACTTCTATACAATCACACTTCTTTTTGCAACCAGAGGAGTCACCCCCTGCTGGCTGTTAGAAGGAATACAAGTTTAAGGCACTTCCGCATTGGCTTCACTTTTCAGACCCGGAGGTTTCTCATTCAAGAAACAAAATGCCGCTCGCCTTGATCACCTTTTTCATGTGAAAGTAGCTGCTATGAACACCAGAAAAGATAAATTACAGCAAAATGATGTCCATAAGGCCCGGCTAATTTTACAGGGACTGGAATCAGATTTTGTTTCCCTGCCAAAATCTCTATCACGGCAGGTGTGATCTTCATTTTACAAGCTGTTGTTAACTTGTAATTAGGCAGGATGAACATAAATGAACCAAACTGAGAAATACCATAAAGACAGCAATGTAGACAAAATAAGTAAGTTGTTGAATTAATGTGTTACACATATACTTTTCTTTTTTTTTTATTTGGCACACACTGGAACCAGATCTATTAACATTACAAGGTCAGAATGCACAAATATACTTGGATGTAGGCTATTTGTCACAAAGCTCCTGTAATAATACCAATTCATAGAAAACACCTATTTTCGTAATTTTGTTGTGCTCTCTCTCTGCACTGTATTAGGTCATATGTAAATGTCTGTGAGACCAAACTACTTTCTGACAACTGAAAAGATGTGACCGTTATGGGTATTTGCATGGGAGCAGACTTATCTGATAAAGCCTCTGTTCTGCCATAAAGCGCGTAGATATAGTGATAAACTGGCCTGCTTGTGTGAGTCTAAGGTTGCACCCAGAACACACGTATCAATGAATTCATTTGAATGTATTCTAATTTTCTCAAACCTCATGTTTCTGTATCGACAGAAAGTAAAGTATAGCCTCTATCCACTACCATCAGTTTCAGTTTTACTGTGTTCAGCTTCTATTACATCCAGAGTTTTTATTAATGTTAATGTAAGACTGACAACGACTTATTCATTTTCTCAAAGTCATATTTCCAGTCACATTAAAACTGATGTGAGTCAAAGAACTGACAGTGCTCATGGACTGATTCACTTTAGATGCAACACACAACTGCAATGGTTGCCACTTACTTATGTTAAGTAACAGTGAATCCTATTTGAACAGACTTAAAGGAACAGTGTGTAATATCATATTCATAACTATGTTTTCATTAGTGTATTCTTTAGCTTAGAACGAGCCGTTTATATCTACATAGGGAGCGGGTCCTCTTCATGGAGTCTGCAATGTTGCTCCAGAACGGACAAACCAAACGCGGGCTCTAGAGAGAGCCTTTCACGTTTTTACGTTACCTGAAGGCCACCATAGTTCCCTGAAACACTCGCAGAGTGCAAAACCGTGGTACTGACAGCCCCCGTCTGTTGCTCCTAAAGTAGTGTTATTATAGTAAAGATGGCCTCTGAGCGAGGCGAACGCCGTTACCACGGTTTTGCATGTGCCGGCTCACGTTACCGCAGTCTTGGAAAAGGAAGAGTGAGCGGTGGGGTACTCAGATGGTTGCAATCTGCAACCACACCACTAATTGCTGCCAAATCCTACACACTGTACCTTTAAAACAGACATCTTACTTAACTACATGACGTAGAGATGTGGTAGGGAGACATTGTGTGTTGTCACCATTAAAATAAAACTGAAATCTTCAATCAATCTTTTGTGGTTAGAATAAAATCACAATATTTCTTGCCATTAAAATGTACATTATTAAATCTTTTTAGTTATATAGTTTTTAGTTTATTTTTACACTACAACGCTTATCAGCTTACTTGCGGAAATTAATAAGAAAAAGTTGTTTTCATATGTTCTCACATCTCCTCTGGAGCTGTTTTGTTGGTTAAGTGTTCAAGGTCAAGCACCTGCTCTTTCAATTCCCCACCAGGACTTCTGCTGCTAGACTGTGGATTGAACTTATGACCCTGTTTAGAAAATCTTTTCCCCACTGCGGCCCCATGATGCACTAAGATGAGACAATTCCTAGAAAAGTAACCATTCTGTATAATGAGCACCATATCAGCAGCCAACTGTCATGTTTCCCTGACCCCTGCAGACGGCCCCTACAACCTGGAGGTGAACTCAGGCCAGGGCCTGCGGACAGGAGAGGTGTTCACCATCAACCCCGGAGAGCTGGTCTTCTTCGAATGCCAGGCGGACTCCAACCCGCCCAACAGCTACGTCTGGATCTCTAAGAGCCGCAACGCCACCCAGGTCATCACAGAGGGCCCGCGGCTGGAGGTGCGCTCCTACAGACTGGCCCAGGCCGAGGAGTACCTGTGCCGGGCATTCAACAACGTGACGCAGAAGCAGGACGAGGCCCAGTTTACTCTGGTGGTGGCCAGCTTAGGAACAGGTGGGTAGAGGGTGGATCATGGCGAGAAAGAGCACAGCGTGGGTAGATTTTGGGAATCCTCTGAGATAAACACTCTGTAAACACTGTGTCACGCCAAAAGCAGAAGAGGTTGATGAGCCGTGAGAGATATATCTTGACAATGACAAACACCATGGCCAGCTTTGGTGGGTGGATTAAAGTGTAGTGTAGTGTGTGTGCACAACCGTTGAAAAGTGAAACCGGGTTATGGATATAACATGAAATATGCATGGCTATTATGAAACTGGCGTTTTATCTGTGTTGCTATGGTTCTAGCTCCTGCAGCCTGTATTAAAGTTCAGTGGCTGGGAAAGTAAACAGTGGATAACAGCTGTCGTATTTGTTGACTAAGTTTTATAGCATGTGGAGTTTCTGTGTGCCGAATGCGACATTGATATGTTGTCTTGGTGATATTGGGGAAAGGCTCTCTGATGGCTACTGTTGATACTGGATATGATTTAAAATGCTGTTTATCGAGTCAACAGAAGTCATGACAGCATCCATTTTATTGACATCAAAATCTCTTATGAACATTACCAAAGAAGTCTGAGGCTCACGCTGGTGCTTTAAGCTAACATGAGCCGTCTAGCATGCTGATGTCTAACAGGTAATATTTAAAGGAACAGCGTCTAACATTTAGGGGGATCTATTGGCAGAAATGGAATATTAATAAGTATGTTTTCTTTAGTGTAGAATCACCAGAAAATAAGAATTGTTGTGTTTTCGTTACCTTAGAAGGAGCCGTTTATATCTACTTACGGAACGGGTCCTCTCTTCACAGAGCTGGCCGCCATGTTTCTACAATAGCCCAGAACGGACAAACCAAACACTGGCTCAGGGCCATTTGCATTTTCACATTTTTGCGTCGGCTAATGTACTTCTCCTACATGTTTGGCCCACGGGAGGAGAAGTTTCAGTTGGTTGCAATGTGCAACCTCACCGCTAGATGCCGCCAGATCCCTCACACTGTACATTTAACAGATTCTACTTTAAGCTGTGTCTCAATTTGGATACTTCCGTTAGTATACTTCCTTGTAGTACACTGTGCACACTAGATTTACTTATTTGCATAGTGCATGAATTTTGACAGGGTAGTTTTGTCTCAAATCACACATGGCTGTTATGCCACAGACATCACGCGGTATCGACAGTAATTCAATTCAGACGGATAAATGAACCCAATACCTGCTTCTATCCGACTAGTATAGTGGTACTTGGTAAAAAAACACATGTATAACTTATAAACTTAAATTTGTTTGTACGTAGCAAAGATATCGACTGTTAAGGGTGAGAAGTGTCGAGCGTTCCACACTCAACATTTTGACCGTTTTGACTACAACATCTGGGTACTAAGCAGTGTGAACGCACTTATGCACTCAAAATAGCAAGTGTAAGTACGGAAGTATGCAAATTGAGACATAGCATTAGTTTAGCCTAGTAGCATGCTAACATTTGCTAATTAGCAATGCACTGTGGCCGATAGGAATGTCAGTGTAGTTTTGCAGGTATTTGGTCATAAAACAAAGGATTGGCCAAATCCAAATTTGGACTTGATGATGGCGCTAGAAGAAAAGTTATCACCAAAGTTAATCAAATGTATCTTCTCGTGTAGAGATCTTGAATATTAATACCACATTTCACATCAATCCATCAGGAATTTCAACATCATCGTGATTGAGGAAAAGCCAGGGAGACACGAAAGTCATTAGGAGTCATCCTCTGGGGACCGTGAATGTGTGTTATTTCATGGAACTCCAACCAACCTAATAGTTGTTGAGTTATTTCAGTCTGGACCAAAACAGTGGACCATTCGACCCACATTGCCATCCCTAGAGCCGGCTTGGCTAACAATGAGTGTTAATATCAGTGTCCCTCCTGTATTTGTTTACAGGGAAAGAGAAGCACACCCAAGAGGGCAGCTCTGTGTCCCCTCTGGCGGCCATTACCGTCTGCTCGTTGTTCGCCATCGGCTGCATGCTGCTGTTCTTCCTCAGGAGAACCTGCCATCCTAAGAGAGGTGAGTTAATGTCTTATCCTGCTGGTGGTTTTCTAGCAGTGAGTCCTGCAACCTGTCTAACACGTTTGAAATCTGCATGTCTGATTAAATGCTGAGATGCGCAAGACAACACTAACGGCTTGCTGCACCGAGATCTCACATGTCGAGGTTAATCTTAAATGTAAATGACTTGCAAATGTCAGTCAAACAGAAGGGAACCAGGCCAAAGTAACTACCGTGTTTGAATAAAGGTAATATTTACAATTTCTCATTTCTCTATTTGTGAATAATTATTTCCCTCTGTCTCTTTCTCTCCATTATCATCAGTGCTTATGAGCATTTATAACAGGTAAGAGCTTTGACTATGACATTAATACAGACATGAACAACAGTACTTTTATTGTGCATAAGCTTCAACTAACAGCTTTATGTGCCTGTTTTTGTGCAGACCGCTTTCAGAGCAGAAACGACCACATCGTTCAGGTGAGCTACTGCTTGTTAACAGATGTTTTTAACTGCTATCAAGGACACTCACATTATAGCATACACCATATTTACATATACATCTTACATCATGTTTTTTGAGATGATTAAAGGGATGAACAGGGCCTTGGTTTTCCATTAAACCGCAAGCCATTCCTAAAAAACAGGTTTGAGATAGGAGGAGTTTAAAGCAGGAAAGTAAACACGGTCAGGATGTCTTTTTTCATGCAGTACAAATGTGTTATTTTCACCTATTCTAAAATGGTGTATTTGAATATTTTAATATATATATAGTCTTGGATGAATTGTGTATCACTGTAAAGCTGAGACTCTTGTGGATCCAATGAGCCCAATTGTATATATGTGTGATGATGTTAGTCTCCATAGTAGGCATTTCATTGTAGTGAGACCATTTTTGAAACTTGACATCACTGTATAAAATGACCTGTGGTGACCTCTAGGATAATCACAGCCTCATGAAACTTAACCGCTACAAACTAGAGACCTAGGGCATTCAGAGGATGTAGATTCCTAGATTAATTGATTTATTAATAATTTTGTTATTTATGACTAAAACAACTTGACACACAGTGCTGCTTCCCAGCTTTCAGATGATGTACACCACTTCTATGTGACATCTACTGTTGACTTTTTATCTACCCCTGAACTTCCCCTGTCCCCAATCACTACCCCTCTATAAGAAAAGGGCAGAATGGTTAGGGGTTAATGTAAAGCTTGACTCAAAATAGACACTAATGTACCGCTCTAACATTAAAGCCTCTGTATCGGCAGGTCATGAAGATGCTACAGAAGACTTTGGCATCTACGAGTTTGTCTCCATACCTGGGAAAATGGAGTCCGCACAGGTATATTTAACACATTGTACATCGACATGGATTCAATGATAACAATGCAAGATTTTAAGATTTCTTAAGCTATTGTTGAAACGTTTTTAAATGTTCCTATGCAACTGTCCTGCAGGCATCGTGCAGATCTCTGGCTCGCCTGGAGTCCGTTCAGGATATGCACACCACCATCTACGATGTGATCAGACACGTACCTGAAACCCCCAGTCACAGTTTGCTGGAGTGAGCTGGAAGAGTTGAGATGGAACTTACACCTCATCATTTCACTTGAAGACTCCTGTGTAGCTTTATTCTCTGTTATCAAAGCCTGAAACTCTGGCTTTGGTGGCCCGTTTTTTTGCACAAGGGATGAAGGAGACTTGTTTGAGTACACAACCTGATCGTGCACTGTTACTGTCCAGAGTTTGGGACAGATGTTCAATGACTTTTGCTGACATTATTGTGAGATGAAAGTGTATGTATGCCTTGAAATGTTTTGTTTTTTTATGTGCAAGTGTAACTGTTATGCATTTTTGATCATTTCAGGTCATATTAAACCAAGCAAGTTAGTTTATGAGGTACCTAAACTATTTAAAACATATATTTAATTTGAAATACTAAAGTTTTATTTCGATAATATCTTTCTAATTTAACATTTCTGCTAATGAGAGTCTGTTTTGTGACAAGACAAGTGTTATAATGAATGCATTTTCTTGTGTGAAATATTTAGGTTAATTGTAAATATTGTACATGGATTATACTGCAGATTCTTTATACATATTATTCTATTTCTATGTTTTGCTCCGATCTATTTATTCCCATAGAAACACTTAACCCTGTTTCCACAAATGTAGCATTTTTCTCTGCTCAACATGGATATAATGAAATGCTGAAACAAGGAAAAGGAATCATAAATTATTGTACAGTTTGCATTCACATGTGTGTTTTGTACTTTATTAAATATATAACTGTTTACTATTCTGGGTCATTTTTACAGTAAATATGCATACTTCATTCTGCAGTTAATATTTGCACTTGTTTTATGTCTTTTTCATAGAAGAGCAGTCAGGGCTTGAAATGAGCACTTTCTTTGTCAAATGTCCTGAAAACAACAACAACAAATAGCTGATGCCAGCAAAGATGTCAGTTGTTCTGCTGCTTCATAGTCATTCTTTTGTCTGATGTCTTGGCTGTGATCTCTCTTCTCGCAAGTGTTTGAGTCGTATTTGTTGTTTCCAAATTGCTGCAGAGTGCTTGTTTCTCTCGGCTTTGTGACTTGCATTGTTATGCCGTGTACCTGGCTTGATATGGAGAGACAGGCAGCAACAGACGGATGGTGCAGCATGTGGCAGAGTGCCCTCCACCCGCTCCTGCTGACACCTTGTCACGACTAGATAAAAATGTGTGTGCTTACCAGTCTGCATGTGTGTGTAAAATAGAGGTAAAGGGATGTGGAGGAAATAGATCCAGGCCAGACACAAAAGTGTTTTGTTAAGAAAAGAGAGGTCACAATTTATATGTGATTTACAAAATGTATTAGACTCCCATGCACTTACTTTTCTGTTATTTTTCCCACCTTGAATGCACCACTTAAAGGCAGCAGTCTGCTATGAGTCAGCTTATTACCAAAACATTGTGTCACTAATGCGCTGAGTGCTTCCATTCAAATTCATGTCAAATGCTGTAGCACAAAAAAGATCCAAATTCACAAGCTAGTAGATCTGGTATTGAAACTTAAAACTCTTAAAGGTCTGATTGATAACATTTTTATGCAGAAAAATATATTTAAAAAAATAATACATGCACAGAGCTTTTAGAAAGGTGACGAATAAAAGTTTGGCATTGCCTGCCAAAAATTAGGATTGTGAATTAATCACTAAAAAAAATGTGGTGGGTCCAAAATGAATGTTTTGTTTATCTCTGTGGAAGATATCTGACGTTTGGTTCCCACTTCTAACAAGGCTTGTGAGCCAATAGTAAAAACAACGTTGGTATCACGTGGTATCTCTGGGTTGTCAGTTAGTGGGGAAAAAACGGATAAATGGCTGAGGTTGTCGGTAAGTGCCTGGCAATGACTTGTTGTGAAGTAAATGCAATGGAGCCGGGGAGGGAGAATGCGACATCTAGTAGCTGAATGTTATCAATATTATCAATAGCACCTTTAAAATAGAAATATTTGAATTGATTTGGCACTTAGGTGGTTTATTTTCCAAAGAAAACTGGGGACTATGAAGAATCACCACAAATAAATGACACTATTTTGAAATTATTATTTTACACATCGCCAACAAGACAAATTATTACACTAAGTTTTTGCTTGTTCACTGGATAATAAATTGTCAAGACCTGCAGTACTTTATGACCCAGTATGAGGCTCATAAGTCTGCTTATCATGATGCTCCCCTGCATAACAACAAGCAGTTTATTGAATCTAGCTCTTATTATAGCTGATGAACTGACCAACAGAGTGTGCAGTGTCTTTGCGGTGGCATCTCCGGGTAGAGGCCGCCATCTGTTCCGTCTCAGTGTATGCTTTGAGGGAGGCTCCGCACTGTGGATGACTGCCTAACAAACAACAGTGGAGTAGATTCACCTAAGGAGAGCGACCTCACCTTCATTTGACTGGGAAATAGCCTGAGGCATCATTAACCAGGAACTAGAGCTCATGGGGCCTGCTGTCTGCTGTCTGCTGCATGCTGCAAGCTTTTAGCCAAGCGCTGCTTGAAATAACACCCAGAGGGGGAAATTATAGAACAGGCTGAATGGGTCTGCATGTGCCGTTTTTGTAATTATTTTCAACAGTTTACAGTGCAGAGCCAAATCTAATTACTTGGCGGAGGTGGAGCTACAGTACATGGCGCTGCTGGGTCATTTGGATGGCATGACATGATCACAAAAGGAAATGTGGTTTGCTAAATAATCTCTCTCACTCCCAATAGTAAAACTAAGTTACATATTGTGTATTTAATTACAGTATGTGAACAACAAAGTATCACATATACTAAATAGGCCTACAGAAAGCTTCAGACAGTTGTGGAAGAAGTACTTATATGTGTTACAGTATATAATACTATTGGATCATTTGAATTGATGCACTAACATGTCAGCAGCATTTTAATGTTGTAGCCATCAATGTTGACTAAATTAACTTAGTTACATTCCACTGCTAGTTTTGAATATAGAAAATTATATACAGCTATGTAATATATATATATAACATTTATTGAACTAGGAAGTCACATTGAGATTAAAACCTCTTTTACAAGACAGGGTCAGCAGCATCCAACACATAACAAGACAACGACATTGAATCACGGCAGCAACAGTAGGTACGACAAAATACATTACATCATACAGTGCATTAACAAGGCAGCATGTTGGCCATGTGTTTGTTATTTAATTGAAGCAACTGCAGCTAGCAGTTACCACTTCTATTATTCTATGTTTAAAATCATTTAAAGAGATAAGAGTCTCAAGTTTGAGCTTGGCCTGCAGATGGTTTCAGGACTGGGACTGTAGTGGAACAGGCTCGTTTTGCAGCTTATGTACTGATAGAAGGCACTTTAAACTGAAGCCATTTATGTGACCTTAGATTATAACTGTTCTGGAGAAATACAAACTTCCGGCTTAGGTAAGTAGGAAATTTGCCAGAGATGATCTTATAAACTAAAATGTACCAATGTTGTAACCTCCGCAGAGTGAGGGATGACCATCCTACCATGCTGTATAAGGTACAATGATGGGTCCTGAAGCCAGAATTAGTGACATACCTCAGGGCTGAGTGATACAGGGGGTCAAGTTTGGACAAGGTGGACGGTGAGGCAAACCTGCAAACTTGTATCACAAAAATCAATCTGAGTCAAGAAAAGGCCAGCAACTAAGCATTTTCTTGATGCCATGGAAAAACAGGACTTTTGTTCTGTACAGAAAACCCAGTGTGAATTTTAATTTCTTTTCAAGATGGTCAATATGGCATTTAAAATTTAAACTTTTGTCCATCCAAATTCCCAAGTATTTGCAATTATCAACAGACTGAATAGAGACACCATCAAGAGTATTAATAGAAAGGGTTGGAACTTTTGAGATCAATCAAGATAATTTCAGTATAAACTGTGGAACAACCATAGGCCTTTTTCTTTTTCTTTATTTTTTTTTATACTTTATTTTTTCCCTTTTTACGAGGTTGTTTTCATATATGCAATTTACAGTTCGTAATTACAATAGTTTTATAAACCAATTTTTTAAGTAGTTGAGCTTATAGATGAACTCATTAAGTACACTAGAGAAAACAACTTCAACATTCAAAATTTAAATAAAATTAAGAAAAGAAATAATAATAATAATAAAAAAATAATAGAATTAAAAAACAAAAAACAAAAAAACACACAAAAACAATAATCATACAAAAATAAGAGAGTAATAATAATAAATTAAATAAACAAATAAGTTAATAGAAAATAAAAAGGGGGGGAGGGGTGGGAGTGCAAATATATAGTAATATCATTTACATGGGCACACATATGCATCCTCCTTCACGTCAGGTCACCTCCAAGCATATGTATATGTGCATGCGTGTTAACCCATGTAGCTATATTTTTCCTTCTGTTAGACTCCATCTCTTCTCAAAAACATCTTCCATATTCTTTATTTTGTGAGTTCCCTTTTCCATAACTTTTACTTCTTGAATTACTCTTTTCCATTTTATAAAATCTGGGGGTTTAAACATAGGCCTTTTTTCACAGCCGACATTTTGACAAGCATGTGACATGATAAAATAACACCGAGAGTAATTAGTAGAGTAACATATTTTCTCTCTCCAGGAAGACAAAATGAACATTGCTGTCTAATATTCTACTCTGTGATGTTAAATTACTACCATCCAGTGGTGTAAAACAGCAATACATGTATCATAATATTAATGCTTTACATTGCTTTTGAATAGAATTTCCATTATTTCTTATTCAGAACAACATTTATTTTTAATACAAATGTTTTCAGTTTTTTATAACACTGGTATTACACTTCTGACAGGGGGTCACAACAAAAGCACAATTAAAAACTACCTTTCCCAGCATGCTTTGTGAATTTTCCTATTTCCTGACGTTCACAGTCACGTGACGGTCAACTATGGCTTCCCTCTCGTAGTGATGGAGGCGCATCGTTGACAACAAACACAAAACTGTGACTTTATTCAGTTATTTGTCCACTTTGACACAAGTTGGATTCGCGATGCAGAAGATCAAGTCTCTTATGGCCCGGCAGGTGAGCGAAGCAGGTGTACAGAAACCCAGAAACATAACTATTAACCCGTTTATCTCTGACAGCAGCAGGTAGCTAGCATGACAGCTAGCTAGGCTAACTGGCTAATTGGTGACAGCTCATCGTTTCTGTGGCTCATTAAAGAGCGTTTCATTTAACAACTACGACCTATTAACACCACATGAAGAAGGTACACATGTAGTGGAAGTAGTACCCGTGGTTCAGCTGTAAGAGTTTAACCATTAAGACACAACAATAGAATAGAATAGAATAGAAAGCTTTATTGTCATTGTATTAAATACAACGAGATTCACAGTTGCCACTTCTGGTCAGTGCTTTAAAACAAATACTTGACAACACTAAGCCAGGCAGATAAAACATATAACAGGTAAAACACAGTTATAAAGCAAATAAAACAGGTAAAGTAGATGTGATAAATAAATATAAACAGAAGTGATACACTAGAAGTATAACATATACAAATAGATGTAATGTAAACAGAGGTAGTTGCACTTGTAAAATAGGTAGGGTAGATGTAATAAATAATATGTAAACAGAGGTAATTGCACTTGTGAAATAGGTAGGGTAGGTGTAATAAATAATATGTAAACAAAGGTAGTTGCACTTGTAAAATAGGTAGGGTAGGTGTAATAAATGAAATGTAAACAAAGGTAGTTGCACTTGTGAAATAGGTAGGGTAGGTGTAATAAATACAATGTAAACAAAGGTAGTTGTACTTGTAAAATAGGTAGGGTAGGTGTAATAAATACAATGTAAACAAAGGTAGTTGCACTTGTAAAATAGGTAGGGTAGGTGTAATAAATAATATGTAAACAAAGGTAGTTGCACTTGTAAAATAGGTAGGGTAGTTGTAATAAATAAAATGTAAACAAAGGTAGTTGCACTTGTAAAATAGGTAGGGTAGGTGTAATAAATAATATGTAAACAAAGGTAGTTGCACTTGTAAAATAGGTAGGGTAGGTGTAATAAATAAAATGTAAACAAAGGTAGTTGCACTTGTAAAATAGGTAGGGTAGGTGTAATAAATAATATGTAAACAAAGGTAGTTGCACTTGTAAAATAGGTAGGGTAGGTGTAATAAATAAAATGTAAACAAAGGTAGTTGCACTTGTGAAATAGGTAGGGTAGATGTAATAAATAAAATGTAAACAAAGGTAGTTGCACTTGAGGTGTACATTGCATCAAGGATATATTGCACAGACAAATGTATTTCACATTCAGTGTATTAATATTGCACAGATTTATTGTTTGTACAGTGTCCGTATGGCACATGGCACAACAGTGGAAACTGGGCGGTTATAGGGAAGTTCTCATCTTGCACTGCAGTAATGTTAGACAGGTTGGTTCACCACTGCACAACAGAGCATATCGCTTTCAGAAATCTCCCCCTAGCTTCCACTTTTTGGCTGTATGCAGTAGTGTGGTGATGAATAGCAAGCTATGTGACACCGGGAACAGGTTATTATAACTGTAAAAACCGTGAAGGTTACTTAACTTGTGAAGTCTAACAGTGACTCTTATTTTGACAGGGCCTGAAAAGCCCCCAGGAAAGCATGGCAGACCTCAGTCCTGTGGAGAACCTGAGGATCCCAAGCAAGGTAAACTTCTTCTAGCTCTCAGTTTTGTTGATGCATTTGGACTACATATCCTATAAAATCAACATCTGACTACAGCTAATGCTGTAGATAGCTAAATTGCTAAAACTGTTTGTAGTAAGGTCGGAGTAGTTGAATGCTTCCTGTTGAGTTTTGTTGACAACTGAAGAAAATATATGCTCATGTACTTTCATTCTTTTCAATTCTCCCAGAAATCCTTTTTGTCCCCCCATTTGTCTTTAGATAGTTTCTTTTAATGAACATTTTAGTGCTTTTAGTGTTTGTGAATTGTATTTTATCTCTATTTGTGTCTGCAACTTTGTGTTCTTGCTGCTGACCGTCTTGGCCAGGTCTCCCTCGGAAAAGAGGTTCTTAATCTCAATGGGACTAACCTGGTTAAATAAAAAAAATAAAAAATACACGATGAAAGTCAACAAAAACTGCTTTTGAACTGTCTTCTTATGTACGATATATCAATTGTAGTGATACAACAAGATTGAATGTGTCAGAATGGTTTTAGACTTGAACCAGACTTATTGTTAATAATGTATGTCTCAGACAGACCACTGTATTGCACTTTGAATCGCTTCCTGTAAATGAGTTACATCCCACCTACTGGGTTTTCTATACTGTAATGCAAAGACACCATTTCTTTCTCTCGAGGACACACTTCACATCAATCTTAAGTGTGAAATATGGTCTGCCGTAATAGTATTTTAGCATTTTTGGCATGGCAGCGTGTGAAAATGCAATCAGTCATGCTCAGTCACAGGAAGCATTTGCCATTAACCACTTGTACAAATTCAATTTCAAAAGACAGAGCGAAGCCGCAGAGTGAATGTATAGTCACTTACTCACTTACACGTAAATGCACTGCTAGTTGCCGGCTTTGCTTTGACTTTGTCTCGTAGTGATGACCTTCTATTAATGTGGCTGTGTACAATTTGGAAGGTGACCCAACTCCACCCACACAGTGCAGGGTGATATCAGCTACGTTGATTCAACCAGACGTTTAATTCCTTTCCTTCTCAAGACTTGGCATTGTTGTAATTGTTGTTGTCGTTTGGCCTTGATGTGAGTGCAGCTTTCTTCGTGGCGCGCTTTGCTGATGTACCATTGGAGTGTTTTCTGCCCAGGTTGAAAAACACAGCAATAGAGATAAGACTAAAAAAAAGAAGTGCTTTTCTGTCAATTCATCTATGAGAGTTGCGAAAGATGAAGCTGAGAGAGTTTCTGTTGTTTATTTCAAAAGTCCTGTTGTGCTGAGAAAAGAAAAAAAAGCAGTCTCCCGTGATTGGCTCATACATAACAATGATTTTTTTTGGGTCAAAGATGGGGCTTGTGCTTGGTATTATTGT
Source organism: Sebastes fasciatus (assembly GCF_043250625.1). Classification (NCBI taxonomy): domain Eukaryota; kingdom Metazoa; phylum Chordata; class Actinopteri; order Perciformes; family Sebastidae; genus Sebastes; species Sebastes fasciatus. The sequence goes on along the minus strand of NC_133811.1, from coordinate 15,224,080 downwards.
CACAATAAACAGCAAATACAGGCTTGTGATGGATAACTAAGATATTTTTTAATAGGGGTGTAAATCACAATTTTCATATGATATTATATTGATTCTTTGGACAACGTTACCATATTTGCTGATATCATAAAGTCTGCCACAATAAGTCTTTGATTCGATTCAATTTAGGGGCCTGCGATCGATATGAGACGATATCATATTTCATATATTAACACAATCAGTTACATGTATAACAACTCACAAAAAGCAACTAAATTATGATTTGACAATTTTATTACTAGGCTCTTCCAGACATTTAAATGAAGAAACAATCTATTCTTTTTTAATAAAAAGAATAAAAATAGACCTGTTGTTCACTATAAAGTGCCACATTTCTCATGTTTAAGTTAAAAAGATGACAATACGTATCAATGTTTTCACTTTGCATCGATGATATTGGATCGTTACACCCCTGTTATTTAATAATCAAATAATTTGAGGTCATTGTATCATATTGGTGTGTAGACAATATACAATTATGTTGCAACAAACCTGAAAAGCACCCAATGACGCAGATGAAGCTCAGATAAGATAAGCCGTCATTTATTCTCCAGGTGTAAGTCGAGCCTGAATGAAAGCAGAGGAAAGTTTCTCAGGAAAGATTTCTTTTCATTGGATGCATGTCTCCCTCTGGCTTTGTGATTGGTATCAGGTAATGTGGCCAAACTGGATATACAGACATAAAACACGCTGGTTTTATACCTAAAATGTTCACCTCTTCATGCTGCAATCATGGCGCCCAAAACAGTTGATATTATTACACCTTTTATGTTTGGCTTATGTGATATGAGTCAGCATAGTGTTGGGCGAGACTTAGTATGGATGTGAGGATTATATGCACCACAGCCTCCTACCTCTTTATTTCACAGATGAATTAAATCTCCTGCCTGTGTGTACTGCAAACACCTGGATACTGTGTGTTCAGCCAAAACACAGGCCTTATTATTAGATGATATTATGCACCGACTTTATTTACTTTGCTGCGGGGCCTTTCAGCTGTCAGGAAAAATGAAATAGGACCCAGGCAGGCTTTGTATACACCGAAACCTACGGTCCTCTTTGATTAAAGGTGAATAATCCTCTCAATATGCCGTGGCCGCTGCCACCGTGGGGAACATTACTTAACACACTGCTCTGTGTAGGAGAGTGAGACCAAGCTAATCGACTGTGTGCGTCTCTTATTATTACACTTAATCTGAGACTTACTGGTTAGTACTAGTCGTGTGTTTCCAACCACTTTAGCCGTGATTCACGTCATTTATCATCCTCCAAGAGCTGACAGCAACATCTGGCTCACTGTAGGGGGGAGGAGTGATGCGGGGGATGATTGAGAATGAATGCGGCCGAGTCATTATTGTGACAGGACTTGAAGGGTTGATGGAGTTTGAGTGATGCGCAGGGAAAACATAAACATATAGTTAGTCTGTAGTTGTAGATTTTTGTGTGGGAAGGCAGATAGACTGCATTTATATAGTGCTTCTTTTACCTAAAGCACCCATTCACATACACACTGACATACCGATGTATCAAGTAATCATTTCCTCTCTACTTGTGACATCTTCACCAGAGATACCTCGCTTGCTTTGCGGTAGTCATTAACAGGAAGTGGCGACTGATATTTTCGTCATTTTTCGCTCTACTTGTTCACCCTGTTTGGGTGATTACAGAAGTTAATGAACTTTTAAGGTCTTATTGATAACAGTTTTATGTAGACAGATATATATTTTTTTAAATAATACGTCCACAGAGCCTTTATAAAGGTGCCAAATAAAAGTGTGGCTTTTCCTGAAAAAAAATATTAATTTATCATTTAAAAAATGTTGGCAGGTCCAAAATGAATGTTTTGTTTATCTCTGTGGAAGATAGTTGATGTTTGGTTCCCACTTCCAACAAGGCTTGTGAGCCAATAGTAAAACGACGTTGGTATCACGTGGTATCTCTGGGTCGTCAGTTAGTGGGGAAAAAAACGGATAAATGGCTGAGATTGACGGTGAGCGCCTGGCAATGACTTGTAGTGAAGTGAATGCAATGGAACGGGGGAGGGAGAATGCGACATCTAGTGGCTGAATGTTATCAATAGCACCTGTAAAATGACTAGTGTAATATGGTTTCTATAGTGTTACTCCACAAAGCTGCTGAGGTGGAACATTTGATTTGGCTCCTTTCACAGATATCAGGCTGGTTAAATGTGCAGACAGAGGTCAGACTCTTGGCTCTAGCAGCAGTTTACTCTCTGGGGAACCCATTCTCTCATAGAAAATCTGATTCCCTTTGTTCACCTGCTGCTGTGTACCTGATGCCCTCTACAAATTTACATGTAAATCTGGTCAATGAGCCAAGGACCTACATTTAATAAACGTTTGACCTTAGTTGAGACTTCAATGTGATATAATCTCAGAAATTATGATAAAGCAGAGGTCTACGGCATTAGATAGATAGAAATTTGTATCAATTCATGTGTGAAACAAAAGCTAATTTGCACCAAAACCTTTAAATAAATCACAACCTTGGCAGAGTCTTTAATATAATCTTTTTTTATTGAAATGGTTCTAAGCTATTTTTGATCACACTGATGTTTTTGTTCCTTTTGTTAGTCTCTCTTTGTTCCTGAAATGGCATAAGCTGCTTATGCTTTTCTTTCTAATACATAGACTGTATATATCGATGGTCCATTGATATATACAGTTTATGTTCCAATCCTTTTTGTTCAAAGCTGTGGTCCCTCTGGGAGTCAGTTTTAAGGATTTTCTTTGCGGGTATTGTGGTAAACCATATCTCTAACCTTTTCAACCCTGCGGAGCGTTTGAAAAGGTCTTTTATTGTGTGATAAAGCAGTGCTCGAATCAACAAGACTTTCTAGATACAAAATACTGACTTCCAGTGAACTGTATATAAACTGAGGCACACTATTTTCGAACTGATATATGGATATGGCCATAAAAATGGCTTCTTGGGCCTGATTATTTCACAAAGGCAAGTAGAGTTGGAACAATTTCAGATTAATTGAGTAGTTTCAGTCATTTTTCAAACACAAATGCCAACTATTTGCTTGTTCCAGCTCCTCAAATGTCCGGATTTACTGCTTTTCTTTGTTTGCATTATTGTAAATTGAATATCTTTAGGTTGTGGACTATTGGTCAGACAAAGCAAGCAGTTTGAAGATGTCACCTTGGGTGCCTTGGACTGGTGATGGACATTTTATCATCCAAACCATTCATTTATTGATGTAAAAAATAATAGGCAGACTAACCCATAATGAAAATAATGGTTTGTTGCAGTCCTGTTTGTTGGGTAGTATGTTTGTTGGAGCTCTAACTGTGATACGGGTTTAGTGAAGCTCTGAAACAAGCTGGTACATTACATCCGTGTGATGCTGAAAAATGTTTAATTTAACTTTGTTCTTGGGATCAGTTGGTTTTTCCTGGAGGCTTCACTTTCCCCGAGGCAAACAGTAGTTCCTCTATAAACCCTGCTGTTAGTGCTCGAGGTTCATGCAGTTCCCATTTCACACCAGCGGGGGTCACCCTCAGTTTACTCATCACACAGTTTTAGCTCATCAGAATTCTCTGTTCACACAAAAAGCATTATTTACACAGGCTGAGTGCATCGCCAGCTCAATATTGTAGTACTTCTTCAAATTTTTAGGATGAATATGATTGGCTGAGTGCCTCCAGTGTGCAGTATGTATCTTCTGAAGATAAGGGGCTAAAGCTGTGAGGAGAAGGAGGGCAAGTCATTAGCTCACACAGGCTATCTTTAGGGGGAACACAGCTCACTTTGACACTTCACATGTGTTATGGCCTCAAGTGTTTTGATTCTGAGATACTATTGTCTAATTATGCCTCCAATGGCCAGCTTAATGCACTCATATAACAACCCAACTGCATGACATTACAGATAAAAGATAATCCTTGCTTTCGGCTCAGTGATAGACAGCGGAGAATTACTGTAAAGGAAAAATAATCGCATACTTCACTTCACTTTACTCAAGTAAAAAAATCAATACTTGTTAACCCAGCAGCTGACAGCCTGGGTATTGCTGCTGGTTGTGATTGTGTCCTAATGTCCCAGAAGACAACCTTGTGTAGGAGCAGATGAGGATATACACCCTGTTGGGCTCGCATAAATATTCAACGCTGATTATACATGAGGAGGTTTTGATTTGTTCATCTAATGAATGATTCCATAGTGGAAATAATTGGCCCTCCACTCAGCCTCCTCACCCCACCGTTTTTCTCTCCTAATGTCTCGCTGGATATTCCATGAAACTCTTTTTTGTTTATTAAATTTTCTGTTTTATCAGGGCCCGCCCCGTGTCGTCGAGCACCTTTGCTTAATTTTCCGCATTCACACGTCAGCAGCACTCCACACCAATATCCCCCTTTGATTCTTTGATAACGCTTGTTAAACGTCCCACACTTTGGATGCAAATAGATTTCTAATTTCCGCAACGAGATGAGAATTTCATTAATTTGCGAAAGGGGTGGTTTGTTTGTCCCTCATCCTTCAAAGTGAAATTTGATCAAAGCCTCAGAGCAGCTGATGCTGGGGCGTCTGTTTTGTTTTGTGCTTACGCAGCGGCAGGGATGGAAAGGGAATTATTTAACCCCGAGGTAGCCTCTCAAGGAGTCATGTACTTAAAAGATGTTTGGTACATCGCTGCAGGTGAGAGACTGAGAGAGGGAGACGGTGGCACACGGGAGGTGAATTGCTCTAACCACACCGGAGTGGCTTCACATCATTGTCTTTTGATTCGCTCATTCCTCGCACTCCCTTTTCTTTTCGCTCCAACTTTCGCTACCAATGAGTCATCCTCCTCCTCCTCCTCCCATTTTCACTTTCCTTCTCATTTGAGCTGATTTCCCACCCACCCTTTTGAAGGCAGAGCGTGATCTCATGCCTCTACCCCTCCTTTCCAATCTCACACGCTCACCCACACATTTCCCCCGGGGCCTTTGCTCACCTGATTCAAACATGGCAGCACACACACACACACACACATACACTTGCCTGAAGGTCTGTGCATTGCACACGCACACGCACACGCACGCACGCACACACACACACACACACACACACACACACACACACACACACACACACACACACACACACACACACACACACACACACATCCACATGCACAGATTTAATTCTTTATTCCCATCCTCTCAATTGCCTTGTATAAAATGTATATATGTTATACAAACGGGAGTCTGTTTGTGTAATTGAATTAAATGGGTCTATATTCTACTGTGAGCATTAAACTCGCAGCAGCGTTCTCATATAAATGTCACTCAGCAAGACACACTCTCACCCGCAGAAGCAGATTCAGTTACATGGGTGGCACGCTCTATCGCCTTTACTGCCACACTTCTTGCTGATAGTAGCTGGTGAAAATATTTAGTGCTTAGGCAGGTGTGTAACAAGGTTTTCTTGATGAGTGTTTGCTATCTCATGAAGTCTATATGAGTATTTATGCATATAGGGGGCGTATAGATTGCATTTATCCTATAATTCCTCATCCATCCTGCTTCAGCTCCTTCCCAAGCCTACGGTCTATTTTTAGTGTCATTGTGCTTTAATGTGCTTTAAGATTATGGCATTACCTTAAATAAAGGATTTCTACTCGGCCTAAATCCGCCTTGCATGAGATGTTCTCTTTAAATTGGATGTAATATAATATTTAGTTATATGTAGGATTTCTAGCCATGCTAGGGATGGCATTGATGGTCGGAAATATCTCAGCAACTGTTGGATGGATTGCCATGAAATTTGGTGCACATATTCATGTTCCCCTGAGGGAAATTCCTAAATACTCTGGTTTTGTGGTTTTGAGTAAAATGTCTCAACAACATGCTAAGATGGTGAGCACTATAGCATTGTCATTGTGAGCATGATAGAATGCTGATTAGGGCTCCCCCCTCTTGGTTGATTAGTCGACTAATCGTTTGTTTTGGTCTTAAGCCAAATTCACACCGGAGCAGTGGCGAAGTGCGGCCTGCAGTGATTTGCCATGCAGTGTCTATGGAAAGCTGCTGCGGCCACTCCCGAGCAAAGCGTGCTACGGCCTTTTGATTCTGTAGCGGATTGTGGCCAAACAAAAGTTGGGAGAAGTTTAACTTTAAGCGGCGGAGTGTGGCCAGAGACACACATACCTGTAATTATTGGATTTATAAAAATGTGATGCATTGCCGTGGGGGACACTACTTTTTTCGTTCCGTTGTTGCAATTTACAAGGGCACTATAAAGGCCTTAATTTCATACTCAGAATTTGGTGTTAGCAACACAGTTGACCCATTGAGCCGTGACTATATATCGGCTCCTTGGGAATGCAGGCTGAGAGCCCTTCATCTAACTGCAGCAATAAGCCTCAACGTATGCACAGCATGTTAATCACTCAGGCTCTAATGCTTCTCAGAGATGCTCTGAAGGGGAATCCCCCGTTGTATTTTTCTTTCTTCTCGTCTTTCCTCTCGAGGCTCCCCATCATCTCTCAGGACAGCTATCCAACGAAACAAGCTGCAATCTTCTCCCGAACCATGCATTTAACGTTTTTCTACTACACTTTTTTCCCCACTGCACACCTCCTCTTTCCCTCTCCTTGCCTCTTGTTCGCTACCTCATTTTTATTCTGTCCTCTCTTCACTTTATCCTTCACCCTTGCCCATGTCCTTAAACTCCTCTCTACCTCTTGTTCCTCTAATCCTATCTCCATTCCCTTTATTGTTCTTTCCCTCAGCATCTTTCCTTTTTTCCCGTAGTACCCTATTCCTCTCTGTATTTCTCTTGAGAGATTTTGTTTGTTGTTTTTTATTACTTAGGAAATGATGCAATTCTCTTTTCTTTATTCGTGTCCCAGTGTGTCTGGGACTTTCTAAAGTGCTTACTTCAAGGACATCTTTTAATACCCTCTCTCTTTGTCACCGTCTTTCTTTCCTCGCCCTCTTCCAGGAGGAGTTGCGGGAGCTGAGGGAGCAGCCCATCGACCCCCAGGCGGAGCAGGAGATGATCGAGAGCATCGAGGAGGTCTACTTCTCCAACGACTCCTTCGACATGGTGCAGCACGAACTGGAGGTCAGAAACTCACTGTTCGAATGAGCGTTATTGACTGAATGAGCTCCACTCACTTGTAAAATGATGACAAGACACTCGCTCCCAAGTTCCCACGCCCCTCTCCATAAAATAATAGCTCCATCAATCCCGCCACGTTTCAGTAATTCTGATAACAGCACTATTGCATTTCTAATGTGAAGATATCTGGTTATGGTGTGGTACCCTGCGCTTTGGACCTCATCTGACTGGCAGAGTTAAAGCTCCTTCTCACCTGAGCTGCTGTTTGTTGCTCTTCTGCTGAGCTGCATACGCACCATTGACATTCGGATTGATGGATTGCATCCGCTCAACAGAGGAAGGGTGTGAAATCTCATTAGATTTATCTTGGTATTGCTACACCATCTGAAATGAGACTCTCAGTCAAGGGGAAAGTAATTACCTATCATCCTTTGGGCCGTGGATTTGTAATATCTTCTTTCCTTAGCAGAGTTTGTTTGCTGTTTACTAAATAACGCCCTCTACCTTCTTGAGTAATCTTACTTATGATCTGGCAAAGTGTATTTCTTGAGCAAATTCTTTTTGTTTTTTTGGATGGAGGAAGAGCGACAGCTATCCTCAGTGAAACCAGCGGAAGCTTTTATTTTTAAATGCCTAGTGTGATATATTTGATAAATGAAGATGCTCAGGAGTGAAGATTAGCTCTCTCAATATAAATGAAATGACTGCTATGGTCGTGAGCGCCAGAACTTGATTACTTTCATTTCAATTCAATTCAATACAACTTTATTGATCTAAGAAGGCAATTTGATTTTGGGCGGCAGTAAAAACAGACAGGAAACAGACATATGCACAGACAGACATTTACAAACAAAAGAGCTCTTTGGGACGGTGTTGAGCTGATCGTGCAGTTGCATTTAAAAGGTAATGAAAGTTATAATTTATTGAGCCCAGAATTGTCCTTCAGCTCCTTGTTCACCAGGCGGATGGCTTCCGGTATGAACAACGCTGGAGGGTACTCTCTGGGTACTATCCCCCATGATGCCTTTGGGCCTTGGTCGTGACCTGCTGCTCATATAACGATGCTAGGCCTCGGGAGGGACGATTTTGGAACAGGTGTTCATTATGATTTGGAAACACTTTCTGTTTTTGACAGTGAGGGATGGGAACCAACAAATGAAAGGAGAAACACAGAATACTCTCGATGAAGGAACTGTAGAAGGTTTTGTAGGATGGGTTTTTGGACAATGAATGAATTCAGTTTCCTGTGGAAGTATTGACTCTGGTGTGCTTTCTTGTATGTTGCTGAAACTTCAAGGTGTTATTAAAGATGGTACGGATATATTTACTGTTCCACAACACCCACCTCCTCGCCGTGTATAACCACGTTGTCTGTCCAAGGGGGCTTCCTCCTGAAACTAATGACCCTCTCCTTAGTTTTGGTGACGTTCAACTCCAGCAGGGCATTGTTACACTGCTCTATGACATCATAGAGGACGGGTCCATGTCCCTGTTCAGACCCTGAGAGTCGTGAGAGGACCGAATTTGATGAGGTGGCGGTTTGGATGGATGCTCTTACGGTCATCAGTGTAGAGAATGAACAGGAGTGGGGATAGGACGCATCCTTGTGGTGAACCTGTGCTGTTGTACAGTGTGTCTGATAAAGTGCCATTAGTCAGGACTCTCTCAGGTCTGTATCCACAATCCATAAAATTAGACCTTGGACTAGATTGTTGTGAGTGATCAGTTTCTTGGTTAGGATGACATGCTGCATCATGGTGTTAATTGCAGAAGAAAAATCTACATATAGGAGGCCTGGCAAAGGTCCTGCCACAGATGCCATCAGGTCCAGCGGTCTTGTTGGATGGGGTGGATTTCTGTTTTTGCAGGTCAAGTGTGGTAAATGGCATAAGGCTGTGTTTGAGCTCCTTCATGTAGGAGGTCAGGTCAGACCTCTCGAAGCGGGTTAGTATTTCTCTGTGTGACACATACCTAGCAGGGACTTTTACTACGCTGAGCAGTAGAAACATTTGGAAGCAGCACTCAGCTGTATAGAAGTAAGAAGGGCTTACAGACTGTTTTTGCAGATGTGTATGCAAAAGCTTTCACCTGTGTAGGAGGATGTATCGTATGCAAACAATAAGGTTGTATGTTTGTATCTGTGTGTGTGATTATAGAAACTACCCCCTGAGCTGAACCTGCAGGAGCTGGAGGAGTACAGAGACAAGCTGAAGAGACAACAGGCAGCAGTAAGTAATTATCTCTCTCTCTCTCTCACACACACACACACACACACGTGGGAAGAAATGCTTTGTAACATAGGTCAACATGTCACAGGACTCTGTTTACTGATTTTCTGCGGGTATTCTCTGGCTGCAATTATCCCCAACTTTTAGTTTGGCCGCACTTTGCAGCAGAATTAAAACGGCCGCAGCTCGCTGAGCTCGAAGCGGCTGCCGCAGCTTTCTGTAGACATTGCATGGCAGCTCGCCGCAGACTGCACGTCGCCGCTGCTCTGGTGTGTTTTCAGCGTAAGGGTCTGATTCAAGTGAACCAATTAAAAGGCAATATCACAAAATATTAACAGAATATATTTAATTAAGATTTGACCCACTGAAAATATGTTGACCCAAACTTTACAACATTTTCCTCAGACCTATTATGTTGCTATAACATTGTATTCTGATGCATGTACCCTTTGCACGGTTTGACAAGACTCTGACCTGACCTGACTGGCACCCCAGCAACTTTAAGTCAAACCTGACATATGTGGAGTTGGGAAAAGGTTTGAACGTCGTTAGCCTTTGTGTATTTACATATATGGCCTCAACTGTATTACCATTTAACTGGGAGCAGCGTGGTCACAAAGCTAGATGAAAACTTGAGGTTCAAAGTTCAATCTTGACCTTGGAAAACAGCGGTTGACGTAACAAATCTCACCTCAAGGTCCATTTAGTAGCAAAAACGGCTTAAAACACACTGGCTCACACTGCAGACAAGAAAAACTAATACATCCGAAATACAATTCCCCAAAAGCCTGTTTTCAATTAGGTAAATGCTTGGAATTTCTTTGCTTCATTATCTCATAGCAATTTATCTTGATTTGCGTGACACCCCAAAGATCCTGTCTGACAAGTTCTCGTGTCTCACCTCAGTCAACAGCGCCATGTTGTGTGTGTGTGTGTGTGTGAGGCTAGACAGGACCATTAACACCCCTAAATACCACGATTTGCTTTGTAGATAGTGGGTCCTTTTTAAGCCAAAAACCTGCACCCATTAGCAATAGTTTGTGCTTTGTGCCTGAACTCTGATTGCAGACTCTTCTGACGTCAGTGACTGCGTTTTCGTCCCGCGGCCACAGCAGGACTATTTACATAGTGGCCGTCATTCTGAGGTCAGTCAGGTACTCGCGGATTCAGACCGGAGAGCTGGACTGTCAACAAATTCTATTTATAGAAACACGTGGTAGAGGAAGCAGCTCTTTTTCCCCTCTGCACCCTCAATCTTCACAGTTCAGTGCAGATTTCGCCCACTTAGCCCTCCTTCCTGACAAGCTTCCGTACTTTCACACACCTGTTTGTCTCCATCGCTCCTTCAGCTCTACGTTTGTTTTTTAGTACTTTGCCACATCTATTCCCTCCACACCTCCTCTTATCCCTTTTTTTCATATATGACGCTCTCCCCCTCACCTCCCCTCGTTTGACACTTCTGGCAGTTGCCCACAGAGCTGTCTGTCTAGTTGAGATGATGCTCCAGACTTTATGGCCTGTGGCATGATGAGACCTTCAAGTTAGTAACACAGACGTACTCTCACACGTACCCTCTCTTTCTCTCTCTCTCTCTCCCTCTCTGGCTGTGAGCCGGAAGGCACCTCATCGGAATAGCCATGGTAATTGGTCCAGTGTGCTGTCAGGCAGAAAATCTGCAGCTATGTTTCTCAGCAAGCTCGTCAATACGAACCTGCAATCCTGAGCCTAGATCAACAAACCCTCTACCTGTTTGTCTACCTCAATACCCTGAGGCTTTTGTTAGATATCATCAGTATGTACCTCCTTTCATTTGTTTATTTTTCAAGCTAAATTTTCTTGTCTTTCTTTCTGAAAATCATCATATTGCTGTTGTACAATTTCACAGATCTATTACCATGAGAGTGAAGAAAGAGACAATAGAACATTACATACACAAATAGAGTACACATGCAACAGCTATAAGTATAGACATATACATACATTAGGAGAAAGACCCCAAACCCCCAAACCAAAAGAAAAATGTACAAAATGATACTATATTTGTGTTTTTCCACTTTCTCTCAGGTCTCACTATCTCATCGATCAGTCAGACATTTTCTGAATAATTATCAGGAGATGGAGATTACACCTGTTGCCATTTCTAAATAATGGCTTTCTTTTGTTCTAATTATAACTCCCATTCCTCCTGAACACAGTAGATGGGTATTTGGTATCGTAAAGCCACCTGCCATGTACATGTACCTTACCTGGTCAAAATTGTGACACTTTTTCCTTGGTAAAATACGTTTTTTTTAAACGTTTGCTGTTTTAAGGGCTGTCAATCGATTAAAATATTTAATCGCGATTAATCGCATGATGTTTAATAGCTAATCACGAATTAATCGCATATTTTGTATCAGTTCAAAATGTACCCTGAAGGCAGATTTGTCAAGTATTTAATACTCTAATCAACATGGGAGTGGGCAAATATGCTTGCTTTATGCAAATGTATGTATATATTAATTATTAGAAATCAATTAACAACACAAAACAATGACAAATATTGTCCAGAAACCCTCACAGGTACTGTATTTAGCATAAGAATATGCTCACATCATAACATGGCAAACTGCAGCCCAACAGGCAACAACAGCTGTCAGTGTGTCAGTGTGCTGACTTGACAATGACTTGCCCCAAAATGCATGTGATTATCATAAAGTGGGCATGTCTGTAAAGCCATGCCAGTGTTTCCTCGCCAAAATGTAGCTCACGTTTGGAGCGTTATTTAGCCTCCTTCTTGACAAGCTAGTATGACATAGTTGGTAACAATGGATTCTTTAAGTTTTTCTAGTTTCTTAGATGCCACTATCTTCACTCTAGCTTTAAAACTGAGCCAGCTACAACCTAAAAATCGCATGTTGCGTTAATGCATTAAAGAAATTATTGGCGTTAAAATGATCTTGCGTTAACGCGTTATTATCCGGTTAACTTTGACAGCCCTAGTTGTTTTGTATCAGCAAAACAACACCGTTGCCATGACAGGGAATCAACATTTCTGCTTGATTTGATAGTGAGAGAGACAGACAGGAAAGGCAGGGAAGAGAGAGGGGATGACATGCAGCAAAGGGCCTTGGGCCGGACTCAGCCTTAATGATACACCCTCACTATTTTAAAATCAGAACTCATGTAACAATGTACTGCAAAAAAGCCTTGCATATTTATTGTATTGTGAAGTCGTACCTGTGGATGATTGTGTATGTGTTACGGTTAACCAAACTAGTGCTGCCACTAAAGGAAAACCATCTCTCTTGGTGGGAAACTTATATGTGTGCATCCATAATGGACACATACTGACTCCCCTACAGCATCATTGGTAGCCTACAGAGACTCTTAGTCGTCAGTGTGTGAAATAGGGCCTAGCCCTCTGAAGGAGTAATAACAGTGCTTTCAGTTTCTCACTATGGGGCTGTTGTGTGACGGCCTTTCCTCCTGGCGGATATTGATGCTGTAAAGCAGCGTGACATAGGAGTGTGTGTATGTGTCTGTGTACTAGGGAGGGCTTCAGTACATGAGATGAATGTACTGTTCCATGTGTACTGCATGTACTTGTTACTCTATTTGCCGTTCTTTCTTCACATGTGTATTGACACATAACTATCCCTTCTCTTTCCTTTTTCTTCCCTTCTCCTGAGTCATATGCTGTAGGGTAGAGAACGGACTTTCTGTGGTGTTTATTTTCTCTCAGCTCTATGTTCCCTCAGATCAGTATCTCTGGTGCCATACCATTGTTCTGACGACCCATTATTTCGAAACCCCAAAAGTCAAATCCCATTTCTTCGACAACCCGTTATCCCCAAAAACAAATGCCCATTTTTCCAAAGGCCCATTGCTCAGAAAATACAACAAATACACATACACAGCACGTGGCTAATTATAATGTAGAATGATGCCACTGGACCTTCCTAGTCACAATTTTTTCCCTACTATGGTGAAGGCATGTCCCGCCCTACTCTACCTCTGATTGGCATGCCCGGATATTTTTACCCTAACCCTGACCAATCTCACTCCTCATGCCTAAACCAAACCAACGAAGGCAACGAGTACTAGCCAGACTGTCTGTCTATTATTGGATATTGGTAGCGCGATATCTCAAAAAGTTATTGACAGATTTTAACATGGGCCTGGGATGATGCTGAGGGAACATAAGGGCTGAGGGAACATAGGGGCTGAGGGAACACGGGCCTGAGGGAACATAGAAATGACCCCCTTTCTGTGGTATTGGAGAAGAGAACAACTGCCCCGTTTCTCTGCCACAGTAACTAAGCTTAATTGGCATCTTTTACACACGCCTGGCAGAGGCTCGTCTCAGGGCAAATGTACTTTTCGTGCAACAACACTCGAAAAATCTCAGTGTCCAGAGACACAGTGTGCAATCTTGGAAACCCATCAGCTATCGGTCTGACAACGGATAAGCCTCTGGGGGCAAGGGGCTATATTTCTGGGGTATAGCCAGCTGATATCCGGGCCAAGACGCTGCTCATTGTTTACAGTCCGATTAGCAACTTGAGATGTGAGACTGGAGTTGGAGTTGAGAGACGACCTGTACGACCGGATTGTTTCACAAGTAGCCAGTTTACAAGCTGATTTTAAACCAAGAAAAAGCTCAATCACTGTCAGACGATAGCTGTGTGTTCCTAGATTGCATTTCTGCCAATGCGTTCCGCCTCTGTTGCTCTCCACACGGACTGTTTACCTCCATTCGACCAAAGCCTGCTCGAACGTGACTGGTCAATACTACTGGGACTACCAAAAGAAACCACAACGCTTCTGATGCCAAAATCTTGTCCTGTTTGCAACAGATTCTAGATACGAATGCAGAATCTGTTTAGAGAGATTAGGTCGTGTGTTGTTGCCATAATTCCCCATGTAAACACACAAATGGTAGAAAGCCTTAATACATATTGACACACATGCTTGTATCAGGGCCTTTATTGACCGTATTTGTCATCTAAACCTACTCAGATAAACCTATCTGTTCCAAAACCTGTAATACTTCTAGAACATATATAGTAGTTAAAGTGCTTTAAAGATACAACTCATGAGCAGCAACATTTTGCCTTCCCATCCACCTCAAAGTGACTTTCCTCACAGAAACGTCGACTGAAGAGATGTCGGAGGAGGCAATGTTGATAACTTGGAAGAACATATTACATTTTTAGAGCTAGAGATGACTATCCCTCCTGCAGCAATAATGAATTCTCTCCCACCGCTCAGTTGTTTAAAAAGCTAGTAATGCTAATGCAACCTTTGCCTAAGCCCCGCCGCCTGGCTGCCCACATTTCTCCCTGTGTTTCAGTCAGGCTGAAATCATGTCCTACTGTGCAGAGGAAGTGAGTGAAAATGGAGCACGAGAGATGACATCACAGCTTCAAAGTGAATATGTGTTACACTGCTTTGTGTTAACCCTCACTGTTGACTTTACTGTGTTTCAGTCTTTAGCTCTCTTAATCACTATCCTGCTCGAGACTTTTCACTGCTACCAGCCCTAATTAGTGCTAGCTAATTTAACTCTAATTGCCTCATGCATCTCAGTAAACACTTGCAAACTATTCAGACACATTTATTATAAGCCTATGTATATCTATAGTCTACAGCCTTCTTGCTAATGAGCAAATTGTCCCAACATGTTCAATCTCTGTAATCAATGCTCGTGTTCGTTAGCTTCGTCATTCTAATAGATGATGTGGGTGAGCTGCAGAGTGAAGTCTGTATGAGACATCTGTCTTCTCCTGTCACTTCCCGCATTTTTTCCTCCCTCGTGGCACATGTTAGTGTTCCTAATGAGAGAAAAATGGCATTCATTGTCTTACTGTGTCTTGAGTTGATGATTGTTCATTGCCAGTCACTAGTTTTTGGACAACATTGACTCCATCTGCTGAATATTGCATGCACTGCGCTCACTTTGCAATCGCTGCACAATTAGCCTCCATTTGTGTATGTGAGGGCGAGCTGAGAACTAATGACTTTGGCCTTGTGGCTCTGGTGGGAGGGTTTGGTTACTGACTGCTGCTGGGTTTCCATTATGTGTTTAGACTCCTTTTTTAAAAAGTTGAATGTTATGTGTTGTAGTCAGTCCAATCGGTGGCGTTATGGTCTAATTTTGGGCCAGCTCTGTGAATGGTTGAGGGTGTGTCTGGGACTTCTGTAACACGATTCCACAATGTTACTGAGTACTGGATATATTTTTCTTTGACCATTTTATTCATGCATTCATTCATTAATTCAACCTTTTATACCCCAAAGATCATTGAGGGGCGACCCTCATTTACCGCATCAATTACGAAAACAAAGACAAGGAAAGCAAAACAACTATGAGATGTACAAACAGAGAAGAGGCAATACCATTATAAGAATTATAAAAGCCATCAAAACTTTTCAATTTGGAATAATAATTTGATAGATACAGTACATTTGGATATTTAAGAGTATGTACAAAAGAATAGAATTTTGAAATTACCATAGATAATTTGACAGGTTAAAATCCAAGATTAAGTAATGTAATAGTAGTATGCATTTGAATGTTAAAAGACACAAGACCGTGTTTCAATTGAGCTGCATTCGCCATCTTTTCAGGTGTCCAGTCGGCCAACATGTTGAAATGTCGCCCCCTGCTCTTAGCCTGGTCTACTGCATACTAGCAGATATGAACACCTCCTCACTACTGTGAATAAACTCATGCTAACCGTAAAACATGTACTGTGTGTGTGTGTGTGTGTTGGAGTGCACAGTAATAGAGATAGAGGAGAGATTGCTCACTGTGAGTCGGAGAAAAATGGTTGATTACATCTACTGGATGAGTTCTTTTGTCATGATAATGAGCAGCACATTCATTACCAGCTCATGTATTTGTAGTACGATTTGAAACACTTGAGCTTCATTTACTCTTCACTTTGAAATTACAGTTATTGTTTTTCTTGTAATTCATACAGCCCTTGAGTTCTAGAAATTAGCCCTTACTGAATATACATCAGACCGGCAATACGTCACCCAGAGTAGGCTCGCATGACCACTTTAAACAAACCGGTAATAGTAATAACGCTATGCCGAAGAGTTGCTGTGTAGTTTGTTGCACCAACATTAAATCCAAAAACGCTGATCTATGATTTGTTCCCCTGCCATGTCCTAAAAAAGATATAATAGAGGGTCTTTATGGCTCCAAGCTATAGACCAGACCAGCATTGCGTCATCGACGAGGCTGCGCTCCCGTTTGGGGGAAAGAAACTCGCCATCACAGGAGGCAAAATGGAAAATGCCAAAAAGCTATTGTGTAGTGGGTTAACTGAGGCTTTCACACTGACATCTGATACACATACGATACGTTAATATTCACTTTGTGGTAAATCCCTAAATGGTGCTGGTAACAGTGACTAGCTTGACTAGCTAACGTTAGCTTGAGTGGGAGGCTGCTGCAGTAATACAGTCATACATTAACGTTATAGCAGTATGAGATTGTCGTCTCCAACTAAATCTCAGCCCATAGATCAAACAGTTGGCAATTAACTCGTTGATTATTCAAAGACAACACTTAGACTAATGTGATTCAATCAAATATATGTATAGAAGTCTGAATAAGCACTATCTGGCCACTGTGTTGGACGGGCGAAGACTGAAGGGACATGATGGCGACCAGCCTTCATTTATTAAGGTATGGCGAGCGCTCAAATTCAGGCAAGGTCACAAAATAACTACTAGACATGTGTATAAAACAAACGTTTGTATAACAAGAGATGAATGCATGCGAATTTGTCAAAATTACAATCCAAACATACGTCAAATTGCATTGAAGTCTATGAGACCTTCGGTTTTCTTTCCCCCAAAAGGGGGGCACAGCCTTGACTTTTTGCGAAGTACCCGTATGTGCTGGTCTGATGTATACACGAGAATGTACTTTTTTGATACCACTTCCTGTTACACTGGGGATCCTGTATTAAAGGGGCACACTTCAAAATAGAAAAATAACCCTGATGATGTCATAATGATACAATCAGGATTAATTCAGCTTGGGTTTTCGAGACTAAACTTTTACAACAGAAAGCCCGTGTTACAAAGGGGGGACATGGAGATGTGGTGTTTACCAGGCAGGGAGAGTCTAATGACACGATCGAGTTGCAATATGCGACTACAGACATTTTACAATCCTTTAACTTTTTCAAAAAGTGTTGCAAGTATTGAATGAGAGTCATCGGTAGGAGTTAACCATAGCTCCAATCTGTAAGACCTGTTTCTATGGTCCTTCAGTGCGGGTGAGGTTGACGATGCATTCAATTTCCATTGACCCTCATTGTTCTTCAGCTTTTTCCTTCTCCACTAATAGCAGTGGGGGACAACACTAATAGCAGGGGGTCATAGTGATCTGATGACCGTGCTGAATACTGTGCTTGATGCCATAAGCAGGGAACGTGTTCTTTAGATAATTACAATTCACCTGAGATGTCAGTCAAATTGGTAAAAGGCACAAAGGAGAGGAGAGAACATTTGAAAATACAATAGGAACAGAGACTTCTCTAAAAGAAGAGTAAGGCTATCGAGAAAGGCATTGAATGAAATGAAACTGAGAAAGGGAGACGCTCTTTTAAAAGGCTTTCGCTACATTGCTCTTTACATACAGACATCAGTAATTGTTATTCTAGCTCCATCCTTGATAGCAAGATTGCATTGCCCAGACTGTTTTTTGTGGGGTGACATTTAGGTAGAACATCAAAATGTCTTTTCGTTCTTTCTTATGCTCCATTTCTCATCTTTGTTTTTCCTTTCTCTCTCTCTGTAGGTTTCTAAAAAGGTCGCCGATCTCATTCTGGAGAAACAGCCCGCTTATGTTAAGGTAAGCCTCCAGTGTCAACTCACGATCACATTAAACAACTCTTTCTGTCTTTTCTTGGCCCAGACACTCACCTAAAAAAAGTAATTCCAAAAAACATATCAGTTATATTTGTCATTTGTTTTCTTTTTTGGGAATGGCGTCTTTTCTGAATTTTCTATGACTGGATCGGGTTATTTTGATATCAGGGTGTCAGTGGATGTGTTCCTGTGTCAGCTGTCGACTGCCAACAAGATAAAGTAGAGTTTCCGTAACCATGGCAATAGGAAATCTGACTCCAACCATGGATTAGGAAAGGAGACAATAATCTACTTTTTATTCTCAATATAGTCGGATTGGGATTTAAAACTAAATCCATAAAATCCCTTCTTAGAGGAAGGGGGGGCCGGGGGTTTGATCCAGGACCGCCCCGACTCCTCGCCAGATCAGCAAACTTTCTGTTGCTGTTGTTACACAAGTTAGATAATAGACCGTGTATGAGAAGTTTATTGGAATTTAGTTCCAAACTAATAAATTCTATTTCAAATTATGTGATTCAGATTCAGTTTTTTTAATGCAATTATTCAAGTTAAACAATACAAATTCAAATTATGTGATTCAAATTCAGTTTAGTGACTCATATTTCTGCCCGCAGAGAAATTACTTATTTACCTTTTTTTGGATCTTAGATATCAACGATTGTTAGTAAAATAAACTCTATAGACGCTGCCAGTGTTGCCAGATTGGGCTAGTTTCCGCCCATTTGGGCTACTTTTGATTACGTTGGGCTGGTCGATGAAATTTGGGCTGCTGTTGTCAACAGTTGGTGGGCTTTTGAAAACACAGATACAAAATTCAGTAAACTTTGTTGTCTCCGCTCACTCATATTGACGTCATCTTCACTGACGTTGACATGGCAATTTGTGTTGTCTAATTTCAGTCTTTGTGGGTTGCGATAGCCTATTTATCTAACATTTTATCTTTGGTTATTTGATGCAGATATGAAGCTTTTTATGCTTGAGGTGTGTTTTTTATCGAGCATGTTATGGTTTTGCGGTTTTACATGGGTTTCTGGCAAGGTTATGATTTGAACCATTTTTAAGTAGCGATGGGCTGGAAACTGGCAATCTGATCTGGCAACACTGAACGCTGGTGTTTGCGCAGGTGCTCGAGTGGGCTTCAAAATAACAGTGTTTTGGCTTGAGATCAAATATTTGCATATTACTAAATATGTATATTTGTGTGTGAGTGTGTGTGTTGGATTAGTTGAAGGATTTGGTCTTTTTTATTTATTATAATTTAGCAATCACTAGTCCCATCAGATTTATCATTATTGAAGTTTGGTCAAGTATGTGAAATTTGTGTTAAGTCAATAGAGCTTTGATACCAGCAAGACACAGCAGCAGATTACTGACAGCTTTAATACATTTGGTATATATAGTGAAATTGCAGTGCAATTACCATCATTGTTGAGCCTTCTGGAGGTCAGTCTATGAATAGCAGATTGATCATTATTTCTGTGACCTCCGAGTGACAGCAGGGCTTATTAGCAGACGTTGCCAGGGGTTTCGGGAGCATTTCCATTGACCCGTCTCAGCCCTCTTTCATTTCTACAAATGCCCCGTGGAGTTCAGAGGGCACTTCAGTTTCTACATCCACTGCATTAGTGTCACAATGAGAAGACAGACAGAGTTGCACTACATAATTTCCTAGCATTAAGAAAGACCAAACGTAATACTGACCAACTTGGTGCTCGTCCCTTAATTTGCAGAAATGTTAAGTATCCAGTGTAATGCCTTGTAATTTAATATGCATTACCCTGTGTCTCTGAGGCTGTTCTGTGTACCTGCTACTATATGAGGTTTCATCATTTTCTCCACCATGTTTTCTTTTCTAAGGCTTCTTATCTCCTCTCTGTGATACTTTATCAAACACGTACACAGAAACACATACTGCTGCAGAAACACAGCCACAGGGCACGATGCCACTTCTCCCCAGTGCTTACGCGCTGTGTATAACACATCGCTGCACACATAAACTGTACGAACACATACACCCTGAAATGATGGCCTGCTAAGCGTGTGATGTGAGTCATAGCTATGTAGTGACTAACATTACTTATGTTGGAGCCCGTGTTTGATCACAGTTGCTGCTTTCAAGCGACGCATGCACTCGTAAAGAGTCACAAGTGTGATTAGGTGTCTTCACGTGGAAGGTTACATAGAGGCCATTATCATTGATTCATTTACAAATGTTGATTACTAATTAATTGGTATATTCTTCAGGTGCCCACATTTTACTACTCTTTTCTTTCATTCTCACACCTTTACATTTGAATTTGATATTCTGAAGTTGACAGATGTAACATTATTTTCCATGAGTCCAAGGTGTGATCCAGTTAAATTGCTGGATCAATAAAACAGGGTATGTGCCGATTTTAAAATAACCACCCTCTGTTATCTCTTCAGGCAAAAACAGACGGGTTAGAATTGAGTGGACAACTTGTCAATAAAGAAAGATTGCCTTCTGGGAGTCCAACTTGTAATGAATTTGCACCTGGTAGCCCTGATTAGGTCACTCAACACCATTGGAAAGGGACTTGGACTGGTATTCAATTATTTTTCCACTGGGAACACTTATTCGTCACAGTTACAGCTGGTGCCTTTGTTTGTGTTCCCTAGTTGCCAGTTGGTCATACCTGACAATTACATGGGGGTCTCAAAGCTAGGGTCGGTAATGTTGTTGTTAAAATTATCCAACCGAAAAATCCAGCCCAGTGTTGCCAACACTTTTCCAATGAAAGTAGATTTGCAGCACTAGCTCCAAAAGTCCCTAGAGATCCCGAGAGAAAGTAGCCAAGTCGGCAACACTGACAATCATCCCTTCAGGCCTCCCTCCAAAGCCACACCCCCGAATTATCATTGTGAACGTATTGTTAGTATTCATAGACTGTATATAAGACGTGGACGTAGTCACCATGACTTCATGAACTGAAAACACATTGAAAGGTTTAAAGTTCAAAGACGAAAACACAGACAACTCCCAGACCGGACAGCGCCGTGGTAGCGACCTGTCAATCACAAGGTAGGCACTTCACTTTTAAGACCTGGAGGTTGCTCACTATGGAGGATACAACACCCTCTGTCTTTTGGAGAACACTACCATCCCTAGCTTTAAGTAACTGCGTGGGAATGTGGAGACATGAATATATTATATGCAAAAAAAAATTTGAACTCCAGCCATAAGTCCCAAACAGCAGCATCATTACAATGTATAGGATGGGTACCAGGGAGCTAGTGCATAGCCAATGTGGCAAAGGGTCGCAGGGCGGACCTCTTATGAATATATGAATAAAGAAGCCTGGAAAAAAATCTCCCTTATGACTAAACATCTCCTCCTCTTTGACCTTCACTTCCCACACCAGCCTGTGTTTGTGGATACTGTAGGAGTCGAGATGTATAGTTTCATTGTACTTTAGTATGCTCACCTTTCCTGTACTCTATGTGTACAGTACATAGAGATCTATCTGCTTCTGCCTCTCTTTACTTGAAGATTTATTCCAGGCATTATTTTTTAAGGTCATCCCAGTCATGCGTACCAGATCTTTAATCTCTTTTAAAAAAAACTGACTGGACAATTGTCAAACTGCACCACAGTTACTGTATTTGCTGTTACACAGTCTGAGCTGATTTAGCCCTCCTTCTGTCAGGTTAACTGTAGCTTACATACAGGATATATATGGCTCAGAGCAGTGGTCTAACAACAAATTAGAGCCTCAGGCTACATACTGAGCAGTCAGCATGTTAAGCGCGTGTGTCTGAGTATGTGATTCTGTTTTGAAGCTAAATTTGTGTATTCACGCTGTTTTGGTCTTTTCCTGTTTGGATTTGTTCACATGACTGAATGCGTGAATGTTTCTACATTACGTCATTGGCTGAGTGTTTGCACTGCTGCTATGCACACAGTAGTGTGTGTTGATAATGGGCATCATAACAAGGGGTAGACGGTGAGAGCCAGACTGTGTGTGTTCGTCTGGTGAAGCGAAATAATAGTTTCTGTCAGAAACAGGAAATGAATGGAACCGTCCTTGACCAGACTTGACACTGAGGGCACTTATTTTGTAACTACTCAAACTAGTATTGACTGAACTAAAACCAACCAGTGCTATGCACTGATATACGTGTCAATCATTGATTCATTTTCCATCACTTTCAGGATATTGGGGAAGTCAGGAGTTAGGGATTTTGCTGTGAGAGTGATGCCTGTACAGCTTGATCCCCTTTGCTGTGACTAAGTCTAGACATAGTACAGTTTAACAGTTGTAGTGGTTTGGTTGCTAAAGACGTGCTCCCAGTATGTCAGTATGCTGGATTCAGTCTCTAAATTATTCGTTAGCTGGACGTGGTGACTCAGCCCAGTCCCAGCCAGTAGAGTGCAATGGCATTTTGCCTTTTTTTTCTCGCCTTTCATCCTTACACACTTACTTACTTACTTACTTAGTTACTTATTTACTTACTTACTTACTTACTTACTTACTTACTTACTTACTTATTTACTAACATACATACATACATACATACTTACTTACTTACTTACTTATTTACTTACTTACTTACTTACTTACTTACTTACTTATTTACTTACTTACTTACTTACTTACTTACTTACTTACATACATACATACATACATACTTACTTACTTAGTTACTTATTTACTTACTTACTTACTTACTTACTTATTTACTTACTTACTTACTTACTTACTTACTTACATACATACATACATACATACTTACTTACTTAGTTACTTATTTACTTACTTACTTACTTACTTATTTACTTACATACATACTTACTTACTTACTTACTTACTTACTTACTTACTTACTTACTTACTTATTTACTTACTTACTTACTTACTTACTTATTTACTTACTTACTTACTTACTTACTTACTTACTTACATACATATATACATACTTACTTACGTAGTTTACTAATCCTGAGAAAAATGTAGGCCTCCATTAGCTTAAACAAAAGAGTGGTATACAAACGAATAAAGGATAAAAAGATAAAAACAAAGCAGTGAAGTGATATTCTAGCTATCTGTAATTTATAGTAAATAAAGTTGTTAACAGTTTATTGACACTTCTGCCGATAAAGTTTTAGCTTTCTTAAACATTCTCATGAAACCAATTCTCAGAATTAGTATCCTGGCATGCTGATATTGTCCAATTTCCTAGGCCTTGAGCAGAAAAGCACAAGAGTCGCATGGTGCATGTCCCCTCAGAGACAACCCTGGCTGTATTGAATCAACCCTTGTCATGGCCTCCGTCAACACTCGAGATCATGAGGGCAGATTGGTTTGAATGGGATCATTGATCCCTTATCCACAGCTGAAGTGCCACTTTGATGCTGTTGTTGTTTTTATGACCCGTTGAAAATTAATTTCCCCAGACTATCTTCCCTTTGGTAAAAGGTTGTTATGTATCTGACAGTGTTATGACAACATTTTTGTGAACACTGGACCTTTCTTTGTGGAGGGATGATACAGCATTCAAAATTAAGCTAAAAACAAGCATCTCCCACCTCAGGCATGTGGCAGATCAACAAAATAAGAACCAAGAGAGGAAGAGAAAAGTCGTGAATATAAAAGCGATGCACTTCGTCCCGCGGTCCTACTTCTGGCAGAGGTCACTGAAATGGCATAAAAACTGAACTGTCAGAGCAGAGTGCTCATTGATCCTTTTCGAAATGTCAAAGCTCTGAAGAAAGGAAGCTTTTCTCAGATTTTCTGTGTGTTTTTGTAAGTTGCTCTTCTGAACTACATTACACTTTGGCACCGATGATGCATGCCTTACCATAATGACATCATCAATTTTATCTATCTTCATAAAACGCTCACAGCAGGATGCATCTCACTGAGGAGTGCTCTCGTATGTGTGTGTGTGCTTGTGTGTGAGCATTGCTGTTCATAGTGGGGGAGATGATTCGCTGGGTAAATGGCATTATTACAGGCATATTTCACTGACGGCTCCGTAAATGAACCAGTCTAACAATATCTCCTATAGATGTTAAAAGACTCAGCATTATAATAAGGCTATGGGGCTGTTTCTTATTCCAGCAGTTTTAGTGCGAAATAGTACAATAATTCTTTGGGATCTGAAACATTAAGTCTTTTCCTCTGTCATTTCTACCACTAACTTCTTCCCTGTTCACAGGAACTGGAGCGAGTGACGGCGTTACAGACCAACCTGCAGCTGGCAGCGGTCATTTGCACTAATGCAAGGAGGTAATGTGTTCTATTGCATACCATTCACTAAATGAAATGGCTGCTGAAATGGCCCATTCAAACAGCATCCGCATACTAAGTGCTTTCCTCATAACCGTGGTAGCGTTCCTTCCCTTCGTATATTCTCCGTCTGTTAATATGTTCCCAAATGACAAATTATTCTGTCTTGTTTCTTTGTAGGAATAAAAAAAAAATAAAAAATATCCCACTATACATACTAGGGATGTCACGATACCAGAAATTTAGTAGTTGATACCAGGGAAATTCCACGATTCTCGATAACAATTTGATACCACGGTAAAAAACAAAAGTAAAACAATAAATCCCATGTACTTCAACATACAGTCCTTTATCACCATTTGCATACTGGTTTTTGTTAGGAAGTTAAACAGGTCATAATTCTTTCTCTTTTATTTATTTTATATATTGGTGTGAAGACATTTCCTTCAAACAACTGGATTTATTCAATTCAATTATTGGACTCACCAAAAAAACATGATAACGTTAGAATTTACCTTCGCCCAATACCCATTTTTACTGAAAAGAGCCTGAACACATTATAATGTAAATCAATGGTACCTCCCGTGTTGAAATCGGCAGCACGAGAGTTAGTTAACGTCAGCAGTTTTTTTGTATAGATATACAGTATAGTTACATCAGTTACTACTGAGTTCTACTGGTGCATCATAAAGCTCATCACAATGTATTGGACTTTAAAATGCCTTCAAGAGCATAGTATCATTAATCTGTGTTGATGCTATATTCTCCCTGTACTGTGACGTCTCGTGTAAAGGCAACTGAGCGTTTCAAAGGAGGGATTCACAGAAGCTAGCTTGGGTCTGTTGGCCAATCAGAGGAGACGACAACTGCTGACAGGCCTGCTGAAGTCACTGAGGACCATCAAGACGCTGGTAAAGTTTACACACACAGTTGACATACGACACATTTTGTTCTAAAACTAGCTATAGTGTAAAGGAAAACCAATGTTTTATGGTAATTAACACACCTTTTGTATACTTATTGCATAGTTATTTTTGTACTGTTATGGTTGATGTAATATCTATTTCTGACCTGCAACATACTTTGTTTAGACTGTTGTCCTGAGAGAAGTTTTTGACTTCTCTGTCAGTGTTATTTTGGATCACCTTGGGACTCCGACTTACAGTACCTACTGCACGACTCCCCTGAGCGGTTCCCGTCAGAAATGCCGTTATAAACACACTGTGTGTGACATACCACTGATGTGAAACAGATGAATGTAGTCTAATAATCTGCACTTGATTTAACATTAAGATGAAAGTTAATCAAACATACCCTGTTTTAATTATTTGCTCATTTGCTTGATCATTAAAAGATTTTACCAACGTTGTCAGAGCAGGGAAGTGTGTAACTCGTGTTGCTTTAATTATTATCACTTAATATTGTGGCCTGTTAGTGATTTTAAGCCGTATTCATGTCTTCCTTTTGTCATTCTTCCCATCACAGCAAAGAACAGATGTAAGACTCAGCGAGATGCTTGAGGTATTGAAATCCTTTCTGCACGCACGCACGCACGCACGCACGCACGCACGCACGCACGCACGCACGCACGCACGCACGCACGCACGCACGCACGCACGCACGCACGCACGCACGCACGCACGCACGCACGCACGCACACATGCACAGATATGTTTATAATTGACCTGAAAGGTCAAACATCAGTAGGGATTCTGCATCGGAAGCCAAACCCACACAAACTTGAGACGCTCCCACAAATGCCTATCTACAATACTGTGAAGGTCAGCTGTAGCACATGGAATAGATCTGACTACCGCTGAGTGTAATCCTAGGTAATCTTCACAGTATCTGCTGTTAAAAGAAGATCAAACAAAAGTGATGCACAGAAGAAGTCACGCACATCACTGTCATAACCCTGTAAAACGGTTTCAGACCGTACTATACTGTTTTTATACATTAAATGATCTCACTTCTCTGCTCCGTTAGGAGGAAGACTATCCAGGTGCAATCCAGCTCTGTCAGGAATGTCAAAAGGCCGCCAGCACCTTCAAACACTACAGCTGCATCAGGTACAGTACAGTATGTACAGATTGATAGAGTGATATTTATCCAAATGAGAGCAGGCAATGACTTCATGTTCTATGGGTGAATGGAAAGTTTTCTGATCTTCATAGATTAAAGCTTAAAATCGCTGATCTCCTACTGCGAAAACCTTTACTTCTAAAATAGATGTTTTATTGAAAAGTTTCCAGTTAGAAGATAAAGAGAGAGAGTTAGGCAGGCAGCTGGCTAGTCATGCCATACAGATCAAAACACATCAACAGAGACAGGCAGACAGGCACACAATCAAAAGCACATGAGGATCAACTGTTAACCATTAGGGGTATACAATGTCTGTCCCTTTGATTTCCTGTGTAAGTGCGCTCAATTTGTGGCAGAAGGTGGGTGCCACAGTGCTCTTTTGTGTGTATTGATTAAGGATTGATCAGGGATGCACGTCATTGCCGGCTTCCTCCCTCTTCCTTTGACATCTCGTACAGACTCTGACAGAATATTTTGTGAAGAGGTGTGTGGGAATGAACGTCTTTAGCTCTCAACCAAGGTTTTAATAGTTTTGAATATTTAATTAGTTTTTATCACAGGTTCAAGCCCGGCTTGGGGTCCTTCTGAGTGGAGTTTGCATGTTCTCCCTGTGTTAGCGTGGGTTTTCTCCGGATTCTCCGGTTTCCTCCGAAAGAAATGCAGGTTAGGTTAGTTGTTGACACTAAATTGCCCGTAGGTGTGAATGTGAGCATGAATGGTTGTCTGTCTCTATGTGTCAGCCTTGTGATAGTCTGGCGATGTCAGCTGGGAGCGGCTCCAACCCCCCACTGAAAAAGATAAGCGGTTACAGATAATCAATGGAGTCATTTTCATTTTATTTTAGTTTGGACTTTTAGATTTAATTTTAGTTTAGTTTTAGTTAGTGTTCTGAGTGCGTTTGCTAGTTTTAGTTGAGTTTCAGTTTTTCAGAAAGGTTTAGTTTTTATATATTTATTTTTTACAGCAGAGTTAGTTTTTGTTAGGGCCAGCTGTAATGTCTCAGAAGTATGTAGCTACATATACATACAAAATACATGGTGAACTGTGTAGGAATGGCCATAATGTTTAATGTTTAATCTTTGCGTCTCCTAGAATGTAAAGTCCGTTCAGGTCGTCTGATTCAACGTCACGAGAGTTGATGGAAATTCATGCCGTCCCCTTTTTTCGGTATTGATATATTATAGCTAAAGAAATAAAAGTGAAATGAATTTCTGTTCATTTTTATTTTATTTTTATTAATTTATTCAATATAGTTTTAGTTTAGTTTAGAGGTATTCTTAAATAATATAGTTATTATTTAATTTCAGTTTACTAAAAATTAGGGCTGTCAAAGTTGATGCCATAATAACACGTTAACAGCAATTTGTTTTAATGCCACTAATTTCTTTAATGTTTTAACACAATAAATTTTTTGGAGGTTATAGTGTGTTCAGTTTTACAGCTAGAGTGAAAATACTGGCATCATATGAAATTAGAAAAAAATAAGAAATCCATTGGTACCATACTAGCTGACAGCTGTTGTTGCCTGTTGGGCTGCAGTTTGCCATGTTATGATTTGACCAAATTTTTATGCTAAATGCAGTACCTGTGAGGGTTTCTTGACAATATTTGTCATTGTTTTGTGTTCTTAATTGATTTCCAATAATAAATATATACATACATTTGCATAAAGCAGCATATTTGTCCACTCCCATGTTGATAAGAGTATTAAATACTTGACAAGTCTCCCTTTAAGGTACATTTTGAACAGATAAAAATGTGTGATTAATTTGCGATTAATCACGATTAACTATTTTACTGCTTCACTGCTCCCATCACTAGTCAGCGTAACACGCTGTGTTCCCGCTGTAATTGTTTGCTATTTTGTCATGCGCTGCAGAGTGTGTGTTGGTCTATTTTTGGAGCGAGCACTTGCATCACAAAACGGTGAGCTCCACGTCAACGGAGCTCCATGTCAACGCACATTTCTTCCCGCAGGCACAGACCTTTTAAACAACACCGAGCATCTGCGCCTCCACTACATTTAACAACTCCACCTGGCTGTGACGATGCCCTTTGAGTGACCGCTGGGAAATTGTGATCAGTATGATAACATTATGCACAGAGGATTGTTGTGGTGCGGGAAATTTCTCCCAATGTTCTGTCTCGCATGCAGCTGCTGTTTATTCGTGTCGATATCACTTTTGTTTTGGAGTTCCGTGTCCATGGTGACGCTCCCTGAATGTGCTGGGATGGTGGTGTGCAGTATAGAGTCCACCAATAATACCAATGATCATTGCAGCCAGCCTGTCGATGAGGGAATGGGATTGTCATCATCGTAAAAGAAGCACTTGCGTATCTGTTGCAGCTCTTCACCTTTGCTTTCCTTTGCAGCATACTAATACTGCTTCCTGGATGTAGTCGTTTTTAACATAGTTGCATTGATCACACATCTGTCACGCTTTACATCAGCATGCACATTGAACTTTGAGGCTCTCTGCCCAAAATTGTTACAACCCAGTCTGCAGCGTTGCCCTTCCCTAAGCAGCTAGTTGGTCTGCTGCACTGTGATTTAATCTTACAGCCATGCTTTTCCATGCGCTGCTGAATGCCCTACAAGGAGGCTTTGTTTCACGCCTGACCTTCCTTTGTCCCCGTCCCCAACCCCTTTGAAAGTCAATATCGTATCCCCCAAGAAGGCACTTACACAGCCTCACGCTCCGTTTCAGTCTATTTTCATCAGACGGTCCACATGAGCAGCTGATGGGCAGCTTAAGACCCGCACATGTCAGCACAGTGTTCATAAACTGTGAACTCTGCTGTGGCCTTAGAAAAACAAAGGTGTAATCTAGCCTATAGCATCTCTGTAGTATTGTGAGCCTCACAGAAGTTAAGAGTAAATGGGAAAAGAAGTTCATTTTTTGTACCATATGGCAGCCTTAAATTAAGATAAGATAAGATAAGATATGTGTAAATTTGGGTTTGTACTTTTGCAAAACTAGTGTTGTAAACATAGAAATAGAACAGGAGTAGAACAGACATTGAACTGTTTTCCATAGACTAGCACAAAAGAAAATGCCGATTGTTGTTATGGTGTTGATAATGTTAATGGGGCGGTAGAGTGTGATCGCAGCTCGCCAGAAAGAGAAAAGGATGCAGCTTTGGGGTTGTCTTTAGGGAGGTAACCCCCAAGCTGCAAAAAAGTATGAAAACTCTCGCGAGACTCGCTGCTCAACGTCCTATCCTAACCTTAACCATTCGAGGTCAATGCCTAACCTTAACTATCTTGCGACTTGGGTGTTATCTTCTAAACACGACCCAGCTCCGGAGATGGATGGGATGGATGGCTGGCTAGTGATATGGTTAGTATTTTATACCAGTTGTCATACAAATTGTCTGTGGATTATTCTAGTTGATGCTCCTCCAGATCCCCACGTCAGCTAATTGCCGTCTTAGTATTGAGGGAGGTGATTTGTTCAGGTGTTCTAATCTATTCGAAGGACAGGCTGTTCAGCTGCAGGTTCAAGAGGAGCAGAGTGTAGGAAGAAGGGGAGAGGGCTGCTATGTTAATTCTTTTGTCTCAGACACACAACATTTTTTTGTGCAGGCTGCCCAACATGACAGCACAAGCACTGCAGCAGTTCATTCATTTATTCAGAGCCACGGCCTTCCTCCTCCTCTTTGTGGTCTTGGTATATTCTCTTTTGGAGGCTGCTGGTGTGCAGTTTTTTAAAGAAGATCTTCATGTGTATCAGCTGTAGTTTGTGTTTCACTTAGATTTGTGTTTACTCGCAGCGCTTTAGAGATCATGATAAATGTCTTCCAGCACTCCCAACAACAGCAGGATCTTAAAACGTATTTGAAGTCGGGTCAGTTACTTTGGTCTGAACGACGTGTTGTTCGGGTTTTTTTCCACTCCGACAGGTTTGGCTTCACACATATAAATTCAGCTGAATGAACCACAGTGCATTAGTCTTTTTTTTATTTGTCTCTAACATCACTTTTTCAGTTATGCTGGTATGCTTGGAAGAAAGAATATTTTTTTTTTTTTTTATAAGCGGTCACAGTCCTTTTCATGATGAGCACCAATTATATCAGGTGACAGTAAACCTGTTTTAGTCGGACGTTATCTGCTTCCCAAATGTTTGGATTTAATTGGATGTTCATGTAAGCCACTGGACTGAATAGTCAGTATAACAGACAGACTAATCACAGCTTATTATATTACTAGGCTATATTTAAAAAAACAGTGACACACTCTGAGTGAACCTAAAGGATTGTACCATATTGCTGCAAATCTACAGTAAGAAATTAGCATAAATATTCACATATGCTATGAATCTAAATCGGGCTGGTGTGAAGACAAAATAGAAAATAGCAGCGAGCACGTCTCCAAATCTTGAACAGTATCGGGTGCCAGGTAGTGGTAAGAACAGAAGAAACAAATCACCGGCACTCACAGTTAAAGATTCTTTTTTGGTTTATTCTGGGCAATCAAACATAAACAAACACGTTTCAGCTATAAGCCGTCATCAGCTTGATAAAGCAGACAACAGATTCCTATTGTCATGTGAAACACACTCCACTTTTCCGACTTCAGGTCGACAACTTTTTATGTGGCCCTTGTAACCTCAGATCCTATAAGTTAGAACTGTACCCATGGAGAAAGGGCCACAACCCCACTAAAGATGCCAGAGCTAAATATCTAAATATTACATCAAATCTTGCAGTTATAGAAAACAATCATTGCACTTTTTTTCTGGTCTGATCAATTTTGCCAGTGCTCTTTCTACAACCACCTTCTTGAAGCCTTTTCTTGTTAACCTCTCCTCTTTTAACTTCCCCCTAACCATCCTCTGCTTTCTCACTTGCATGTTACGGTTGTTGTCCCTTCTTCTCGCTACGTTTCACTCTTTAAAGCCCTTCCCCTGGCACTTTGTTTCCTCTCTTGTAACAGTGGCAAACAATACTACAGCAAAAACGTCATTGCCACAAAATCTGAGCATCCTGCAGGACCCCTGAGTCCACATTTTGCCAATTTAGCAAGTCAGCAGTCACCGTGGAGGGGCTTGCCTCAAGGCCCTGTGGACACCTATTACCAGTGATGATTGAAAACCGTGTTTAAAAAAAACTCCCTGATATCCACGTAACTCTATTTCAATCCTTCTGTTCCCTGCAGGGAACAGATTGTTAATTAGGTTTCTCTCCTCATCTGTTATTTATGCATTCTGTCTGATCGTGGGAGGGTGCCAGTTTGTGGGGAGGAGCTGCATCTGCACACACATGAACACGCACTGGACAGTGGCAATATATTTATGGGATGGACCCAATAACAGGAGGACCAGATAATACGGTCACCTGGGTTATTGGATTTGCATTGACCTCTTGTGTTCTTAAAGGAAAAAGTTGGGAAATACGCTTAATCTGCTTTCTTGCCAAGAGTCAGATGAGGATAGAGCCAGCAGGTGCTTAGCTTGGCATAAAGACAGGAGAAAACAGCTAGCCTGGCTCTGTCTAAAGTTCAAAACTACACCCAGCAGCACCTTTAAGCTCACTAATTAACACATTCTATCTTGTTTGTTTAATCCAAACATAAGCAAGGCCGAGTCAGTGACTTCCTCACTGTTCTAGCCAAGAAATAGTTGCTTTTGCATTTCCGTTTCTATGTGGATTAAACAAACAAGATATAACATATCAGTTAGTGAACTGGTGCTTGCAGGCGGATTTTGTTATGCTTTGTTTTGCTAGCTGTTTCCCCTTGCTTCCAGTCTTTTTTGCTAAGCGAAGCATTAGCTGGCTCTAGCTCCATATCTAGCAGACAGACATGAAAGTGGCATCAATCTTCTAATCTCACTCTTCAAAAGAAAGCAAATAAGCATGTTTCCCCAAAATGTCAAACTATTCCTTTAACACCTAGCAGAACACATGAACAGTTATTAACAGCTGGTCTACACATCATCGAATCTCCTGTTAGCAAAATGGGACTGGAAAATAAACCAGAGCACTCAATGCCACACACATGGATCCTTAAATGCTTGGTGTAATATAAGACAAACAAACCACCTTGATCTTCTTTAAAGGTGCTAAATGCGAGATTGGGGGCATTTCTATTACCTCCGCACGGCTCTCAATATGGCGACGGCTGAGCTGGTGGCTCGCAGCTAACGATGCTAGTAGCGCTAACAGTACAAGTATACAGTACAAAAGCAGTGCATAGTGGCGGCTGAGAGCTAGCAAGTGGGGCACGCTCACATGTATGAACATGCACTAAAAGGCACACAAGGCTGGCCCGGCTATGTCAACAAAGCACGGAGAAGAGGTAGAGTGACTTCATTCTCTGCTCAGGTAGATATTACCTCACTATATCTTTACATAACAAATAGTTCTTTGCTGCTTTATTAATGTTCTGGATATCATAGCACCTATAATGTGTGCATTTTAGTTCCTTTAACCAGTAGGTATGGGTGATGTTAGGCCCTGTTGCTGCCCAGTTCCTAATGTTTGTCAACCACTGTTGGATGTCTGCAATGCTGTGATGGTGACTGGTTCTTATTCTGGAAATTGCAGTGGTCCGCCTCACTCTCAGGTGTGTTAGCCCCCGAGCACTGGTCTTGTGGGATGTTTTTTTTTCCTCTTATATGCTTTTCCAATACTGCTCAGTTTGTTGTTTGTGTTACTCTCCCACACTGCAGCGTGGGAGTACAAAAGAAAGTTGTGTGATGAACAGGGCATTTATCCTGTTGGCCTCTGCTCCTCTGTTGCATCTCCTTAGTGTTGCTGCCAGAGCTGGAAGCCTTTGTTTAGCGCTCTCCCGGGCCTTGCATATGGACATTCAGATACATTTCTTTAGTAGCCAGGACCTGACATTGATCCGTTCACCCCTCTGTAGTTGAGCCAGCTTACTCACTTTGTGTGTTTTCTTTATATTGGCTTCCTCGTGGTGGGAGGATACTGGCTATGACTCGCCTAACTGAGCTTGTAGCTGAGAATTACTGTTGTTATCATTGCTGTGGTGCATACCCTCATTAGATTTAGTTACAGTGTGGTTGTGGTAGTAATAGAGATTGTGAGCAGCACTCCGTTTGCATCTGCTATGTCACACTGTTTGATGAGAAATTCTCAATCATCCTTGGCAGTTTAGTTCAGACGCTGATAGTAAGTAGCTTCTTCTAAACTCTTAAACTCTCAAAAAAAATGGACAGATGAGCTAAGAATAGCTCATCTGTCCATTTTTTTTTTCCATATTGTGGCCATTATTTGAGTCTCCAGTTGTGGTTGTAACTTTCTCTTTGCTAACTGGCTGGTTTTAACTCATCTATAATATTTCTCTCACACACACACAGAGGCAGACAAAAAAGGCTTACAAGTTATGAAATGGCGAGCTCATTTTGTTACCTGTTTTGCAGACGACCTGTGGGACTCCATCTGTAGTCTCCTCTCAGTTCCTCCGCTCCCTCCTCCTCCTCTCTCTCCTCACTCTCCTCTCTCTCCTCACTCTCCTCACTCTCCTCACTCTCCTCACTCTCCTCACTCGATACCCAATTGAAGCTAAGATGCTTAATTAGCAATTTTGTTAAGGACACTCTCTCCCTTGGGCGATTGTGGTCTCACAAGGCATAACATAAGTGCGGGCTGACCTGAAAAAGACCCCAAGCGCAGCAGGGAGAGAGGCAGGGAAATGGTGGAACAGAGGATGATTATGAATGGGCGCAGTGCAGGGGGAGTCACAAGGGGATTGGATCGGTGTCTTGGGATGGCAAAGAAGTCGTGATTTCCGTTGCTACCTCGCAGCTCTTTAAGTTGAAACGTGTTTCCCAGGATGAGGCAAAATCAGAGCACGCTCCAAGGAAACGTAGTGTTTTGTATCCGTAATAGTCTGGTACATACAGACACATATAATTTATTGAAAAAGTACAAACACTTGAAACACAAAAACTCATCTTCCCAAAATATTAGTTGGAAATACATCCATCACTTATACTTTTGCTCCCGTTTGCCCTGTTTGTATGGAGGAGACTTGTGAGACACACGGCTGCAGCTTGTTGATGAAGTGGTTCTCTTTTTAGATGAATATTCTTAATTTAGAAATATAAACCAAGCCAAATTCTGGTTCCAATACTGGTTACTCAATTCGAACATGCAATATTTAATTATGTTGTTATTGAGAGTTTATTGTATATGTTTGCTGGGTATTGTTGTTTTGTTTTCCTGTATTCTATACAATATTCTAGTATATTTATTTAATTTTTTACATGTTTGAAAAAAATTCTAACTAATCGATTAATAGAAGATTAATGTATGGCAATTTTCATTATTGAATGTCAGAATATATAATTTGCTTGTGTCTCATGTCATTGGAAATTGAGAATATTTGTAATTTTTTTTGATCAAACATCGAACAAAGTCAATTTTTGATATCGACTCCAGTAAATTTATATGGGCATTTACCACATCAATTTAGTCATTTTTTGAAATTATTTTTCACATTTTATTGACAAAATGATTAATATCTTATCCATTAATTAATTAATATATTGATATTAAATAGCTGACTCCATATTCTGCTTCAATTAAGGAACTAACCCTCAACAATCTCCTTTTTTCCCCCCTCACAGCGAATTGAATTCCAAACTACAAGACACTCTGGAGCAAATAGAGGTATGTGCCTTCCTGCTTTATCTCTAATCACGTTATTTGTGAGCGATATCAGTAAAGCGACTTTTAGCAGTGAATAAGATTGTGCTCTAACCCTGTAATTTTCCAGAAGCCCTCATCTGAAAGAAGCAATTTATACTTAATTTTGACATTTTCATAGTTTGCCTTTCTCATTCTGGGTCTGCCAAATATTGACACATTCAGAAAGTCATTATTGTCAGTGCACAGGCACCGTAAATTATATCTGTTTCATCTCTAGCTGTGTTGTGATAAATGGTATGCAAAGCAATTTTCTCTGCACCGCTGCCGCTGCGCTTGACTAGATTAATTACTTACGGTTTTGTCGGTACACAAGAAACAGGCGTGCATGCACACGCACGCACGCACGCACGCACGCACGCACGCACGCACGCACGCACGCACGCACGCACGCACGCACGCACGCACGCACGCACGCACGCACACACACACACACACACACACACACACACACACACACACACACACACACACACACACACACACACATAGCCACGCAGCAAGGTGCTCGTTTGTTTACCTGTCAGCATGAGTTTGTGATTAAGCAGAATCCTCTAAAATTAGAAAGGTAAACAGTTGCACAAAGTACAGACACACACATCAAACACCTTCAACTTAAGAATGCTAAGTGCCAAACACAATATATACACTATATGAATATGCATATACTCTACATATATACATATACTGCACAGCATATACTAAGTTTACACAATAGAGTTGTCATTAGTTGGCAGTCAGCCTAGTCTGTAATATCCCTTGATTCCTAACTGTTTTCTACTTGCAATACGTCTTCGATCTCACTCACGCACACACACACACACACACACACACACACACACACGCACGCACACACACGCACACACACACACACACACACACACACACACACACACACACACGCACACACACTCACTCACTCACACACACTCCACCATGTTTCTACAGTAGCCCAGACAAACCAGACTCTGTTAACTTTTCCTGCTTGAGCTGGAGTCGATAACGTACTCGCTCCCGTCGCCGCCGCTCTCTCTCTCTGGCTTCACCACTCACTTCCCACATACACACACACTCTACGCACTAGCTCTGTTCCAACTGGCTCTAGAGAGGACTATTCGCGTTTTCGCTTCAGCCACCGTAGCTCTCCAACAGGCTCGGCACACTGGA
This sequence comes from Sebastes fasciatus, assembly GCF_043250625.1. Lineage (NCBI taxonomy): Eukaryota > Metazoa > Chordata > Actinopteri > Perciformes > Sebastidae > Sebastes > Sebastes fasciatus. Next base: position 15,187,689 of record NC_133811.1, on the reverse strand, counting down.
GAGGCTTCAGTTGGTTGTAATCTCCTCATCTCACCACTACATGCCACTAGATCCTACACACTGGACCTTTTAAAGCATAGATAAATTATTGTAGAAAACGGCAATAGCAGGAACCAAAGACGAACATTTTCAAACTCTACATGTAGTGGAATGAGTCATCAAATGACCCAGCATAAAGCACCATTAAAATTCCACAACATGGTTTGTCTTTCCTCAAAGTACTTTGGAATATAAAATTATAATTTAATTTAATAAATAATTTCTGACTTCCTCTTAAGTAGTTTGAGAACGTACGTCAGCGGTAGTTGTTGCATTATGTTCAAATGCAGTTTTAAACATAAAAGGCGTGAGAAAAGACGTGGTGACGCAAGGCGTTTGATCACTTACCGCCTTTGTCAGCGCTATAATCTTTGAGGTCGGCTTATCCCTGTACATCCAAACTTCCTGCTAACCTTGATTTACTTTCTTACCTCTCATTTTAGCTCTTTGTCAAAGACTTACACACACTCATATATATACACCCACATTCACATCCAATTACCCTTGACCTTGTGTGGTAGCTATAAATCTGCACATCTATATCTAAATCCCCGGTCTTAAGGTTGATAATCCCTCTCTTTTTCTCCTCCTTTGTCATCGTTCTCTCTCTGGCTCCAGGAGCAGCTTGATGTCGCCCTGTCGAAGACTTGTAAGCACTTTGATGTTTCGCACTACACCAAGGTCCAACTGGCCTACACGCTCCTGGGAAAGACACAGGTCAGTGGTTTGACTCGTCTACAGGGTCACGGGGAATGGCTAAACATGACTGGATGTGATGGTCCGATTGTTGTCCTGGCGTACTGCATATGTCTTTTTGTTTGACTCTTGGTCTCTGTCTTTTTTTGGCGGGGGGGGATTGAGTGTCAGCATTTTTTAAAAGATTGTTCATCTTGGCTGTTCCTCTCCTTAACCTTATGTCAGGGCTGTGCGCATTCAATAGCCAGTGTTGTTTCTTTACTTTCACGACCTTTTGCCACCATTTAGATTAGGACGGTGTAAAGATATCTTCCACAGACACGCTGGTTAAACCATTATGAGAATGTAATTTGTTTTATTCAAGTTTCTCTTCGTCATTATTATTCCTTCTTGCCTCAGTCGAGTGTTTTCACCCCAGTGAGTGAATTCAGGGTTTTTTCTCACTGGAGTAGAGAATATTTTAGGCCACAGGGCATGCATGTCATCCTTTGTGACTACGTTATGCTCCGCTTAATGTCAATCAACTGACACCCACCGAAATCACCCACAAAACAGACCCGAGTTCTTCAAAATAATCCTTGGATAATATGAAATAAGCTCTCGAAACGGCTGAGATGATACAGTCACAACAACATTTTTGAAGCTGTAAAACATCAGCAACAAAACACTAACAACAACAACAACACCAACAAAACACTCCTGCTAAAAAATGCCTGGGGAGAAATATAACGAACCACAGATATTATCATTTATCACTCGCGTCTTTCTTTTCTTACTCCTCATATCCCATTCCAGCCCTCATATTTTTTGGCAAAAAGCATTGATCTCTAATGCTCAGGCCTCTCTCTTTAATAACCCATGCACTCCATCATCACCTGCAACATATCACTTGGCCCTGATCTCTTTCTTCTGCTTTGAATTACATTTCTTCTTCTTCTCTTTTTCATAGCCCTGATCTTATGCTTTCTGCTTAGGTGTGAAAATTATTTTCTTTTCACCTTCCTATTTTCGTGTACCAGTGCTCTCTGATATGGGTTATAATCAGTCAAGGCTGGAGTTGTAAGCGCGAATTATAAACTTTGTGCTTACGTAATCTTTGTCGTCCTTGAAATATTTGTTACTTTCCTACTCCAACGTGCTGAAATGAGTAGGCAGTCTATCCAGCCACGCATGATCGTTTTGAACGATGACGAGGCTGACATGCATGCCGGGCCTGAAAAATATACTATCAATACTTTTCAAATCATACAGAAAATATCTAGCCTGGAACAACAAAGAAACATAAAAAACACGTTTCTTGGGTCTTTTTATTGATTGTTTTAATCGTTAGCATTCGATGAACTTCAACTGTCAATCAAAACAAATAAGGTTGTAAAGCCTACAAATAGCGTTGCTTTTATATAAGTCTTTCTGTTGTGCATTTTCCCCGTCCGCTAAAGTGGCGGATGGCCTGACGATTTTACCTTAACATTTACCTGCATTTGGCGGGTGGTGGGTGCTAATTTCAGAGCTTTCACAAACTCTGTTCCTCAAAGAGCCTCATTCTCATCCCGGCACTCACACGACAACGAACGTATTCTCTCATTGTTATTCGAAACTAGCGTCAATGTTGATGCTAATAAATCCGCTATATGCCTCTTGATATTAACAACCATGCTTGAGGTGGAGACTGGGTCATCAGCGCTTGTTGAGAGTGATTGTTTTTTCTGTGATAATGAGCATTTTCAGTCTCTAAAGTTAACTAAGGAGTTGTTCTTGACTGCCTCTTGCCATTGCTCCTAAGGGCTTGTTGTTGTTTTCATCTTCCCTTCTCTTTTTTTCTTTTGCTTGCACTGAATAGATCTATCACACCCTCTCTCTGCATCTGCATTCCTCACATGATACCTCTATGATCTTAGTTTGAATCTTATAGACTTATTTTTACTTTTAATGACACTTTTCAGTTGGATACATGAATGAACTGTGTCATCCAAGAGGTACAAGGCTCTTGACCCGCAGTAGCATAGCACCTCAGACCATCTGTGTTTTCTTTACACTGCTCTCTCTGGCTCTCGTTCTCCTGGCTCAGAGCCTAATGAACATGACACCCAGGTTGTTTTTCCAACATTTGTCTGAATGAAACATCTGCTTGGTTAGTATAAGTAGTTGCAGATGAGTCTGTTTGCTTTTGCACTCGATTGATAATTATGTCTAAAGATGATGATTATTAAAATGTAAGGTGCCTCCTTTTCTTGTCTACCGTCCATGCTTTGTACAGCCAGCGATGTTCACGGATTTTTTTTTTGCACAGATGAAGTGAAACTCCCTCAGAAAAGAAGGAAGAAATGTTAAATTACTTTTGTGGCAGCAGGCAGTCAGAATGGATGGGGGGCAACATTTTGTGGTTGTTTGTAAGACAGTCTAATTGCACTGAAACACTGTGCCCACGTCTCCTGCGACTCTGGTGTCCTCGAATTCACTAGGGTCCCGTAGCGAGGCTGTGGGTGGGAGCTGCAGAACAGAAAATGAGGGTGAATGTAACTTGAGAGAATAAGTGACAACAAACTTAAATTGCAAAAGGCACAAACAGGGCTCAGCGCGACGGAGCGACATTGTACTGCAGATGTTTTTTGTCAAATCACAGTTAAGAGCAAATCTTACTTGGCCAAAAAGCTGTGATAATCAGTACTTTTATATTAACAATGGATCAAATTATTACATTTTATGTTAATAGGATGGAAATGGAAAAAAAAAAGAAAATGATCACCTGTCTCTGCAGTTCCCCTCAGCTATTTCAAGCATTTTAGGGTCTTTTAACTCATTGTTTTCGTTTTAAAGACCTCAACTTAACTGTTTTGTTTACACTCACTGTTCTCATTAGGATCTTTGCCAGCCGCATGTGGCAGCTTTTTTTCAGTGACTAACTAACTGATTATCTAATTAGAATCGAGTATTCAACAAAGCCGTGTAATAATATTTGTATCATGTTTCATATGCTAAATTTAACAGTGTAAGAGTAATTGGGGACATTTTCCTTTAATTCATAGTGCCCTGATAATCAATCATTTTGATGAAATAGCTCTGGGTAATCCATATGAGATGAATGGTGCTGTGAGGTGAACAGAGCTGGAGGCAGTTAAGTGTGCTACCATACATGTCACTAATATGCCTCTGCCATTGTGTTTTTCAAATTGTTCTTTGCCGTAATGGCTTCATTAATGACACTTTCCACAGCAAACTGAGCTGGTTTCAGAGGCAAAATTGCCCATTTTCACTTGGACTTGAACATAGCAGTTCCCAGGAGACAGCTCTGCCCATTTCCCCTCATGCATTATTGTTTAGCTAACATAATATGTCTGCAAATAATCCAAAATATCGAGTATACAGCATGTGTCTCGAAGAAGTTCGATTTGTAATTTTCCCTATCCGTCTGCCTTTTCACAGATCCACTCTGGTAGATGACAGTGACATCTTAACATAGTCGTTTTTCATAACAGTGTGTGATTGGCTCTCTCTGCAGACTGCTATGGACCAGCTGCACATGCACTTCACCCAGGCTATCCACAACACGGTGTTCCAGGTGGTGCTGGGATATGTGGAGCTGTGTGCTGGCAACGCTGACACCAAGTTCCAGAAGATGCAGTACAAGGACCTGTGCACGGTAAGGAGACGAGTGTGTGCGTGTGGGTGTAAGTGGGTTGTCAATTTATTCCACCAGTATTCACCCATTCTGTCTGCAAGTCTAATAGCTTTTTGCCCAGAGAAGGTTCAGTCCCCTTTGTTAAGATTAACCACTTATTTACTCAGTTAAGTGGAATATTCATTTAGAACAAAAAACACCACCTGCAGAGTGCTTTGATGAAAAGACAAATGACACACTCACACTTTGTTGCTCACATTATGCCTCTAGCTTCCTTATTTCATGACAAGGGATTCTACAGATTCTCCGTAATAGAGTGAAATGAAATGAAGTGGAGGAGAAAGCGATTCAGAGAAAGGAATGTATATTGTAGCCCTGCACTATGAGATAATTAATCTTGCTCACAATACAGAACCAATGCACTGCAGCAACAGCAGCACATTCTGATTGGGCTCTCCATACCGGCACACACGCCTCAGCTCCCTCTCTGTCTTTTTCTTTCCCTCCGGATCAAAATAAATCACATTTGCATGGCCAGCAAGCCATAACTTTAGTCAATTCATCATTACTTTGCTGGGGTGAGTTTTCTCCCCCCAGGGGTCTGTGTTACAGTCTGACCTACAGTGTGGAGGGGTATGTAGAGGTATAGGTAAAGGTTATCTCTGCATGATCGGAGGGTACAATTTGTTTCTTTACAGTCTCTCCTGATATGTCAGTTGTGGGAGTTTTTTCCCCTCCCTGAGCTCCATGTGTGGCCTTGCTGTTTGACTGCACACCATTTACTAGGGGCATTGCCAGCTGTGCTCATATCTACAATGCCCTGCCCTTTACCTCTTACCTTTGTGTTACCTCTTCACTCTTCATCTCTTCTTGCCCTGCTTCTTTTTTTTGTCTGTTTATGCATGTTTTCCTGCCCCAGTTGGTAAGCGGCATGGAAGAAGCAATATTCAGTTTATTAAAGCCGGGGGTTCTGGGTCGAGGTTTCTTTTGGTGGGACCCGGTTTGGATCCGGAGGGGTTCAGTGGTAGCCTGCATTCAAGCTGGCTGGCGGGATGTTTTCAGTGTAGGAGCTGAATAAAAGATCAGTCTCTCTGTCGTTTCAAACTAAGTTTGAGCACATTTTTTTGTGTCGCCATGAAATTGTGTCAAAAGTAGAACGAAAAATGTTTGGTGGGATGTCTTTTTTTAAGATTACTTTTGGGTCTTTTGCCTTTATTGACAGTGATAGTTATTAAAGGGGGAGAGAGAAGGGATGATACGCAGCAAAGGGCCACAGGTGGGATTCGAACCCCGGGCCGCTGCGGTAAGGACTCAGTCAGTAGGCTTGTAACAAGGAGTGGTATCACTGGTAGCATATGGTGCATGGGATTCCCAAACAGAAGACTGTGGATGTAATGAATTGATGCTGATAAATTTCTCAGTTGTGGTCTGAGGAAGAGTTCTCTCTCATTGTTGTGGGTAAAGAGCTTTCTTGCATGGAAGTCTGCTAGCTTGATCAGCGGCTGCTGTTATAAATGATGTACTCGACTCCACTCTTTTTTGCCAGAGTGCTATGAATACATCAGAAGCAATGCCACTATATATATATACCGTACTACAGGATTCTTGATACTAATACCAGTTTATCAACAATCCAGTTAGCTTTTGAATGCTTATGACTGTAGATTTAAGTGCATGACCTGTCAAGGTATCAGTGTAAGTTACTTATATTTCACTAGTATTGTAAATAAGGTGGAAAATGACTTTTCATAAGAGAGTAGTTGCCTCTTGGACAGTGTCTCCATGAACGACAGCTGAGCCGGCAGCTCTAAGCTAACGGTACAAACAATGGCAACAGTGCTGACAGAGCTAACAGTGTGCTACGCTTTCTCATCGACGCTGGTCGGGACGCCATTATCAGCTGTAACCGACGTATGAGTGCACTGCAGAATGGCGGCCATGAGTAAGCAAGTGGGGCACGCTCACATGCACCAATATGCACTTAAAGGCATGTGCGGCCTGCCCGGATGTGACAACAAAAGCACGGAGAATCTCGGACTACAACACACACGGACAAAGAAAGCAAATTCATTCTCTGCTCCGGTAGACATTACTCCTCTATATCTTTACATAGCAGATAGTTTTTGCTGCTATATTAAAGGAACAGTGTGTAACATTTCGGGGGATCTATTAGCAGAAATGGAATATAGTATTCATAACTATGTTTTCATTAGTGTATAATCACCTGATCTAAGAATCGTTGTGTTTTCGTTAGCTTAAAATGAGCCCTTCATATCTACATAGGCAGTGGGTCCTCTTCACGGAGTCCGCCATGTTGCTCCGCCATGTTTCTACAGTAGCCCAGAACGGACAAACCAAACACGATTGAGAGCCTTTCACATTTTTTACGTTACCTGAAGGCCACTGTAGATCTCCGACATGCTTGTGAAACTGTGGTACCGCCAGCCGCCGTCTGACTTCTGTTGCTCCTAAATTAGCTGTTATTATGGTAAGGATGGCCTCTAAGCAGAGAACGGCGTTACCACTTTTGGATTCCCTGAAATACTGTGTGCATGCAAATATACAGCAGTTACAGACACATCCTTATGTTTACTTGAGTTTGACAGATACGCTGTCAGCACACCGTGTTGCCTGGATGATCCCACTCACTCCACAATCACACACATACTGTACAAATACTCTTATCAAGATTGATGGGATATGCCATTACACTCTCGGCTGTGCGATCGTGATTGATAGGGCAGCGCATCCACACACAGGCTCACACTCAAATGAAGAGCTATGTGAACACCCACGCACAGTCAATTTGTGTCGCCTGCAGCATTTGCAGCCTGTCTGCAGTGATTTTTATGGGGAGATCAAGAGGTTTGCTTACTTTTACTCCAAATCCGTATCGAAGGCACTTATGCACCCGCCTCTAAAATGTCAAAAGGAGAGCTACCTGAAGTACCCTGTGTGAAATAAGTGTCTTTGTAGCTCATGTGGTGCACAAACACTGGATTGAGCTGGTTTTGAAGAGATGCTAAAACTCTGAAGATGGGTTTGCCAACTTGTATTTGAAATGCCTTTCAGTGTCCCTCTCTGAGGTTCTTTGGGACTTTATGAAAGGATAAAGGTATTCATTGACAGTTCCCAAGGTCTCTCTGGCTGGTATATACCTGTGACAGGTTCTCTTTCAAATTAACGGAGAAGGTGGTTGGGGAAATCAGCTAAGCAATGAAGTAAAATGTAGACGTTAAAGGGACAGTGTGTGTGATTTGGTGATACCTAGTGGTGTGGTTTCAGATTGCAACCAACTGAGTACTAGGCTTGCCGAGTTAGTCGGTATTACCGGTGTTACCGGTGTTACCGATTACATTACTTACCCACCACCCCCAACGTTGTTTTACAAACTGAGAGTGAAAGGTTCTGCTGCGTGCATAGTCTCAGCTAAGAGACATAGCAGGAGTTAGATTTTACACACATGGGACGAGAGAGAGTTGGACAGACAAGACGATGGTGGAGGATTTGGCGTAAAAGCGAAAAGCAAAAGCACCTATTTGGCAATACTTTGGATTTAAACCCAGTGCTGTAAGGGAACCATAAGGTTAATGAGGTAATTGCCGTGCGGAGGACTGAGCGCTCACAGCTGGTGTGCACGGGCACAGCAGCTCCAGGTGGAAACCTGCGGCCTCGCAGTAAAAGCTGGACCAGAGAGGCCAGACACACAGCCACCCAACGATAAAGATCAAAGTAAGCGCTCTACATATATTGAGCGCCGTCTTTTCTTGTAAGATGTCCGGTGTAATCGGTAACACCGGTGTTGTCACAAGTTAATTAACTGATGGGAGAATTTCCTCACCGTGACATCCCTACTGAGTACCCTTCCGCCCCCTCACAAAACCGGGGTAATGCCAGTTTTGCACACTGCGGCTCACGTTACCACAGTTTAACAAGAATTACGGTTAAAGTCTCTTGTTGGTAGCAGTGTTTGGTTTGTCTGTTCTGGGCTACTGTAGAAACATGGCGGAGCAACAAGGCGGACTCCGTGAAGAGGACCCGCTCCCTATGTAGATATGAAAGGCTCATTCTGTTCTTCATATCATATTATGAATATTATATTCCATTTCTGTTTATAAATCCCCGAAATGTTACACACTGTTCCTTTACTATTGTGGAACTGTATCAATACAAAACTAGGTGTTTGTGGAGCAGAGCTATCTTATTCAGCTGCTGTTCCCCTGATAAATAAAGGTGAAGAAAATGTTAGAGCCACATTAGACCTCCTGAACTCGCATCTTAGCTATGCAACTTTAAAATTCAAGGGAAACGGGAACACTCAGAGAGGTCAGTTCTGATTGTGAAAGGGTCTTATTAATTTTACATCAGCATCTCATCATTATTGGCCAGCCTCATTCCTTATCAATCCCCTTGTCTGTCTGACTTTTCTCCTGATGGAAATGGGACGGTTCGCTCCCAGAACCATAGGAGAGGAGGTGACTGTAAAGGCTAAACCATATACTGTACTGCACTTTCATATTGTATTGACCACAGGAGTTATAGTAATGATATTCATTCTAATCTGAAAAATATCGGAAAATGAGAATACGCTATTGTTTCTGATAATTCCACTAAGTCGTAGGCTGTAATGAACATGGTGTCCTCTAGAAGCTGCTAGCGGGGCTTTAGCCTTCTATGATTGTTTTCTTTTTTACCTGTGTTATTCAAAGCCATTAGCTCACCCCAATAATATCAAACAACTGCTCAGTAACCCGTAGTGATCCATCCCACTCTCTATTGTGCAGTGTCCCATTATTTTTATATAGGCTGACCTTCGGTTCAGTTGTATATCTGAAGGATGGACCATTTTGCGAGGCTGTGGAGCGGATGCAGTGTCTTTTTCATGTTAAGCAGTGCCATGATCCTAGGCCTGCTTTTTGTGTTTAGTTAATCATGGCCGCTGATGGCGTCATTACAGAATGAAACTAATCTACTGCCAAACATTGTGCATCTTATCAGCACAGCTCTTATGGATGGAAATTGGTCTCATGTTGTTTGTTGTTATTACTCTGCCACAGTAGCGATAGACATCTAAAGACTGCAGCTGTTAATCATGTAGAGTGTTTTTTTTAATTTTTTTCCCCCAGAGGAATGATTTTTGATCCTCAGGCCAGGATGCCCCATGCGTTACATTTTTTTCTGTTCAGTTGATTGGATGATTCTTGTATGTTTCTGGGGAATCTGTGGTTTGAATAGCAACAAAAACGTCTCACTCTGAATCCCATGGAGACTCAGTCAATGCCTTTGACAAAGTTGACACGTGCAATGAACCTTGTCGTTGCGCATGGCAAGTTTTTGTGATGAAACACTTTGAAGTGCAGCATGAAACAGGGAGCAGATGATCGAAAAAATCTCCAGTCGCCTCACTCAGAGGCCATCCTTACCATAATAACACTACTTTAGGGGTGTTAATGTTTAAAGATGTTGGCTTTGATGATAGCATCAGTAAGTAACCACTCAAGCAGAAGCAGCAACCTAGTTTTTTTTTACTCTTTAAGGGCGTGCCACAGGGTTCTATATTGGGTCCTCTGCTCTTTACATTATACATAAGAAATTGGTTTTTATCCACTTTTATGGCGATGATAATTGCATGTCACATTCATGAGGCCTTTATTAACTTACAGACTGATTTTATGCCATCCAAAATGCTACAAAAGATCTGAAATTTACTGTTAGTAGATTAATTTGGTAATATACGATTTGTGTTTACAAAGTCATTTCAAAAGAATTTTCAGACCTCGTAGCACTTTACCTAACTGCCTAGATGCATTGTTTAAAATGTGTCCTATATGTTGGCAAAAGTTAAAGGAACAGTGTGGAACAATTAGGGGGCTCTATTGGCAGAAATAGAATATAGTATTAATAAGTATAATTTCTCTAGTGTATGATCACCTGCAAATAAGAGTCGTTGTGTTTTTTTTTTTACCTTAGAATGAGCCCTTCATAGCTACATACGGAGTGGGTCCTCTCTTCACGGAGCAGACTGCCATGTTTCTACAGTAGTCCAGAACGGACAAAACAAACAGTGTAAACTTTTCCTGCTTGGGCCAGAGTCGATAACATTACTTGCTCCAGAGTTAACCCCTGTCACTCCACAGCCGCTGGGAAACAAGTCACGGGAAACCTCTGTTGGTCTTGAGGAGCTGCAGCATTTACTTCTGCACAAACTGCAACTTCCACTGAACATTCCCTCGATATTCTCAGAGCTGAACTAACTCTGTCTTCAGCTCCACTAGCTCACTTGTTCGCTCACATCACACACATTCATCGCCGCTTTCTCTCTCTCTCTTACTTCACCACTCACTTCCCATGTACACACACACACCTTGCTCTGGCTCTGCTATATTCCAAATGACCTACGCTACTCTTACAACAGCTCTAGAGAGGGCCATTCATGTTTTGGCGTCGGCCACCATAGTTCTCCTACACGCTTGGCACACGGGAGAGGTTTCAATCTACAACCTCACTGCTAGATGTCGCTAAAGCCTACACACTGTTCCTTTAAGCCAGCCTCTTTACAGACTTGTGCACCAAGTTGTGTTTGAGACTGTGTTTGTGTGAGAAAAAAGAAAGATTCCTCTTTAGGAGTGTGTACTCTGTACTTAGTTTCTTTTCTGGCACAGCAGCTCTACTGATTGCTGACTATGTGTTTGATCTCATGCAGGTTAATCAGGTTATTTATTCTTTTTTGAAAGGCAGGGGGTGTGATTTGTCTGTTCCTAAAGAAAGTGAATCAGCTGAATCAAGGTTACCTGCCTTCGCTTGCACATCTCTTTTATAAAATGTCATGTGGGGCATTTCTTTCCTGCGCACACACAATTGAAAAAAAATCACTCAGCGCTTTGTCTTTTGAAAACCTCCCTGACAGAGCTTGGCATATGTTATCTGCATAACGATGGGTTACTGTCTTCAGAAAACCAAACGGCTGAAAATAGATCTCAAGCCTGCCTCGTGCGAGCTCTCGTCACTGTACTAGTTTAGAAGGCTGTGTCCAGCGAGAAGGATGACAAAAGTTTTTTATTTAATTTTTTTCTTGTGTAACCTTACTGCAAGTGTGACGTGCAAACACTCTTATGTCCGTTGTAAACTATAACACGCACGCGCACACACACACACACACACACACACACACACACACACACACACACACACACACACACACACACACACACACACACACACACACACACACACTAACACTGAAGAATACAGCAGTTCTGTGTAGGTGTATTTCTTCTCATCAAACCCACTGAAGATCCACACCCACACACTCCTCTTACCCCCACATTGTTTCCCCTCACCTCAGTTGCCTGGCAACATGCTGCTGTAATATGGTTGGCTGGTGAACAACATGGGATGTCAAATGTAAGCCCTGTTTTGACCAAGCAGGTTCATTAGCTTCCCCATCTGACCGGTGGTGCTGGAGCCGGTGTGTAACTGAAGCTATGTTTATCTCTATTTGTTTATTTCCGGTTGGCCTCCTAAGCACTGCTGCTCAATTATTTCCTTTAAGTGTGTGTGGCAATTATAATTCTAGTATAGTACCCATAGTAGAAAGTATACAGTAGTAATACATTTATTATTATTATGTCATGGCTGTGTCTATTAGTGCTAGTATTTTATGTCATATTTGATAGTGGATACACAAAAACAGTATATCCAGAATACTGTATTCTAGTATAAGTACTGTTGATATCGAAGGAGCATTAAAGTTGTTTAGATGTAATTATTCAGCAGCCTTATGATTGATATTTAACTTCATTCACAAACAGTGCGCACGCACAAATCTGTGTTTAAAGCTTCAGTAGGCTGAAAGTTTTTGGCATCATTGGGCAAAAATTCCATAATAACTTTTTAGCATATTGTAATTCGAGTGTTCTGAGAGGAAACTAGACTTCTGTACCTCCTCATGGCTCTGTTTTCAGGCTTTAAAAAATCTAGCTCGTGACGAGAGACTTTGACCAATCACAGGTCATTTCAGAGATAGAGCGTTCCTATTGGCTATGCTCCGACTGGTGGGCGGTACTTGGTATTTCCTCAACTGATCTCAACATGGCTGCTGGGTCACGAACTTTATCATTTTACAGCTAAACAGTACACTACAAGATGTTTCTGAAAACATTTTTGGCAAGAAATAGGCATTACAGTAACAGAATATTGATTCATATTTGATCATCGCTGCCTAGTTTGACCATTTGATAGGAGTTCACAAGTGATTGACAGCTGCTCAGAGATCAGGTGGTCCTATTCCTCTACCTTTTTCCTTCTGGTCTTTTATTCTTCGTTTCGCATCAACCTTAATATCAAACCACTTCTTTTTGACCTGAGCCACAGTCCACAGCCTATATCAGGGGACACAACATTCACAACCTGAGTTATTGCAACCCAAAACCCTTTTCTGCCTTCCGCCTCGAACACTATTGTCTCAATTTCTTCAGTAGTAGTTTTTTTCCTTTTTGCTTAAGGGGCCATGCTTCTCTCTTTTACAACAAATTCATGACTTTGTCAATGGGGGCGAGCAGTATGCTGATTGCAAATAGCGAGCATGGGCTTGTCAATTTAGAATTATTCTGATCCACTGACCTAGACACGCTAGTAAGAACAAAATTGGCTGGTTGGCATGTGTCATGAATCCGACGGTAAATTTGCATGTGCACTTATTTTGTGCAGGATTGCTTTTTTACTACAGTACCACAATTCGGCCATATTATGTTGGACCTATAGCGCTCAGGATAATAAAGAGCAATATTGACAATTCCCCACTTCCCCTTAACATGAACTAGAACCAGACAGCAGTAGATTTATTTGACAGAATCTGCAGCGACATAACTTGAAAGATAATCTCGATGATGCTCCATGATTTATCCTGGTATTTAGAGCACATTATTTTACCAATTTTAAATGCCTTATGTTAATGCTTTCACTTAGCTATAAAAATGTTTAATATTTAATATCCATGGGGAGAGGATCTTTTTATGCAGTACAGTTATACACAGTAAATTGTTCAGCCTGAACCAATGGAGAGCAAAATAAAGATGATTTGCAAAATGTGTTCCAATTGTTCCCCGTCTTACCTAATGGCTGGTTGATAATGTTCCGTGGTTTTTCTGCTGTTCATGGCATAAATTGAGATTATACTGTACTCCCTACCAATATCAGGTAATGCAATGTTATTGTATTCAACACAGCTCATAAATAACAGCCAGTATTTGTGTGTAATATTGGAGGTCTACTACACGTCTGACTGCACATCCTGCAGTTACCACTGGTGCCATAGACTGTTTTTCTAAAAAAAAGAAAGAAAAAAAAGCCTCAATTACAAATTCCACTTATTGTATGATTGGTTAAGTGAACTATTTACACAGTTTGCTGTGGTCGCAGAGGCAAAGAGGTTTGTTATTTGTTTTTTTAAATGTTAATTTGGATATGTGTTGCCATTGTTGTGGTTACAAAAACATCCTCAGTAGAAAACGGTGATTCATGTCGTTTGTAGCAAAGGTATTAAAACCTCTCAAGTTTGAGTGCAGTTAAAACAAATTCAAATGAGGATTTATTACACTGGTAAGAGCATAATTGACTGTCATTATTGGAGGGTTTGCGGGGCATGTTTTAATGTGCTATTGAGAGTGGCTGGCTAACATCTGATGTACAATCAACAGTGAAATATGAATGCAAGCATCACCTTACCTCCAATATTTTGTCCTTTAATGCAATATACCAACTTCTTTATTTTAATAATGTTCACTATTTCACTTTTCACACTTTTAATTTGAAGCGCTATTGATTACCTGTTAAACTTTGGTGTTTTGTGTAGTGATGTTACATGTCTGAGAAATGGCTATTAAGTTATAGCATTTCAAACAACAGTGCTTGACAGCAGTGGAGGCTGTTGTGCAATTTAGCTGCCTTGGGCAACAGCTCTGTCGTTAACATCTTTTGAGATTGTGGCCATTACATGTTTTTTTGTTGATTGTGTACAGTGATGAATGTACCTCAGGTGTCTCACTAAGAACCGTTCTGTTGAGAGATTGTCCTTGCAAGTGGTGGTTTGTCACTCAGGGACTCAGACATTCCAGAGGAAAATACCAGAAGAAGAGGGCGAGGGACTTTATTCATGTTAGTTTGTGCACAGTTGGGGTCTTTATTGCAATGCACTGCTTTCTCCATCTGCAATTACCAGTGTGTGAGGCTTGTGTTTATATTTGCAATGGAAGCTGCAACCACTGTGGTGGTTTAAACAAAGTAAAGCGCGGCTGCTGTCGACAGCACCGTTTCATCTGGCTGTGATTAATTCATCTCCGGGCATGTTGACGGGACTCTATTGGCGAGTTATTCGCAAGAGCCTTGAACTGTATCAGTGGCTACTATTGCGCCAGCTGCACTTTTCTCTGGTGGGCCAGATTTTTATTTAACACACACATTTTTCCAGGCTGTCTCCAGGCGGTCTCCTCAGAGCTCAGAATGAGATGTGCTCTTCTGTTGGATGTGTGCAGGAAAAACAGCAGTGTGCATAGAGTGGCGCAGGAATGAGTCTTAAAACCCGGAAATGAGTTAGCATTTTAGCACTTCCGGTTCCCTCGTCTGGAAGTCAATGGGTTTTTTGAATGGGTTTTCAGTTAGATGCCTGAATAAGGTCTGTGGTTAACACAAGCTGAAGAGATTTTAAAGTTTTTTTGCGATTTACAATTCGTCAATAAATACCCCACTCGTGAATTTTGAAAAAGGCGGTTGCTAACAAGTGGCTAAATGAGACTACTAAATGTCATCACGCCGACTCGTCCGCCTTTACAGCCTCGTTGTGTATACTCGCGCTCATGCGACTGTGCTGCAGTTTGTTTATAGCCTAACGTTAGCTTTTTACTTCTGACGATTGCATTCACACTTCAAAAATCATAAAAGTGGTGTTCATTTGTGAAGATTATCTTGCTGAACAAAACATGTAAGTATCATAAACGTTTGTTTGCCACAGAGCCAAAATCCAGTGGAAAATCCCATTGGCTTTTTTGTGGAGGGAACCAAGGAGATGCTTACTTCTTGGTTGGCCTACAAAAAGATGTCATTCCTGTAGCACTCTATTATCATTTGAGTACTTTCTATCATACATGTTCGCTGTCTTGTTTTGGAGTCAGCACCACCAAAGTAGGGCTGTGTATTAGCAAGAATCTGGCGACACAATACGTATCATGATACAGGGCTTTCGATTTAATATAGTGCGATACTGTAAGCAAGGCGATAGTATAAGTATAAAGAACACGCCACCATATGCATAACCATATGTAGAACAGTGTGATCTGCAATTTGCACTACTGTCAGGATATAATGACCATTTTATAAAAATTACCTTTTTAAATCATATTTGCTTCAATCTTGCCTACTGCTGCTTTAACACTCCAATGTACAGTTCAACACAGTGTCTCATAGTGTGCAGAAATAATAAAGATGCCATTTTATGAAAGCAATAATTCACTTTAAGCCTTGGGCATTTGAACATTACGTCACAGCTGATGTATTACTTTCTGATTCACAGACAGTGGTTGATTATCCACTGCACAGACTTATTATAGATCTACAGTACCCTCTGTGAGATCCATCAGAAAATCATCCGTGCATATTAGTTTAGAAAGTTTTCATGGTATGATATAACATAATGTGCATCAGATATAGTTGACACCCTCTTTATAACATCATTATTTTAATCAGTCCTAATTACGTAAGATGAAAGTGTTTCTTGTGACACTGAAAATAGATGTTTTCCAACGCAGTGTCCTTGAATGATGAGCATAAGCAGGCTTTAATTAGACGTAACATATAGGATCAGCTTTTTGTTTGATTCTCTAGTGCAGCACTGTGTGTTTCATAACTCAAAAATTATTCCTTTTCTTCTCTTTCAGGTAAATACAATACATATGTGGCACACAAATAGAGTAATACAGCACACTACACTGAATTCATGTAATGTAGAAAAGAGCATCAGTGACCTTGTTTTCATCGCTTCTCTGTTCGCAGCACATCACCCCGGACAGCTACATCCCCTGCCTGACGGATCTGTGCAAGGCATTGTGGGAGGTGATGCTGAGCTACCACCGCACCATGCAGTGGCACGAGGAGCATGACAAACAGGAGACGACAGCCACTCCAGGTAAGAGACTACATTATACCTGTTTAACCCTATGACCTTTATCCTTTTTCAGAATCTGTTTATATTCAGCACAGTTCCCCGTAGAGGCATACAGTTTCAGAAATACAAGACGACCTCGTACGTACAGTGGTGGAAAGTAACTAAGTACATTTACTCAAGTACTGAACTTAAGTACAAATTTGAGGTACTTGTACTTTACTAGAGTATATCCATTTTCTGCTACTTTATACTTCCACTCCACAACATTTAAGAGGGAAAAATGTTGTACTTTTTTACTCCACTACATTTATCTGACCGCTTTAGTTACTTCACAGATGACAGTTTTTCATCCCCTTCCTGTCCAGTGAAAACAAAACAATACAATAAATCTTTATTGTCCACCAGGGTGGAAATTTATCACAAACGGAGACCGCAGCATAAAAAACAGACAAGTAGTTAATTAAAAACCAACACATGAACAGGTCATATTGCACATTAAAACAGTTTATGTCAATGCCTGTGGCTCAGTCACTTTGTTGATTTTGAATGTTTGTGATAAACTGAGGGATGAAGTGTTTTTCTGAGAAATAGTAGTTTAAATGAGCACAACCAGCAGAAAAATGCAACATACACATTTAATGCAGGCAGTAATATTAATCCAGAAACATCAGATATATTAGTAAAACACTGACAGGATCTTCACTTGTAGTGGGGTATTTTCACAGTGTAGTATTAGTTCTTTTACTGCAGTAAATGATCTGAATACTTCTAACACCTCTGCTCACATAACATGGCTCGTACACCTTCTGTCTTGCACAAGCTCATATTTGGTGCTCACAGAGTATCTCGCAGATTCAGTTTACAGGAGTATCACTCTTTTCCTGGCTGTGTGATTTCAACACACAGCAGGTTTATTAGCTTTATAGCTCACAGAAAGGAAGGATTGAACCTTGGTGCATGGAAATAGAAGAGAGTATTGTATGCGTGCTGGTGCTTCGGTGCAGCACGCAGTGTAGTGGTACGGGTACTGAAGAGGCATGATATTTTTTTCATTTACTGAGCTCCCTTTCAGTGTAGAGGTCATTGAATTGAGTCAGTAGCGGAGTAATCACTTTTGATCACACTGTTCTGACCCCCTCTGCCGCAATACAAAGAGATGTGCATTATAGATGCAGTTGTACAGTATCTCTGTGGTGCATTAATACAGTGGTTTGAATTATTTATTTTTCTAGCATTAAAATGAATTGGTTTGACAATCTGTCCTAATAACATGAATATAAATTATATGTACACATTGTTGAATTTACATTGCGACATGGATATGACCCAGCCGTTTGGTTTCAAGGATAAATACATGCACAGGTGATGAAGCATGAATGATGCATTGTTTTCTAATGGAAATGTGTCATGCGTGACTTTGAGTGTGCTCTGTGTACAAGCTAATACAAACAGGACTTTCATGTCCAGCTGTTTCAGTTCACGATGGTACCGTTTGCATATAAAATTAAGACTTTTTCCATATGGAGTTGCTTTTTTACGTCGTCCTCAGTGACAAACTCACGACCCCTGACTAAGTGACATTTTATGGATATTTCATATTATATTCAATGCATAACAACAGTTCAGAACAACTAATAAACTGTACAATTAACCCAAATAATTCACACAATAACTGCAGGAAGTTCGTGTAAAACGAGCGATTTAGATGAATGAGCACATTATTTCCTGTGAGTATTGCGTCAGAGATGAGTTTTCCTGTTCTTTTTAGGAACTTTTAATACAATTCCCTGTATTGTGTATATTTTTTTAAACGTTTAATAATCATTCATACTTAATAGGCTTCTTTTTCTCCTGACAAATTCAGCGCTTTCTTCTCCCTGACGCTTGGTCATTGTTCTGTTAGCTCTTTGTTTGTTGTAACTGCGACCTCCCGTGAGGCTTTGGGGACCCCAGGTTGGGAACCAGTGATTTAGATCCCCAAATTCGACCTGCTTTATCATTTTAGAAAAGAAATAGCACATGCTTTTTGTACATTTTGTGACATTAACAGTATAAAGCACACCAGCTCTCCACTGGAAACTCCGCAAAGCTGCGCTCAAGCTATACGGCCCATTAAGAACAGCACGACGACTGAACACCACATCTGTCCAAACCCAAAGCTTATGTCTGGATCAACAAGAAAAGTCTCGCTTGTGTCGCAGCTTCTATCCATCCATGCCTTCAGTCAGCCAGATGTGAAAACATCAGCCACGAGAAGCTCAGTTGTCAAGGCGATACATACTTTGCGGTTTAGCAGTAAGCTCCACAAGAAGTTGAATTTCTTACCAGTGTAAGAAAAAGAAAACATACTGGATTTGGTTTATAGCTCTTTCACTTCATAACTGTTTATATAATTTGTTTTGCCAAAGACTTTGTCAGATATTAGCTGCAAATGCAGACCTGTCAAATTAGCTGGTGCCTTCCTACTGTGTATGGAAAGATAGCTCATTTCCATTTCCCATACTGCAGAATTCATTAAGCGAATGGATGAGGACACAAAGATGTCCTGAATGGTTGGCGACATGCTAAGTCCTCAGCATCCTTCATTAGATGCCATCCTCCTTGAAGGGGAAAGGACGTACTCCACATTCCCTTTCACGAGGCCCATCTATCATCTCGCTATTTGATTGGCTGTCACCTCTGTCCTCCGTGTAAAGGTGTCCCCGACCCTGGCTTTGTCCCGGCTTTCACCTTTCTCTCTCTCTATCCGCATGTGTGTGTACGGTCCATCAGAGTAATGATTTACTGTACAGGCTTTGTGTAATTTGTTGAAGAGTATGACCTCCGCAGACAGTGACCGCCATCTCTCACAGGAGTCCTAACGGTCAGGCCCACTGAAGATCACTCCTCTTCTGTCACAAACACACTATCCTCACGTCATTGAGAAAGTAAAATGAGCATCCCGTTGAATTTAAGCCCGTGGCCGCTTGATATACTGAGCTGGTCAGTGTAACGTTTCAGTAATTAATCTTGCCACTTGATGAAAGGAAAGAGTGTTTCAGGAAGTAATGTGGGCCAGGGTCGTGTCCCTACCTGACAACATAGATTTGCTGCCCCGTCATGTTTTATCAGAGCTGATGGCCGCCAGGCGCAGGGGGTGGCTCCGTGTGCGTGAGAGCACTCGAGTGTGTGAAAGTAAATAACCATGGTTCATACAGAGCATGGGCATGGACCATATAGGCTGATATTGAAATGTATGGCGGCTGTCTGCTCTGCTGTGATAAAGAAAAGGATCGGTTTTCAGCAGTCAGGGTGAGAGTTGGCCTTCATGCCTCATTAATGTTCAGCAGTAACACAGCATACTGAACTAGGGAGCATGCTATGTGAAATAACATACGGTTTACTGACCTCTCCCAGTACATATGGAAATTAATTTTTTTTGATTGACCCATTTCATCTTACTTTTCTCTTCATGCATGCCTCCCTTCCCCTACATCAACATGACCAATCTAATCTATTTTTTTCTCAATATTTACATCTTGCTTATAGAGCATGTGTATTCAGTAATTGAATTTATTTGCCCTTCAAATGCATCTTCTTTAAAGGACTCTCAGGTTGGAAGTTAAATACAACATTGCGACCAGCCTTTCAACACATATAGGTGTGCATGCAAATTAAAAAAAGACTATTTGTAATGCTCAAACTGCACCAAATAAGAACTGAATAAATTAAAGAGGACCTATTATGCTCATTTTCAGGTGCATACTTGTATTTTGGGTTTCTACTAGAACATGTTTACAAGATTTAACGTTAAAAAAAATGCTTTACTTTTGTCATACCGGCTGTGCTGCAGCACCTCCTTTTACTTACTGTCTGAAACGCTCTGTTTGAGATCCTAGCTTCCCCCTCCCGAACAGTCCAGTCTGCTCTGATTGGTCAGTTGGCCCACTCTGTTGCGATTAGTCAACCGAACCAAACTCTTTGGACTCTGCTCCAGCTCCGCTCTAACTAGTTTTGTTTGAGGGCGTGCCTAACTATCTGTTATGCAACTGTGTTACTTGGTGACATCACCACGTTACAGAAAAAAAGGCAGGACTTAAAGCAAGGCGTTTCAGTCAGTTCAGGAGCAGTGTTTCTGTGGGGGAAAGTAACTCCCTTTGGCGTGGACTTTGGGCTTTGTTTCTTTGCAGACCTTTTACATGCACAAAAAACTATATAACACACTAAAGGAAAAGGAATAAAGCATAACAGGTCCCCTTTAGGCTTGTTGCGGTAGTCAGGAAAATATCCTCACCGTCACATCCCTAATCCCCTTTAATTTAAATTAATAGGGTATAAAGTGATATGGAAATATAATTTTCCTATTTCCTATACTATTTCATTTTGTGTTGTCATAATATTCTAAAACTACAAGCTGCGTTTTGACTTTTCTCTTGCTAAATGTTTACAGATTTATGCAAAGTCATGCACATTTTGCTCCTCTATGAGTGGTTTGAAACCAGCTGGGAGCTTAGTCCCCTGTGGGTGTTTGTCCTGTGAGTCACCAAGAACTCCGTCACCCAGAATGCCACCAAAGGTCGAATGCTGGTTACCACCTACGGATTGGCAAAGGGAGGCTTTCCCGGTCATTTGCCTTCTCCTCCCTCTCTGCAGTAACAAGCTTTAATGACCATTATTAAAGCTTTCTAAGTAGATAACATGAGCAGGCTGTCTGCACCCCGCCTCACCAAGGCAACAGTGGGAGTTAGCAGTGACACAAACTAAACTGACAGCAACCGCAGAGTCGGGGGAACTAATGGGGATATAATTGTTTAAACGATGTGTGGAAAAGAGGACAAATGGGAGAAAAAGAATAATTTAATATATGGAATAAAACCATTATGGATTCAGAAGTATCAATACATGCAGTACCTTTTTTAAATGTTTTTAAGAGAGTAACTATTTCTAACTAACTTCTTCATTAGAAGAAGACAATAAATGGCAACAGAGTTGTCACTATGAGATTTTAGTTTTAGTTTTATCTAGGGCTGTCAAACGATTCAAATATTTAATCGCATGATTGTCCAAATTGAATCGCGACTAATCGAAAATGAATCACACATTTTTTTTATCTGTCCAAAATGTACCTTAAAGGGAGATTTGTCAAGTATTTAATACTCTTATCAACATGAGAGTGGGCAAATATGCTTGCTTTATGAAATGTATGTATATATTTATTATTGGAAATCAATTAAGAACACAAAACAATGACAAATATCGTCCAGAAACCCTCACAGGTACTGCATTTAGCATAAAAAATATGCTCAAATCATAACATGGCAAACTGCAGCCCAACGGGCAACAACAGCTGTCAGTGTGTCAGTGTGCTGACTTGACTATGACTTGCCCCAAACTGCATGTGATTATCATAAAGTGGGCATGTCTGTAAAGGGGAGACTCGTGGGTACCCATAGAACCCATTTCCATTCACATATTTTGAGTTCAGAGGTCAAGGGAGCCCTTTGAAAAGGGCCATGACAGTTTTTCTCGCCAAAATTTAGCATACGTTTTGAGCGTTATTTAACCTCCTTCGCGACAATCTAACCCTGACCTTGCACGTCAGCTGGATTCTCGCAATGTCACAAGATCACACGACAATCATGGTATCAAATGTCACACAAAAGTCAATTTTGTCAGGCTTGAAGTAATGCATTTGTGTCTGGCTTGCCAGACAACGGACCAATCAGCATCCTGTGAGGAGCTACTGGCAGCTGCGGACGTGGCTTAGGTACGTGAGCCTGGTGAAACCATAGTGTGAGACGATATGGAGAGGCTGCTGTTTGTTCTAAACTGCAATAGCATCAGTTATATCAGAACTGGAGAGTATTTCTTCATTGAAAGAAGAGCAAAGAACAGCGCTGAAGGCGACGTTTTTGGCCTTCAGTTTGTTTCTCTTTCCTTAGTTTGATTAACAGATGGTTCATCCAATCACCTGTCAAGGGTCCGGTTACATAATTCAGACTCTGAAACTTTGATAGACAAGGGAATTCTCATTTTTAATCAGCTTTTAGAAATATAGTTAATACTGCAGTATTTAAAAAGGGTGCAATTAGTTTTTGCTCTTTTTCCGTTGATACAGCCTTACTCTTTCTGGTGCAACCGGTGCTCTGTTTTGGCAACCTCAGTTTCACCTCAATTGCTCTCTCTTTTCCTCACACCCGCTAACTCCCACTGCCGCCCTTGTGCTCATTAAAGGAAACCCAGTTATGTTAAGTTCCCGTATCACGATGTCTCCCAAGCCCTATGCTCTTTGGGCTTTTAGTGAACGATGCAATTGGTGAAACCAGTTCTGTCCTTATTAATGACTCAAATTACAACCATTGTTATTGGGGTGGGGTCTCAAGGACAGTGTTTGAACCTCCCCCCAATTTAAGACATCCTTTGAATTTCCCAGTCATGTTTGATTAAACCCTGCCACAATGTCATTAGAAATCATAAATAGTAATGGGAATAAAATGATATTATTGGCTGTGGAGGTAATTATGAAAGGATGAGAACGGATTGAATTTGAAATGCATCATGAGCAGCACACTCCCAGTGAAGGTCAGAATCTGAGATGAATACGAACACCATTTATTTCATATACAGACGTAGGCAAAATTGTTGGTACTCTTCCGTTAAAGAAAGAAAAACCCACAAAGGTCACTGAAATAACTTGAAACTGAGAAAAGTAATAATAAATAAAAATGTATTGAAAATTAACTAATGAAAATGAGACATTGCTTTTGAATTTTGGTTCAACAGAATCATTTTAAAAAACAAACTAATGAAACTGGCCTGGACAAAAATGATGGTACTCTTAACTTAATATTTAGTTGCACAACCTTTTGAGGCAATCACTGCAAACAAGTGATTTCTGTAACTCTCAATGAGACTTCTGCACCTGTCGACAGGTATGTTGGCCCACTCCTCGTGAGCAAACTGCTCCAGCTGTCTCAGGTTTGAAGGGTGCCTTCTCCAGACTGCATGTTTCAGCTCCTTCCACAGATGTTCAATAGGATTTAGATCAGGGCTCATAGAAGGCCACTTCATAACAGTCCAATGTTTAGTTCTTAGCCATTCTTGGGTGTTTTTAGCTGTGTTTTGGGTCATTATCCTGTTTGAGGACCCATGACCTGCAACTGAGACCAAGCTTTCTGACACTGGGCAGCACATTTCGCTCCAGAATGCCTTGATAGTCTTCAGATTTCATTGTACCCTGCACAGATTCAAGACACCCTGTGCCAGATGCAGCAAAGCAGCCCCATAACATAACCGAGCCTCCTCCATGTTTCACATTAGGTACAGTGTTCTTTTCTTTGGATGCTTCATCTCTTCGTCTGTGAACATAGAGCTGATGTGACTTGCCAAAAAGCTCCAGTTTTGTCTCATCTGTCCAAAGGACATTCTCCCAGAAGCTTTGTGGCTTGTCAATATGCATTTTGGAAAATTCCAGTCTCGCTTTTTTATGATTTGGTGTCCTCCTGGGTCGTCTTCCATTAAGTCCACTTTGGCTCAAACAGTGACGGATGGTGCGATCGGACACTGATGTACCTTGACCTTGGAGTTCACCTCTAATCTCTTTGGAAGTTGTTCTGGGCTCTTTGGTTACCATTCGTATTATCCGTCTCTTCGATTTGTCATCAATTTTCCTCTTGCGGCCACCTCCAGAGAGGTTGACTACAGTCCCATGGACCTTAAACTTCTGAATAATATGAGCAGCTGTAGTCACAGGAACATCAAGCTGCTTGGAGATGGTCTTATAGCCTTTACCTTTAACATGAAGGTCTATAATGTTCTTTCTCATCTCCTGAGACAACTCTCTCCTTAGCTTTCTGTGGTCCATGTTCAGTGTGGTACACACCATGATACCAAACAGCACAGTGACTACTTTTCACCCTTTAAATAGGCAGACTGACTGATTACAAGTTTGAAGATACCTGTGATGCTATTTACAGGACACACCTTAGTTTAATATGTCCCTATGGTCAAATTATTTTCAATCTTTTCTAGGGGTACCATAATTTTTGTCTAGGCCAGTTTCATCAGTTTGTTTTTTAAAATGATTCTGTTGAACCACAATTCAAAAGCAACAGCTGATTTTCATTAGTTAATTTTCAGTAAATTTTTATTTATTATTACTTTTGTCAGTTTCAAGTTATTTCAGTGACCATTGTGGGGTTTTCTTTCTTTAACGGAAGAGTACCAACAATTTTGCCTACGTCTGTAAATCCATATACCAAGGAAAAAAATGACCAATTCTGAGTGTGATGATTGCAATCAGTCTGTGGGAGGAGAAGATAAACGTCCATGGTATAGCTCGGAGAGGTATTCTTGCTGACCAGAATTTAAATTTGATTTAACTGTTGTGAAAGTGCTATCTCCTTGGAGCCAAATCATCTTGCTCGTCTGGTGCTCAAAACCGCCATTATCCCTTCTTAGTAACAGGGGAAGCTTTCGCTCCCCCTAGAGATAAGATACACTTGACCATGTCAAGTTAATATGTGAATCAGTGTCGTGAAAACAACATGATACTGTCCATGACACAGGCTTTCTGTTTTGATGCACTCACAAGATTATTAACAAAGACGTCCTAAATCTGTTTAACACTGAAACAAACATGAAAGCAGATTCAGCTTTTGAAATTCTTGAGACAAAAAGATGCAAATTCTGTGAGATGATTTGATGAGTGTGTGGTAGAAGATGCAGATAATGAAGATTGCCATAGAAGGAAAACACTTTATTGTAGAAAATTGTTGCATTTTTGAATGTTGCGCTTGACAGATTTTTTCCCCCACTAGTTTTCATTTGATATATTGTTTGAACTTAATGCTCGGCTAAGCTTCTTGTTAAGATGGATAATTATTGCAGTGGACAATCGGAGGCACAGGCTTATTACCCATTAATGATGTTTAAGGGAAGCCCACTGTGTCAAGCTATTCTGCTCTTTGGCGTATTGAGCCTACTGTCAGAATCTATAATGAGGCCGGGCAGATCCTCTCTGCTGCTAATTGTATGCCACAGAGTACGATTAGCACAGGTCCTGTGGGCAAAGCTGTGGGCTACTCTACATACAGACTGATGAAAAAGAACAATAGAGTACGAAAACCTCGTGAGGTGAACGATGCTGCACAGGACAGAGTTCTTCTTCCACTTTGTTTCTCAGAGAGGTGATCAGGCCATGGGGATGTTAATGATTAATTGATAATTAATGAATCGTGGCTAAGAGTACTCCACCCATTTATTTCACTCCTATAACATTGACTACGTTTAAATGCACACTAATATTCCACTATTACTTTATTCCGAATTGAATGCGGGTCATGTAAACAGCATATTACGTTTGGATATTATGAATTAGGCTTTATTCCAAATGGAGCATTTTCAGATTAAGAAATGGGATATGCCGATATTATTCGGCTTTTTGGCGCATTATTTGGACGTGTATCGGAATATGCAATTAGGTGTTTTACAACAGTTTGCGACACACAGCCTCTTGCCTTTTCCCTGAATCTTGTTTGCAGCCAGCTCTCTTCGTTGTACATAAACCAACTAGCCAACAGTTTACAGAGATGCATGCCCAAAAGAAAAGCCCACATTTCTGGTCGGAAGGAGAAACACACCTACTTCTAAACATTATGACTTGTTGAAGGAATGAAAGAACAACCGACGTTGACCCGACATTGACCCAAGTGATGTAAATCTTTCAGACTTCTCTCAGCTCTATTTTTTCACATAGGCAGTAGTATTCCCCCAACACCTGTAAACAGACTTTGATGTGTAAATCAAAGGAGATCCCCTTTGCAGTAAGAATGTGATTGAAAAAGGATATCGATAATGTAGAAAGTCGGTAACCTCTGGACATTGGCTCCATCAGTTCAGTCAGTTCCATATGGCATACAGTGGATAACAATTGTCGTTTCATTTCTAAAACATCATGGTAAAAGATAGTGTTTCTTTCAGGCAATATATATGTCATTATATAATCCCAGGATGACCCTTCAATGTATTTGTGTCACACCTGAACAACCCACTGCTTTTTACAGCTAAAGTTTTCATTCTTCTCTTTTTTTTTTCTATCACCATAAAGTAATACCTTCACAGACTCCAAGGTTTCTGAGAAGCTTTGATTAATCCAGGTTCACTGATCCCCAACTATGTCGTTTGGTTTAGGTTTTTCATGTCTTTTAACCTCTTAATGCCGCTTTTGATCATGTTTTTTTTCTTCTTTTTTCTCTCCTTTAAACAGCTCAATAACTCCTTACTCAGGGCATCTTGGTTGTGAAGGCTTTCTTCACCTCGTCCTGCCCTTTCTCTTGCTCTCCGTCATTATATGTAATTACGGAATTAGATATACACGGTGTGTGGGTGTAATAAAATTGATGTTTGTACTTTTTTTTAATGGATGTGCTCTTTTGTTCTGGTGTTGCATTATGAGAACACCCTCACTGCCACCGTTTCTCAGGTCACAAAGGGACATGTTTGATATGCAGTTTTGTGGTTGAGTATAGTTTATTTGTTAAAAAAACAGGCGAAATGGCGAGAGATATTTATCGTCTTGCTCAGAAGACCAACGCCTCACCCAGCGGGTTCAGTGAACAGTTGCTCTGTTTTGACTACAGCTTGGAGATTTCTGAGTCTAGCTGAGTTAAATTATGTGTGTGTATGTTTAAGGCTTTAGGTCTTTCAACCGTCTCACTGCTTCAGTAAAAGAAAAACACTACCCATGATTCATGCCTGTCTCCCTTGTTTTCTTTGACTAACGTGTCTAACCATCATCTGGTTTAATGGTTAATGAAGGACATGATCTACAACGAGATCCACACGTATTATGTCAGTGACACATTTATGTTTTCTTCAGTGCTCTTAAACTGAGGACTGACATCTAAAGTCTTGGAAGTTCTTGCCTCTTGAAAGTCAAACTCATCAATAATCTGTTGCCCTGCCTGTGATTGGCTCACATGGAGATGGATTCAGTGTGTGGGTTCACCAAATTGTTATGGTTGCCTGTAAATATACACTCCTGTCCAATACTTGAAGAGAATGTGCAGATGTTGCAGCAGACTTTTTTTACTTTGGGTTTTGGCTATAGGGCCATGACCAGAGTTATTTGTTTCTCTCCTGCTTAGAAACTGTTGCGATTATGTAATTGGACTTGTCATTCGGGGTGTTATATATTGCACTGAATGTTGTTCAATAACGGTCAGTGGGAAACCTCCAGGTCTGAAAAGTGAAGCCAGTGCAGAAGTGGCAAAAAGAAGTCTGATTGTATAGAAGTCTATGAGAAAATGACCCTATACTTCTCACTTGATTTATTACCTCAGTAAACATTGTAAACATGAGTTTATGGACTCAATCACTAGTTTCAAGTCTTCTTCTTCAATACAGCATGATGTTCATTTAGTAAATTATGGTCCTATTTAAAGTCAAATAGACAATAAAGCAGGTTATGCTTTAGGGCGTGGCTACCTTGTAATTGACAGGTTGTTACCACGTCCTAGAATTTTAACTATTACACAGTGTGTTTTCAGTTCATGAAAGTTAATTTAACATTTTGGTCGCCCTAAAAATGTCTTATTCAGCGTTCGGTTGCGCTTAGCTCCATCCTCTCGTGTCAAGAGGGCGACGGCCAAAAAATGCCAAAATTCAAAACAGCAGTCCACAAACCAATGTGTGACGACGCTGTGACTACATCCACTTCTTATATACAGTCTATGCTAACGATTGAGTTGGTTATCAGGGTGCTGCAGTGGGTAGGGAGGCCTTCCTTCCTACAGAGAGAGCTAGGATTGAGGTTCCCATCTCCACAAGCATATTCATCATTAAAGCGTCTTTGTGACACTAAATCCCTTAGAGGAGAGCAGCCCTATAGCTGACCCCGGCAGCTGGCATCACTGTAGAGTAGATTTTAAAAGATATATATTTAATGTGTAGTTGTGGTTTTTATTCATTTTAAAAGAGAGTTATATTATGCCCATTAACAATAATCAAGGCAAACCACAAACATTGACCTGTCCACATTTCTGTCTTTTATTGTGGGGTTCACAGCCACCTGCTTGTTGACTCTGCTGCTGGCTTTCCTAGAGATCCACTTCAGACAGAGCGAGCGAGCAGCTTGAGACTGATTGAAGCAATTTTCAGCCCGTAGGAAATTATCGCAGCCACAATGACATTGTAGCTTCTAAAGTGTCTGCTCCACATGGTATCCTATCTGATCGGCGAGAAGAAAAAAAAACACACACACACAAAAGAAAGGACAGTGAGCTGATAGAGGAGTGACCGTGGTAACTGGAGATGTTGGTTAAATTTTTCTGGCTGTCTGACAGCGACCAGGTCCTCGGCACCTTATTTAAGTGTCATCCAGTATTGTCATATCGGGTTCTAGGTCGGTCGCTGTCAGTTTTTGCTCTCTTGAGGGAGTCTGTGACCTATAAGCTCTTGTCAAACTGACAACCACTTTTGTGCAGAAAGTCTTCAGCTAAAATTCAGTCTGTCTACATGGTCAAACTAACAATGAAGGACTATACTGTCTCGCACGTCAGATCTGCACATCAACTATGCCATATTATATATATTTCACATTTCATTATTATCAAAGAGATGTTTTTCATTTGCTTCTTCATCAACCATAAGAATAGTCTTTTTTGACTTTTGTATGATCCAGTCTGCTTGCGTGTCATTGTGCAGATGTTCATTGAAATAAGTAAATAAAATCCTTTGAGTCATCCTGAAATGACACAGCCAAACAATAGATAAATAAGATGCATAAGAGGGGGAGATGGAATTTTATCAGTCTCATTGTTAGTTTTTAATCCGTTTGTGTGCTTTGTTTGAATGCCCCTAGGTGACGCAGCAGAGACTGATGAGTCTGTGGTGGACCGCGTCTATGTGAAGAAGAAGCTGGAGCATGGACTGACACGGATCTGGCAGGTTGGAACGAATATATCTTTCTTTGCATGGTCTTAGCATGTCCCGTCCTTCCTCTTCCTCATGTTTCTCTCCACATAGTCATTCCACAAGCAGCAAGGTTTCTTCCTCCCTCTTCGCTCCTTGCTTTTCATTTCTTTTCCCTCACATTTCTGTTTGAATCACCACGTCCCTCTCCTTTCTCCTCCTCAGGACGTCCAGTTGAAAGTGAAGGCCTACATCCTGGGGACAGACATGTCTAACTTCAAATACGACGATTTCATAGTGGTACTGGATGTCATCAGCAAGTACGCCGCAGGACCAGAGCAGTCCGCTCATCCTTGTTTCTACTAATTGGTCTTCATTATCTTGCCATTGCTGTCCCTTTCTCTGTCTTGTCTTTTTTTTTTATCTTCTTTCAGGTTGATGTACTTTCACAAGTCTCTCTTTTTTTTCCCCTCGGTCACTTCCTCACTAATTGATTGAGATTATGCGAACACACTTGCACACAAACACAACATGCTCCTTTGTCCAGAAAGAAAATTAACATTGACTTTGTTTACATGCACATCAAAACTGAAATTATAATGCCAGGAAGTCCAAACACCACACTTTGATTATATTAACTCTGATTATAATATTGTGATACGCAAATAGGAAGTGTACACACCTTTCTTGAACTGTACTCAACCTGTGTTGCTCAGCTCATTGTTGCTGTATGTGGGAGTGAAGCCTCTACTTGGCCGGAACAAGTTTGTGGGTGGAGGGAAGAGACATGTTTGTAAACACAATCCAGGATATTACTGTGTATGTTTTCAAGTCTACCTGAAATTATGCCTATTTATTTGTGGCATCATATTAAATTTGAGGTCCTGCGACCCAAATCAATACCATAAAGGGAGAAATTTACATTTAGTGTTTGTTGATCTAATGAAGCTGCTGTTTGCATGACAGTTCTGTACATACTGTATATGAGGTCATCTGAAACAGCTGTTTGCCTGGTCAGCTTCCTAAAAATGTCAAAATTGTATTATTTAGTTTTATTATTAGTTATTTTAGATGGCTTACTTCAAATGCAGACTCATGTGGTCTTTTTTTCTTCAATACCATTGCTAACAAAACATTGTCTGTCCCTTGACTGGCAAGTTACATTCACCAGAGCAAGTCTGTTTACATGGTGTGTCTGTGCCCCTGCTGGCTCAGCTGTCACTCAAACACACACAGTGGTCTTCCTCCAGAGGCGTTGAGGCTAAAGGGCTGTTTTTGATCGTTTAAAAAAATCACTTTTACATTTTTGACTACAAAAAAGCCCCTTGAATTTTAAGGATTGTTTATGCAGAACCATATACTATAAATGTACAAAGTAGGACTGTCAATTGTTTGAAATAGTTAATCGCGATTAATTGCAAATTAATCACACATTTTTTTTATCTGTTCAAAATGTATTTTGAGTATTTAATACTCTTATCAACATGGGAGTTCGCAAATATGCTTGCTTTATTCATATGTATGTATATATTTATTATTGGAAATCAATTAACAACACAAAACAATGCCAAATATTGTCCAGAAACCCTCACAGGTACTGCATTTAACATAACAAATATACTCAAATCATAACATGGCAACTCAAGCCCAACAGGCAACAACAGCTGTCAGTGTGTCAGTGTGCTGACTTGACCTTAAGGGGAGACTTGTGGGTACCCATACAACCCATTTTCAGGTCAAGGGACCATGCCCATTTTTCCTCGCCAAAATTTAGCATAGATTTTGCAGTATTTTCACTCTAGCTTTTAGAGTGAGCTCGCTACAACCTAACAATCACAAGTTGCGTTAATGCATAACAAATTTGTGTTAAACGCGTGATTATCGCATTAACTTTGACAGCCCAAATACAGAGTGAAATGTATATATTTTTAGGAATAAAACTTTAAAGGAACAGTGTGTAACATTTTGGGGGATCTATCAGCAGAAATGTAATATAATATTCATAACTATGTTTTCATTAGTGTATAATCACCTGAAACTAAGAATCTTTGTGTTTTCGTTAGCTTAGAATGATCCCTTCATATCTACATAGGGAGCAGGTCGTCTTCATGGAGTCCACCATGTTGCTCCGCCATGTTTTTACAGCAGCCCAGAACGGACAAACCAAACACTGGCTCTAGAGAGAGCCTTTTGCGTTTTTACATCACCTGAAGGCCACAGCAGTTCTCCGACACTTTTGTGAAACTGCGGTAACGTGAGCTGCAGACTGCAAAACCGTACTCAGTGCACTCGGTGGCTCAGCTTGAAAAGGGAGGAGTGAGCAGAGTGGTATTCAATTGGTTGCAATCTGCAACCACACCACTAGATGCCGCCAAATCCCACATACTGTACCTTTAAAATTACTACATTACCACTTTACTCATATAGATGGAAAACGGTTAATGAAATCATTACCTTAATCACAGTAGCCCTAACTTGCAGGGGTCGCATCATTGTGCGCACGTTCACTACAAATAAACTTATCATCAACAGGCAGCCATCAAAGAGTCCTCTTGTTCTCCTTACACCAGGTCTTCTCACTACATGCTCCATCAGATAAATGTGCCAGTGACAAATCCCTTTTGTCTTATCTCTTCCCTTTTTTCTTTCGCTGCTTCTCTCCTCTTCCTTCATCATTGTCTCTGTCATCCTCTATTCCCTCATCCTTCAACATCTCTTCCAGGTTGATGCAGGTTGGCGAGGAGTTCTGCGGCAGTAAGTCAGAGGTCCTGCAGGAGTCTATCAAACGCCAGAGTGTCAACTACTTTAAGAACTATCACAGGTAAGACGTCTCTATTGCTTCTGGATCATTTCCTGAATCCTGTAACAATTAGACATAACTTCTTTTCATTCACCGAGCTGATGGGATTGATTGTGTTTGAACAATTAGACACAGAGCACATGGATCTGACATGCGCAGCCCCTGATGAAACTGAAAGAAAGCTGTCGAGACGCTAGCAGATGAAACTGATTCTTGGACAGGTTGATTGGCAGAAACTTTTATGCACAATCACAACCATTGGCTGCCTCGATCAGGCTCTATTCCCGGCGTAACCCTCTTCGGAGTAGACGTGTAATTACACGGTAACGCTCGCTGAGCTGGAAGCACATGTACCTCCTGATTACGTAACCCCCTGCCAACCGCATGAATATGTATGCCTTCACACAGACAGCGCCACATCATCAGATGTGATTTGCATTGATCGGTGTTGTGATTACCCGTCAGGATACATTGATAAGATTCTTGAATATCAGAATGCTAATAAGCTTCATTCCCGTGACACAAAATGGCAAAGGAAGGTAGATACACAGGCATGATGGGATACAGTGTGAAATAGTAATTGGAACTGAAAAAGGGAGAGGTAAAGGTGACAGACCCAGGGAGAGAGAAGAAGAAGAAGAGGAGGAGGTGGATACCAGACACCATTATGAAGGCACATTATCAACCCCCCCCCCCCTCCCACACACACACACACACACACACACACTCTCACATCTGCTCTGGTGGCCAGGAGGCTCCCAGCATGCATCATCTATACATCAGGCTTGATTCATTTTCCAGCCGGGTGTCATTCCCAGAGAGATTACCCATCAGTGAACTTTGACTGGCTGATGCCTGTATTTGTCTGTCAGCTGCCTGCAGTAACGCACTCAGTCATCGTGGCGGGTGTGTTGTTGGCCTGCGGGCGCAAAGGACAGAATGACATTGTCAAGGTTCAGACATGATAAATAACTAAGAGCTGCGCCTTTGGTAATTTCTGCTTTTCTCATTTTCTCTGATTGATTGGAATGTTTTCAAAGCTTTAATGTCCTTTTAATTCTCAATGCATTACATTAGAGGGGTATAAGAAAATATTGATACACTTGAGTATCGCGAAATTATGTTGTGTGATACTGTATAGATTCTCAAAAACACGACTTTTGATTAATAGTTTGTCAGTGTTTCATTGAGATTTTATGCTTATGGTCGTGTGTTCTTTATACTATGACAGTTTTCCAAAAATTTGATTTAAAAAAAATCGCAATATATTGAATTGTAACCCCTGTATCGTGATACAGTACACATCGTATCGCTAGATTACTGCCAATACATAGTCCTATTACATTAGAGGAAAATAATTGTTAGTTGTGTGAATCTTTTGGTATCTCATGATTCGATTTTATACGACGATACTTGGGGTCATGATTTGATTGAAAATCGATTCCTGATTCAAAATCAATTCTCGATTCAGTACATAGGGGTGCTAACTTCAGGATCTCCTCCAGTCCACTGTGTGCTAATAAAGGTGGTGTGGCAAATTGAAAATGAAAGTGTGCACAGTATAAGAGCATGGAGTTTTTCTTATAATTGAAAAAGTTATATGAATGGGTTGCACTAATGTAAACACACAAAGGCAAAGGGTCACATTTATTTGTGCTAAACTTGCACAAATAAAAACTTTTTTTCCAAAACGTTTTTAGTATTTCTCAATTCACAGTGACTTCAAGAATAAGAAGTTCAAGTTATACAAAAAATAAAAATGCTGCCTGTTTCATTAATATAATTGGTTTTCTTCGGCTACAGTAGCTGCCTTTTTATTTATCAGAAACTACCAATTTCAAAAATCACAGAGGATGAAAACACAATAAAGCCCCCCCCAACTCCTCCATCCCTAATAACTGTAGGGAAAAGACGCCAGCATGCGCTAAATGGAATGATTAAAATTAGATATCCCTTGTTTATTTCTGTTCCACAAGTCTTCCCTGTCTCTCGCCACTGCTCCGTGTTCTTTCACTTCTCATACTTCAAACACCTTTAAGACGAGTAACACGGGCTACTGCAGTGTTTGAAGTCAACACTGCTCTGACATTTCACACGGAAGGACTTGATATTTACCCAGCGGGTGACCATCAGGGTGGCTGTCTTGAGCTGTGATGACAGTTAACATGGAAACATGTTGCACACACCCACTCAATCACACACACACACACACACAAGCACCTCTTTCTTTTCATTGTGAATCAGTGACCTTTACAGGCTTTTTTCAGTCAGTACATTTAATCTGGACTCTCTCAAACCATGAAAAGACCTGAACTCACTGCTGACAACAGGTCAGTGATGGACACATGTCGACTTCACATGTCTTACGCCATCCCCGTTGCTATCTCTTTCTTCTCATCCCCTCAGGGCACGACTGGAAGAGCTGAGGATGTTTCTGGAAAATGAGACGTGGGAACTTTGCCCCGTCAAGTCTAACTTTAACATCGCCCAGCTCCATGTGAGTACGAATCACATCGCTGAGGCGAGAAAGTGAAGCACGACAGCATTCAATTATTCTACACTGTCACTCATCGCACACCACTGTGACATTTGCATAATGATATGAAACACATGGGGATCCTGCTCAATGATATTTGTGTGGAAGTGTGTGAAAGTTCACTGTACGTTATATAACACAGATGAAGATTAAATGGCTGTTGAATATCAGAGCCTATAATGTAGATCATGTACAACTTCCACTGAAATATTGTACTCATCTCATGGATATATTCTATAGCCAACTCAAAGAAGAGATCATTGTGCTTACAGCATGTTCAGCTCACTTCACCTGGAAGCAGAGATGATAAATGGAAAGAAAGATGTCAGAAAGATAAATGGAGTTAATTCAAATTCAGTTTTTTCAATTTCATCTTGTTTTCCCCTTTGTGTTCGTCTTGCTTGGGCACGTTTTGCAACAAACACACATGCCAAAGCATCTTCATTATACATAAAACCACTGCCATGAGAATATTGTGTGTCTACATTACCGTATGGTAAACAGGCAATGTCCATTAACCCTTTAAACCATGCTGGGCACTAACATAATGTAGTATTTTATCAGACTGCCATGAAAAGATACATACATGTGATTACGTATATAATATATGTACCTATTTTCCTTGAAGCCCCCCCTACTTGTAAGAAAAGCTTTTGGTAACGACCTCATTAATTTACTATAATAGCGTTAGAGCCAAAATAGCTTTTTGGTTATTGTGGTTAAATAAATGTAATTTATGGTGCTGTTAGACTGCTGCTAGACTGCCCTGTTAATACAGGTGCGTGCCTCCCTTTATGTTAAGCAGGAGTGAAAAATGTTGATTTTGAAAGGCTAAACGCCAACAAATATGGATTGATTATTTTGTTAGAATTTGCTACTAAGTCAAATATACATATTTTTAAATAGTTTTATAGGAAGACTTTTGTATAAATTATCCATTAAGTGTGTTATTATGATTACTGAACTGAAATTCTTATCTTTGTTATATTCTTCATATTTAGTTGATTGTGTTCTGAATTGTTATAATCATACTCAAATTGGGGTTGTTAAGTCTGTTCTCAGAAATTTCTTCACCTCATCTTTGGCACTTGGAGCTGTTTTTATCTTTTAAGTTCTTCCTAAACACTACATACCATTTTTGACTTGACCACCTTTTGAAATTATTTCAGTTCTTAAACTTGGAGCAATTCCCAATTAATAAATGATGCAGGGAAGTTTGATACTTAATACCATCTACAGCCCAAGGAGAGCCCATTGTTGAAGGCCAATGACTTGAAAGGGAACGAACAGAAATATCATGCAAGAACAAGCACATTGCCTCAGGCAGCTTGTTTTTGCCTTTGGGCCAATACATTTCCATGAGAACATGCACCAGATACCTGATATGTTATTCATCGATGTCCAAGGTGTGTTTTCTATTTTTCTACTAGTGTTTTCTGCCTAATCACGATTGCTGATTTGCAAATGCAGCCAACAATTAGCAAAATGTCAAAATGTTATTGAGAATTATTCTGTAACACTTAAACATTTTGAACAAACACAGAAAACACTGATCTTGAAATTATAATAACAAGAATATTATTGCATTTAGGAGACATAATACCTGAACGCAACACACCAGAAGTCAAAGATCAATGTCTCCTCGAAGAAAGATATTACACAGGTTATATACTTTTCTCTAAGACAAAGAAAACCTTTTCCATTGGTCAACTTACTTAACTTATTCAAAGTTTCCATCATTCTGACCAATTGGCAACCAGCCAGGCGCTGATCACACGTTAACATGAAACCTTCATGCTCTCTTCATGCCATGATTTAATGTACACACACATATATGTCCACGAAAACAGGGTCTCTCTTGTGTTTCAGGTGCAGATAATATGATTGATAACACAGGGCAAGTTTTGAAATGCTCAAGTTTCTAAACCTCTTCTCTTATGTGCCTCATCTGCGTCACCAAACATGAACCTACATTCATCTCTTGTCTGTCTCTGTTCCATCTCCTTCAATCCAGGAGTTTAAGTTCATGGGCCAGTGTCGCTCTCCGTCCGTCTCCCCGAGCAGACAGGCGGTGTCCTCGACCGGCCTGCCTCAGGAGGAGCTGTCTCTGTTCCAGCAGTACGTTCAGGAGGGAAACCCCTTCGAGATGCACGCTGAGAACAAAGAGGAGGAGACGGAGGACGTGCTGGCATCTAACGGGGTAAGTGGCAACACAGACTTCCAATTGATGCCTGCTTAATGGTTTGGAACTAGTTGTATTAGTGTGAAACGTGTGTTGCCCAGTCAGTCAGAAGGGCTGCAAAAGCAATTTATAGTTATACATGCCCATTTACTGTTGCCCATCATATACATTGTATTGTCTTTCCTTATGTGGGCCGTGTGCAGATCATATCTGATGATTCAGCCACCAGTCAGATACACCCACTTACATTAATAAGTATGTCTATTTAACAAGGCTACCTGTTGAGGTGCATCACCAAACAAGTTATTAAAGAGCCAAGTTGATTAATTGGGACATAATTACTGAGGGTCATTAAGTTGTTTACAGCAGTTCTCAAGCTGTCATCACCACAGCCATAACAAACTTGAATTAACGTTGTAGTGCAGAATTTGCATGATCATTATAGCACTATGATGCATAGGCTGATATGTAATATGAGCTGTTAAACAGCAAAAGATTTCCATGGGTAGATTAATTGGCTAAGAAAATAATAAATTTAAGAGTAAAGCTGTATATAATGGTGTAGCATCTTTGTCATTTAGTCATTTTAATATGCATTTTTGGGCTGCATCCATCAGGATTTAAGGCATTTGTCTCAGCAAAGTTTAGTACTATAGTGTAGTGTATAGTGTAGTATTTAGTACTTACTTTACTACTCTGTTTTGCGTTAGATATAAATAGGCAGCACTTCACCTTAAAAGAAATGTTTTACTGCTAAGTACGGTGCCGTTGTCCAGTAAAACTACTAGGCCTGTCACTTTAGTGCCATACATAATTGACAGGGCCTTTGACTCTACCATCACAGTATATTGAACAACATCCAAACAGTGGCTACTATTGTGTGGTTAAGAAGGAATAGGGGAATCAGTGAACATCCTGCAGTGTGTACTGTTAGCAGCTACACTAGTCAGGACCTTCTTGTTCCTTGAGGAAAGTTTCTAGTCTTTGTTATGACACAAAACAGCATTGCCTCTCTGGTACTGGCAAATCCTCATTGAAGCGTAGAAATGGCTTGGGTAGGCATTGGTGGGCAACTGGAGTACAAACACCACCTGTCTTTATTGTCTTGGTTAGCAGCACTGCAGCGTCGCTGCTAGCTGGACAGGTCAGCTTCGTGCAAAGCAGCCTGAACCTCTGTCTCTCTTTGTTGCATTTCTCTGCTCATACAGACCCACTTTTGACAACATTGTATGCTATAAAATGTGAAATATTAACTTCTGTGCATAAATGCTGGCACTTTTCAGCTCTGATCACAGACTGTGTCACCACAAGACGGAGAGAAGAAAACAAACCTAATCACAAATCAAAGCTTCTATAGGGCTCAACCAGATATCTATAACATGGATGCAGTGATCCAGAGAAGATACCTAGTACTGAAGATGATATACACATGTGCTCCTTGAAGTCCGAAAGCAGTTAGGTGTTCCTTCAAGGCTTATTTGTTGAACAAAACAGTATTTCTCTTCAAGAAAGTGGAGAAGAAATTACACAGGTGCCTCGATACCCTGACACATCACCCACTTTTTTTTTAATATATATCTATTGATATATTTTCCTTCCAGGCTCAACATCAAAAGCAATATCGCACTATCTAACATGTCAGGCTTCCAGAAGCCCTAGCTTGGCTCACTCTTAAGCTCGTAATCCTCTCTATATGGCCGTTGGGTTGCCTGAGCTTGCAGTTAAGGACAAAGAAAATATTGTTTTATTTCAGGGGAGCTTTAACCAGACTCTCCTCTGGGAGGTGAATTCATTTTCTTCTGTCATTTCATGGTTATATGCATCCATTAGGGCTAAAAGAGGGGGATACTTTCTTTTCCATTATAATCTTTTTTTGATAATTTATTAACAGCCCTTTAGTACAGTTTGGCTCTTCAGCGTTTTTCTTCTTGAGTAGCCAGTTTGTATTTGATGACATGATTTCCCCATGGCATCATTTTTTTTTCACACTTCCTCAATTCTTTCTCCTCTTTCACAGCTGGTGATGTGTCAGCAAAGTTGCACAGCAACTTGTTTTGATCCCTTCTGCTCATTACATCTGTACTGCATCTCTTCTTCGCACTGGCCGTTTGACCGTTTTTCATTGACTTCCATCTGATCTCTCTCTTCCCCAATTCAAGTACGAGTCAGATGAGCTGGAGAAGAGTGTGTACCAAGATTACGACAGCGACAGCGACGTCCCCGAGGAGCTCAAGCAGGACTACGTTGACGAGCAGACGGGTGATGTCCCCCTCAAGAGGTCAGCTCCAAGTCAAATTGTTTTACACCACACAGCTCAGGGTATGACAGGTGACATTAAAGGGTGTCCATCATTTCTCCTCCTGGCTATTTCGAATTTATGAAAGTAAGTGAACATGTACACCAAAAAAATAAGTAACTCACGTTAATCACAGATGCAAAAATACAATTATGTTATGATGATGTTTTTTAAAGAGGTCATAAAAGGAGGTGAAATCACCGCAATATGCCACTTTTTAATACATTTAGCAATGATAATTTTAGTTCCCCTCTGCCTAACCCTGCCAAGTAGGCAGAAAGCTTGTATAAAGCTTTTTGTCTACCCATGAAAAATTCTCTTTCTTCCCACCTCCGCCTACGTGATTGGTGACTATTAAGAGATGAAACGCTGTTTAATAAAAGCAGGCTCCTCTGCACCTTGTGTAAAAAGATTCATTTTCATTTGAATGAGAAATTTGAATGCAGTAGAGGAACGTTGATGTATTTTGTTTATTTTATTATCAGGGCGTGTTGAATTCTATGGGTGATGTAATTAATGCAAAAACAATTACCATCGTATAGCTGTAATTATTTACGTCTTCCTCGCTTTTAATGCAGCATGATGGAGTTATGAATTTTATAACCCTCCTTTATGAGTTTATAATTGTTTTTGTCAGTCTGCATGTGTACGTGGTGGACTGAATTATTAAGAAGCTATAGGATTGTGTGCGTATGTGCATATCTGAGAGCTGACATCAAATTTTACACCGTATTTGCACGGGAAACAGATGACCATTACTTATTCAGTAGCTCCTCATTACCGAAGCATTGTTACAATAATCATTTCCTGTCATGTAATGCACAATGACTTATTAATGGTATATCGTGATGTCTCGTCGTTTCACAGATCTGACACGCCTGATGTTTTTGCTTTAACTCTCCCCACATTCGATTTACCATTCCCCGTGTGTATTAACCTGACATTAGCCTATAGTCACTAAAATGCAAATTTCCCATTCTTATAAGCAGAAATCACCAATGGTTAATTATTGAATGGGTCGCATGGTCACATCCAGAAATTAGAAGGCCCATGTAATGATTGCTGGCTAATATGGCTCGATGAGCGGTGTCAGGGGTCTGGTACTCTAGGATCACCAGTTCAGAGACGTCACCACCGGGGTCCCTCTGTGGCTCCTGCATTGTGTAATGGGTTCTGATGGATCAATTAGAAGAGTCTGACCCGCACTGAGGTTTTTGAACCTGGCCGATCGTTGCTGAGGATTAGTGACGTTAACATAATTGACTATGCCCTACTTTTCTCTCTCGCCCTCCACATCCTTCACGCATCATCAGCGCGTCCCGAGAGACCATAAGAAGCAGGAAAAAGTCAGACTACAACCTTAATAAGACCAATGCACCGATCCTCACCAACACCACCCTCAACGTCATCCGGCTTGTCGGTGAGTCCTGCGCACACACACACACACATACACACACACATACACACACACACACATACACACACACACACTCACTCTCCCACTTAGCTCTCCTTGAGAACAGCCCAGACTCAGCCACAGTGGGCGTCCTCTCGAGCCCGTTGAGATTTCTATTTATTCACCAATGAAGCCAGCAGCTCATTGCGATCGGTACACTCTGCTGGTCTCTGCTGCTACCTGTGTGACTGAGCTGCACTAATAATTATTAGCCTTCAACCTAAGCTCTGACCTTTCGCTTGAAAAGAGGTGCTTGGACGTCTTTGTGACGTGGCTTTCAAGACGTCGGGGCCCTTACTTTGCAAAGCGTGCCCCTTGGCGATGTGACCTTCATGATGTGATTTTTCATGTGTGAAAGGGAATTAAACTTGGCAGTTATCTTTCCTGTGCGGTTGTACGGCTGAATAAATCTTGTGCTATATGAATTCCTTTAATAACCCAGGGTGATATAGATCTGCTTTCATTCTTAACATTTCAATAAAAAAAAAAGCCATTTAAATTGTCACTCTTCTGTTCATACTTAAAGACTTTCCTGCACATACAGTACAAAATAGAAATGTTTTCTTTTGTCTTTCCTCAGGAAAATGTGTAATATTGATTTACGGCTGTGTGGCAAAACTTAAAGTGTCAAACTGAGGGGAAAGCCAAAGTTTGATTCCAAGCAATCACTTCTAATTCAGTCTGTGCGGCTCGTTGATGGAGTTAGATTGCTCCCTGAGTTCTTGGTGCAGAATTCAAGAGAAAGGGTGTGAAAAATGAGAGTGTGAGAGAAATAGTGCTGTCTCAGTGGCAAAGCCAGCTAGATTGAGTTTATTTCTTTTTTTCCCCCCCTCCATTCATCAGTTCTGAGTCAATGGTAACCTTGTTACACCCCTGTACCTCTCTACTTATTGCTTTTATTACCTTCCTGCTAAATTGGATCCACGCCCTCGAGTATATGCAAATGCGATGTGTTCCTGCTAAAGTTCTTCCCTAAAGGATGTGATTCCACCATGATTAACTTCCTGTAGTTTAACACTTTTAATCACCTGCAAGATGTACTTAAGAACAGAAGCATTTCATTCATTAGAAGCTGATACTGAGTTAAAGAAAACACTTAAAGTAACACCCGATATGTGTGTCCTCTACGATACATCGTGGTTTGCAACCAGGAGCACATAAAGCTTGTTTAACAAACCTCTAATAACTGTTTATTTTCTGTCGTCTCCGAACAGGGAAGTATATGCAGATGATGAACATTCTGAAGCCGATCGCCTTCGATGTCATCCACTGTGTGTCACAGCTCTTCGACTACTACCTGTACGCCGTATACACCTTCTTTGGACGCAATGACATGGTACAGTATTTATGAATCTCTATGCTACTGTTTGGTTACACATTGACTGGATATTTATGTTGAAGAGTAATGAGTAAAACAACGCATAGTATGTTTAACTGGAAAAAGGCAAAAACATTGTTTTTCATGCACTGGTCACTTTTGAGATTTTGGGCTATTTTGCTTTCATGACATGTCCAAAATAAAACATCCAAAATACATATTTAGGTGTTTATTTTACTACTTTGTCATTAGATAATGCCTCATTTGCATGTTTAAAAATAAAATTTCAGAAAACATGTATCCTAAATTCCCTCTGTAAAAACCTTTGACTCTAATATGTCAACAAAATGAAACAAGAATTTTGAACCTGGCTTTATCCAATGTTCAGATTTCTGTTCTGGAAATGTATGCAAATTAGCACAAATTTAATAAGATAATACATCATTTGCATATTTAAACATGCATTTTTCGGAAAACTTGTAATACAAAAAATAATTGCCTGAATGTAATCAATCAACTGGGGAAGTTTCATGGTGATATCTATTTGTAAATGTTTTAAACCTATTCACCTGGGGTGTCTGGCCTTGAGAGTAATTCCACATTAGATTTCAGAAGGACGAAAAAGCCTTGCAGCACCACACTGGGTCTTTTGTACTTGAGACCACATCCAGCTGTGATGTTGTGTAGTACTATAGACAAATCTGGCAACCGCTTTGTGTGTTCCGCGATCTAGCAGTGCCGCCATTGCTGCGATGGCAAGTCGTAGTGACTTTACTGTCAATTAACAGTATTAACTTGTGACTTTCAGCCAGAAGCGTCCGCGGTTGCTCGTAGTAACTTACCTAATGGTCGGCATAGATAATAAACACAGATGAATATATTTTTAAAATTGATTAAAGTCAAATTGAAGGCTTTAACAAGGACAGAGCTGCCGTCACTACGAGCAACCATGACGTATTCGGCTGAGAGTCACCAGTTAACACAGTTAGCAGACACTTTGTTTGTGCTTTGTTTGTCATGGCGACCGATTGATGTTTACTTTGTGGTCATTAGGTTGCCCTAGTAAGAGCAGCTTAAGTTATATTTCACAATAACGCCACAGTTAGTTGATTGAGTTAATTTATTGTGGGACCACCGCAACCCGTAGACGGTGCCTTCGCCAGCTAACATTTAAAAGCAGTTTTAACTTAGCTGACATTACTTGTTTCACCATGTGAGGCTAACGTTAGACAGCTGAGAACTGCTCAGGTTCTTCCCGAGCTCTCTGACATCGTTGTCAAAAGTAACGTTACATAGAAAGTAAAGGTGAAAGTAGAAAATGTTACACTTCTTGGGACAGCTTGCATTCAAACGTGTGCGTATTATAGGGAGATGACACCGCGCTAATGGCGACTTGTTTACTTCCGGTACTTCCCCCGAATTTTGTTTATCGTTCCATGCTACATCCCTGCTTCACAGGGTGTGGAATAAAGCATGATGCCACCTGTAGTTGACACGACAATCAGGATTACTAGACTAGGTGCAGTTACTCTTCAAAGAAAGATTTGCAGGAACTGTGTCAGTTTTGACACAATACGTAACTGTCTCCACTGTCACCATACTGTAAAATAGACAGAATTTATAACCTTCAACACACACTGACCCCGTCAGATAGTGTCGTATTATTTAATGTGCATCAGTTGATATCTATAAAACACCGCCACATGCATTTTACAATCCTATTTCCTGACGAGCGTCAAGATGCTGCCAGTGTGTGGGCTTATATTGGAAACAATTGGGGTGCTTTGGTGGCTTAGAGGTTTCAGGTGCCAACATTGAACCGCAATCATCTCATCTCATGTCATCTCTCTACTGCCAATTTTTTTTAAATAAAGGCTTGAAAAGGTCCACAAAAACAAAAACAACCGACACAGGAGCTTTGATGTGCATCACACTGTCCCGCTGTGCGTCATCCTCTTATAGTGCTACTAAAAATAAAGAAATTTCAAGTTACCACAAGTAATCCGGAGTTTTTTTTTTTTCATTGCACTGCCTGCAGTTACGTAATTTTACTTCTGCTGCATCAGTGGTATGGTGCTTTAAGAAAGCTGCTTGCATTTATTTCTAAGGACAGATTTTAGAATTTTCAGTTTTTTCTCATTGCTCACTGTCTGAGGACAAATTTAAGTTGAACGATAGGTTACAGTTTCCCCCCCTGCTCCATCTAGAGACTATCACGTCGTTTATACTGTGCCTCACAAAGAAAGAAAACAGCATTTGTGTCAGTATCACCCTCGGGGAGGTGATAATGATGGCAGCAAAATGACTTCTGTCCCATCGACGTGGAGGAGATAAAGAGGATGAACGCTCCGCGGGGGCCGCTCCACTACACATTATTGACGTGTGTGTGTGTGTGTGTGTGTGTGTGTCGTGGGGAGATGAGGGAAGGTGACACACTGGTTGTGAATAGACAACTTTGTCAGGAGGTCACTTTTCTCATGTGTCTTAATCTGAATAGTTAATGTACAGTATGTGAGTGCGCCACTCTTTCTCTGTAACACCTTTGTCTTAACTCTCTTTTCCTTCTTTACACACAGACTCTTTGTCATTTTATCTGCACCTTCCCACCCTTCTTTTTTCATCTTTCATGCCAC
Source organism: Sebastes fasciatus (assembly GCF_043250625.1). Classification (NCBI taxonomy): domain Eukaryota; kingdom Metazoa; phylum Chordata; class Actinopteri; order Perciformes; family Sebastidae; genus Sebastes; species Sebastes fasciatus. Next base: position 15,143,066 of record NC_133811.1, on the reverse strand, counting down.
AGTGTTATTAATCTCACATGTTCTGCTCCTCTCACATAGCATCGCTCGTCTTTCATCCCTCATCTCTCACTGTTCCCATGCCAATCTTTAACTCGCTCTCGGCTCTGTGAAACTCTCTTTTTCTCTTTCCTGTCTAACTCTAGTCCTCATTAAATGTAATATCATGAATGAGCCCATTTCAATACTAGTCGTACTCAAAGAGGCACCTACAGTAAAATGCTAATGCCCCTATAAATCTTTAAAAAGCTTATGGAAAATTGCTATGCACATATGCTGGTATTTTGACCTAGGCTTTGCTCTCTTTACACCGCTGGAATCAAGATGGAGCTGCTTGACTCCCCCACTTGAAGAGTAATGGGTGACATTAATATTCAAAAGGGTAAATACCCCATTATCTGTGTATATTGACCCTCCAAGTCAAGCTGCACCATTGACGCTGTCGCACGTATGCTAAAGATGCATTATGTGCCGTGCTCACAGATTCTCCATCGCTATTAATAACCGTGCTTCCAACTGCTGCGACTGTGAGAGGCAGAGTTCCAGTTTGGAAAAGTGATTAATGTTTGAAAATTATGGAAAGTTTGCCCAATGGGAATAAGCAGGATATTTCACCTGTCTATTCTAAGAAGAGACAGTAAGAGAACTCAGACTCTGTACTGTGTCGCTCTGATTTGATGGCAGAAAGAAGAGAGGAGAGAGGCTGGATACCAAAACAGTGAGGTAGGAAAGATGTGTTGAGACAGAGCTGCATAGAGAGAGATAGCGAGAGCAGATCAGTAAAGTGTCTGACGCCTGAATAGACGACTTCTCTGAACAAAATGAGAAATAATGCAAGAAATAGTTGGTTTTCATTCTCGACTCCTGACTCCCACAGACAGCTCCTCACAATGCATGATATTCATCCAGCATTCACATGTGCAAGTCAATGTGTTTATACCATCAGAGTCTCCTGTGACGCAGAATAAAATAATATACCCACCCTCACTCACAATTGCTTTCCATCTTCTTCAGATAATTGTGAACCAGGCTGAATTGAAACTATAATCTACTGGTAGCCAGGTTAGTTCATAGTTAGCGTAACAATGTTTTCCTCTAATGCAAGGCTATTCAACTCCTTTAGGATCAGGGCCAGGTAATTAAATGGGCACTCCAGCAATTTAGTATTGCACTTCCCTAAAGTTTGAGGACTCTAAAAGTCAAAATCGAAGCAGCAGAGGTCGAGACTTTTAGTTTCTAGTATGGGTCAAAATCCCCAAAAAACGTTTGATCCTACATTTCCCATAATGCAATTCAATACCATCTTTCATAGAGCTTAACAGTGAGGTTCCAGAAGTGAAAATCCCATTTATATTCTAAATCGCGGATCAGATTATTAGACATAATGTCTTAACCGTTCAAGGTAGACATACCAGGAGCTAAGAGATTTTTAAACAATGGTATATGAAACCATAAGTCTGTAGGATATCAACCTTGTTTTAAGAAAAAGACGTTTTATTTGCGATGTCACTGAGAAGTACTACACTACCCACAATCCTAAGAGTAACAGTGACGTCTCTGATTGGTGGAGCTCGCTGTTACCATGGAAATGTGTACCACACCCGCAAACGGCTAGGGAGGATACGCACTCGTGCGTGCTGCTTGTGCGTGCTGCTCATGATTTCAAACCGCGCCAACATGGGGCGGCTTGTTTGGAAACGTTCTCTTACATTATGAAAACAGTTCACCGAAATGTGTTTCTGAAAACATTTTAGGCGAGAAATAAGGCGTGCAGTTGCTGAATCTGTCTTCATTTTAGACCGACAACGGTTAGTTTCAATGTTTTCTGGGAGTTTCCAGAGGCAGCGAGCTGCCATTCATAATGGTTTATGGGATGAGTGATTCCTTCACTCTTAAAATAATTATGTACACAGTCTTGCACCTTTGCCTTTTTTTCTGTTTTCCTATGTTTTTTTTGCTCTGAATCAAATGTTACATGGTCATGATTCATCTCGTAGCTGGTTGGCTTCGTTTCATGCTTAAAACTCTTTATTTAAGGATTTTCTGAAACTTCAATAGTGTAAATGGACTTGCATTTATATAGCGCTTTTAGTCTTTTGACCACTCAAAGCACTTTAAACTACATGTCAGCATTCACCCATTCACACACACATTCATACACTGATGGCAGAGGCTGCCATGCAAGGTCCCAACCTGCCCATCAGGATTCAATCTAAATACTCATTCACACACCGATGGCACAGCCTTCAGGAGCAATTTGGGGTTCAGTATCAAAAAGTGTCTTTTAGTTTAGCTCTATTAGTGGAGCGGATAGTGGAAAAATCGTGCAAATAGTGATACAAGCACCAAATTTGGCATGATGATTCCCGAGGGGTCACTTAGCAAATATAAACGATCGGCCACTTGAAAATCCAAGACGGCGGCCATTTTTCAAGATGGCCGCCAAATTGACCTGCCGTTAATGGTTTCTCTCATAGAAATTCATCTACTTGGTCAATTTGAGTGATCTTGGTGTCAAAGTATGTGATTTCTAGCATGCTGGATCTTATTTTGATAGTTAAATAATTTTTAACTTCAATATAAATTTAGTCGCGGAGAATGTTTTTCTTAAAAAAATGCATGATTTTGATGAACTTGAATGATTGTGATGTAGAATTATATGTTTTCTGGTATGCTATCTAATCTAACAATTTTTACAGCTTTAACATCCTCCAATACGTTTTTTTTTTTTTACTTTTGGCTGTCCGGTGAGTCTTTGCTTTGTGGTGTTTGCAAGGCTCAATTGGCTTGTAGGCCTACTGTTGTAGATATCAATAGCTGCTGTTGCCATAGGTGTAGGGGCTTAGTGGTAGAGGTAGCACCTTTGTTTCAGAAGTCAGCCACATCCTCCAGGATGGACTACTCGCACTGGTTCACACTACTTGCCCAACTCTCATCTATGGCTCCATGAAGTTGCCAGTGCACGGCAATGACCACACCTCGGACACCATGTTGGCTCATGGGCTGAACTAGGTGAGGGTAAAACACAGAGAGTCTCTCTGTGATGGAGTATTTCTAGCTCCAAATTTCAAAGTGCATAGAGTCAACGAACCAGCCATCTTTATCCATGAGGTTCCCACACCAACATATCTATCAGTTGCCTCTTTCTGGTCTTGGAAAACACAGACAGGCCAACATACATAGCAAAAGGTGTCTTCCTGTCCTTGGATTGCCTGTGGACCTGCGATCCTTCCCTGTATTTGGCAAAACAGCTCTACTGTAACAGTTGCAAGGTCAGATTTTGATGTGCCATTTTGGAGTTGTGACTTGATATCAGCCCCATGTTCAATCATACATACAAACTGAAGCAGTGATGGTGGGACGGTATCTTCAAGGTACCCATCATGAGACGTGCTGTTGAATTCTGATTTATGCTGAAACATGTCACGACGTATCATCTGAGCAGCCTTTGCCAGGTGGACTGCTTCTCCATATTTGCTTCCTTCTTCTGGGACAGCTCTTCTTTCTTCTGCAGCTGTTGGGCATTTAGATAGGCTCGTTCTCGTTTGTACAGAGCAGCCAAGCAAGCAGGCTGACATCTCCAGCACTCAGATTGGGAAGGAGCTTTCCATCACTGAACGGGCACTTGCTTACATGGGATACAGCTAGGTTCATGCATTATTTTACGCAATCTGTACACTATCTGGATAACTGAAACCCCATTATCCTTGGCTCGGCTCTCCCGCGCTTGCACATCCTGTCGATTCAGGTTTTGCTGCCTTAAACTGATCAGGGGTTGGTAGTAAGCAGCATTTTGGACACTAAGTATAATGCTGAATCCTACTTAGCTGACGTTAAACCCCATTCTGAGTTACACAGCAGCGATTGTCACCAGTGTGCCCTGGTAGTGCCCGACAATCACTCCTTTACAGTTCTTTGCTGTTTTTCCAATTCTGGCAGTTGGGTTGGAACCTCATGGATAAAGATGGCTGGTTCGTTGACTCTATGCACTTTGACATTTAGAGCTAGACATACTCCATCACAGAGATACTCTCTGTGTGCTACCCTCACCTAGTTCAGTCCGTGAGCCAACATGGTGTCCCGGGGTGTGGTCATTGCCGTGCACTAGCAACTTCATGGAGCCACAGGTGAGAGTTGGGCAAGTAGTGAGGACCAGTGCCAGTAGTCCATCCTGGAGGATGTGGCTGACTTCTGAAACAAAGGTACTACCCCTACCACTAAGCCCCTACACCTATGGCAACAGCAGCTATTGATATCTACAACAGTAGACCTACAAGCCAATTGAGCCATGCAAACACCACAAAGCAAAGACTCACCGGACAGCCAAAAGTAAAAAAAAAACGTATCGGAGGATGTTAAAGCTGTAAAATTAGATAGCATACCAGAAAACATATAATTCTACATCACAATCATTCAAGTTGACCAAGTACATGCATTTCTTTAAGAAAAACATTCTCTGCGAGTAAATTTGACAGCCATCTTAAAAATGTCCGCCATATTGCAGTTCAAAATTATTAAAACTATCAAAATAAGATCCAGCATGCTAGAAAACACATAATTTGACACCAAGATCACTCAAATTGACCAAGTAGATGAATTTCTATGAGAGAAACCATTAACGGCAGGTCAATTTGGCGGCCATCTTGAAAAATGGCCGCCGTCTTGGATTTTCAAGTGGCCGATCGTTTATATTTGCTAAGTGACCCCTCGGGAATCATCATGCCAAATTTGGTGCTTGTATCACTATTTGCACGATTTGACTGAAAAATGGATGTTAGCCGCTCCACTATATTAGACTCTCCCTGCATCCTAAGTGCCCACCTCTTCACCTCTTTCATACCCCACATCTCAAGATTTTAATATTAGCCTTCTTTTAAAAGTTTTCAGTCTTAAGCCCCCCCCGAGATAACCCTGGCTGATGACATCGTTAGGGTTGTTTTTTCAAACTTTGGAAAGCTCTCTCCAGAGAGGACTGTTTTCACAGGCTGTGAAGTACTAATGGTGACGCGTAAACTGAACTTCTCAAGGACATTTTCAAACATCAACACACTTTTTATCACGTCTGAGAGATGTGAAAGGGACACAAGTGTGTTTCAGTTTCAGTTAATCTGTGGACACTACCCTGGTAACAAAGTTCTACAATAATCGGATATTTCCTTACTTTACATGGCTGATCAGCAGTTTCTGTTAGCTCTTAGTTTAAAGACCATTTTAATGTGAGGCAAGAATTAAGGGTAGATAACTTCCATTAGTCTTATTCTGTTTCTTTGTTTGCTTCTTTCTTTATGCTTATTTTCAATTCTGTAATACTGCCGCCACAGTGTTTTTTTTTTTAATTTGAGACTTTGCTTCTTGTTTTTCCTTTCTGCTGCCCATTCGTCATCCATAGCCTGTCCCAAGCCCGTCTTTGCCAGCTCATGGTGGCAGAGACGCGGGCCCTGCCAGGGTGGTGGGCCCTGCTTGCTTGGTAAGAGTAGATGACTAATACACAAGGTTGTCCCCAGCCTTGCTAGTCCAAATAAAATGCTAGTCAACACTTGTGATGTGGTTGATTTGAAGCCCTTTAAGGTGTGCGTGATTTGCTTCCTTTAGTGACATCAAACACATCTGAAAGTGATTTCAGAAGTACTTAGATGTCAAGTTTGCTGTGCTTTCTTTCTCCCCTCTCCACACTCTCCACTCTCTCATCTGTCATCTACTGTAGCTGGTGTGATTGTGTGATTTTGATGTGTGTTCCTCCCGGTTTACTCCTCCCTCTTTTGGATTAGACTCGACTAGAAGTAGAAAGTAAAGATTCTCTTGTCTCCGACTACGTGAGATGAAAGCAGATGTTGCCGTGTGTACGTGCTTTCACACTCTGCTAAAGTGTGAGTTCTTATAGAGGAAGGTGTTTCTGAAACTAACTTACTGTGTGTGTATTCTACAGTATGAGTCATCGGGTCTGGGCCTTATCAGCAGCAGACTGAGAACCACACTGAACCGGATCCAGGAGAGCCTCATTGACATGGTAAGACTGTAACTCTGTCTCTCTTTCTCTTCCACTCACTCTCTTCCTTCCTCTTTTTCCGTTACCTCATCGTCTCTCTCATTTTCTGACACAAACATGCTCTCTCCACTCCCCTCTCCTCTCTCCTCTTAATGCCTCTACCTGTGTTTTTTTGGCCATCCACTCCCGACCATATGTCTGATCTCACAGCCACAAAATGCATTATGGGTCATCATTATCTGGCCAGTGGTAACTCGCACACACACACACACCTCCCTCTGTTTAAGTGGCCGCACCAGGGTGGATGTGTGTGTTTTTCCATTAGGGCTCTCAATCACTACTCCCCCCTGTAGAACTACATAGTGACAATTAGTCTGGTGCCGACAACGCTCTCTACACTTCTGTCCGATAGCGTGTCTTTCTACGGTCGTTCTCCTCTGTTACAGGATGAAGCACGTGTCATCTCTCACTCATTTTTCTCCATATCAGACCGGCGTTTTGGCCTGTGTTCAAAGATACTTGGACTTTAGTTTGGCCCTAATCTGCAATACCTCGGAAGTTTTGCTCCCCTGGAGGCATATATGAAATTCTCTTGATGTTTTTGGCTTAGCTTTTTCTTTGTTTTTAGCGAGAAAAACCAATGAGTCGTGTCGTTAGGGTCTAATTATGGCAGAAGTGCGAGTGAATGGCTCACTGAACTCATATTTTAGTCATTCTGCCTTGAATATTTACATACGTCTGTCTTATGTGCATTATTATTCAGAAGTGCCCTGTTCAGAAGCTCGACTTTTAATTCATCCCAGAGCTGCTGTGTCAGAGGCCAATATTGCTTATGCATAGTTAAATTCGATTTTTATCATATGTCACAAATTGTGATTTACAATACTCTGAAAATGATGAAGAAAATTTATTATTTTCCCATGGTGAGATCCTGTATTAATGTGGTTTTATTTTTCATTTCTGAGAACCTGTGGAGCTTTGTGTCTCTCTCGAATATCCTTTCTAATTTCATCTGTGTGTTCACGTAACACCACATACCATGCTGCACGACTAAGTATTTAAGGGATTATTTGGGTGTTTTGAAGTGGTATTGTATGAGGTACTTATCCATAGTCAGTGTATTAACTACAGTAGATGACAGTTGGCGTGCCCCAGCATCGAGAAACAGACAGAAGTACCGACACCGGTGCTGTGGAAGGGGACAGCAGAAAAACATATTTTTTAGCCACCTAAAAGAAAAGCTCTTCATAAAAATTGATATCCGTCTAAGTGTCGACAGTGAACTGAACTGAAGTGAAACGTATTTATAGGCTGCTGTTTTTGTCAACGGAGTCTGGCTGCTTTAAAGAGAGCATAAGTTTCACTTTCAGTTCAGTTCCCCATTGAAAACGGCTCTCTGTAGGCAACATAAAGCGGAGAAAATATTGTAAATATAGCGTACACTTAAACTGATTTTTTTAAGGCGAGAATTTCTTTTAGTTGGCAGCAGTACATTCTGTGTGGTAACTCTAATTAAAAAACTCTAATATATTAATGATACACCTACTATGGATAAGTACCTCATACAACACCACTTCAAAACACCTGAACTATCCCGTTAACTGTGCCATTTAGCGTTTTTCTATTTGGCTCTGATTGAAAACAGCTGGCAGCAACACGATCACTGATTTGGACTGTGATGAGTTGTCAGACTGTCAACGCCAATAACAATCTAATAACAAGCTGCCATGGCAACCATCAACACCAGTCTCATCTTTAATGTATATCCCATGTAGACTGTGAAGTGAGGTGAACGGAGTGAATTGTTTTCCAACCAGCATCACTTTTGCGTGCAGAAATAATCAGCAGTTTTCCACAGCAGGGAGCACACGGCATCCAAAGCACCTTTTTAAAACAAAGCGTTTCTTTGACAGCGCAGAATAATGGCATTTCACTGTGATAGCAATGCTGGTTACTTTAGTGTGATGTTTATAGCTTAGCAATTCAGGGTTGGACTGAGGAGAAGGAGAGAAGTAAAGCAAAATAAAGCAGAAGAAAACAGATAAAAGTCAGAAAAGAAGGATGAATTATCAAAACTTTAAAGTGTAGTAAACACTGAGCAGCGTAATGCAACATCATGTCTTCTTCCCTCAGGGGGCACTATAGCAACTATTTACTCCCCAATTATTTTCTGGCTAAATTGCGAGCCGGTGCTCAGCTGTGGGGAATATATGTTTATCATCTGAACTGATCAAATGAACACAGACGGACAAATGGACAGACTGGGTGGAGAAAGAGAGCAGAGATATGTTGGGTTTTTTTGCGAGCAAGAGTGAGTTTTCTCAAGAAACAAAACTGTGTTAAAGCGTTAACGCATGCGTGCACACATGCATTTCAGATGAGCATAATCATATCACTTTGTGGCCATCACAGGCTGTGTGATATTCGATCTATTTAAAACCACTTCAGAGATAGGACACTGACTCTGGCTTTTGTAATTACACCCATCCTCTCTCTAATGTATTGGCAAATGCTTTTAGTCGCTCCTTTCTCATATGCAAAAACTATTTTAGCTCATCTCGATAAATCATTCAATGTTGGCGAGAATGACCTATTTTTCCAAACTTACACAGCACTCCTTTTTCTTTTTTCTTCTTCTCCTTCCTGCTCTCTCTCTGCTCTTCTGTGTTTCACATCTGCACACATAAATCTCACACACATTTCCACAGCTAATGTTTGTATTGTCATTTATAACAATAAACATGTAGTTTCCATCCAGTTTCCATATGGATTATAAATCCCTCATTTTTGAATATAGGTGTCTTCACTCCAAAGTGAGAATGTATTCATGTTGAGTATACAAACACACTCCCCCTGCATACCAATGCACACCCCCACACACTCCAGAGATTGCAGCAGGGTAGACCTCATTTGTAAACAGATTATAAAGTTAATTGCACGCCGCATTTCAATTGAGCGGCCGAACCCTTGCGGTTTTGTTCCCCTGCTTTGCCTGTCGCAACTGTCTGAGTCTAAAAGCAATGTGCCGGTAATGACTCCGAGTCCCATATGAACAGTAGCGAGATTCCATCTCATCTCGTCTCAGGTACAAAGCGGCTTCGGCTTAAATTGGGAGCTCCACGGGGGAAAAGTAAAAGATCATCCCCCTCGTTTATGTTGTCTTTCTCCGCCTCCGTTATTCTTGATTACCTCTCCGAAACCCCCGTCGCTTCTGTGGGTTTGACAGTTTTCATTTCGAGTTCACTCCCTTTTGACTTTGAATATTTCACTGAGAGTGTTTGGAAGGTTGTGAGGTTAGGGAAAAAACTTCGGAGAGTGCCAGAGAGGTTAATTGCCTTGTTCACATATTCGCTCACCACAAAACACCTGTTACATAATGTCTAAACACGCGCGCTGCCATCAACACCAGTGTCATCTTTACCTGAATGTGAAGCTCCAAACTGACTTGTTTTACTAAGAAGGAATCAGCTGTCGCATAAAATAATGGTTTACTCGGAAGTAAAATTCAAATCTTTTGGTTATATTGCATTGGGCAGGTTAGATGACCGACGTAGCCGATTGAGAACGATGCCATAAATCCCGTCTGCGGCAATATTGTAGCTGCCAGAAACTTCAGCTGTGGCAGCTGTTGAGAGACGTTGCTGCAGGCAAGAGCTGACACATGCTAGCATTCGCAATGCAGGCCACGTCTGGATCACCGTCCTTTAACTTCTCTCAATACTCAAACAACCAGTATTTACTCTTTCAATCAGTCACACTTGTTTTTCCAACTCTTTCTCCCTCATTTCTTCCCTTACGTTTCCTCCTTATCTGTCTGTCCTTTTCAGTGCCAGTGATTGCACACCTCTCAACTCTGCTTGTATTGTTCCTCCCAGTTTAATGGTGCCTTTGAATATGTAATAGCATGTTTGTATGTGTATTAGGAAAGGGAATCACCAGAGTTCTCACAATACAATATTATCACGATACCTCATTCACGATACGATCTTATTGCTATGTTAAACATTTTACAACTGCAAATTATGCGGTTTGTCAACATCTGTTTTATCTAATAAGATACAGTTTTCACTCTGTTTATCTCAGAGTTGTCATTCACATATCTTGAGGTCAGAGGTCAAGGTGCCCCTTTGAAAATGTCCATGCCAGTTTCTCCTTGCCAAAATTAAGCATAAATTTTGAGCGTTATTAAGAGCTCTTCCCAACAAGCTGACAAAGTTGTTACCAATCAATATCGTTTCATATCATTTCATATGATACTAGTATCTGAGCTCCGCTACAACCTCTGAAAACTAGAATAGCGGCCGTCGGATTGTTAAGAGTTTAATAGTTTATGTAATAAAAGATTGATACTTGACATTCGTGTATCGATACAATATTGCCACGCAAAATATCGCGATACTATGCCGTATCAATTTTTCCCCAACCCCTAATGTGTATTTATTTCAGTGTTCACCATCGGTCCAGGCATGAAGATACGGCTGATTGATTTTGAAAAAAATATGTTTTTTTCCCTGTTTGATTCTTTAAATTGCTGAATTCAACCCTCAGCGTGTGATGAGTTGATTAGATGTGTGTTTTTGTGTGAGTACGTCCGCTTCTGGGTACACAGATTGGGACTTTTTCATGCCTGGCACTGAAACAGGATTGAGAAGCTGGGTAATTTCTGTGTTGGCAGCAGTCGTCTGGCAGTGAGGGTGTTTGCAGATATGCACACAAAACAACACACACACACACACACACACACACACACACACACCGACAGACAAGAAAACACAGTATATGTATACAAAAGGATCGAGAACTTTAACACACACACAGGTTTGTAGTCCTACTGTAGTTTACTACTTCATTGAGCACTCGTTTCACGCTCTCTTCCTGTTACTGTAGCAGCAGAATGATAATCCCTAAGCATGCATTGGGGTTGTGGTTCGCTACACTGTCTTGGCACAGCTAACGTACACAGACACGCTGCCTCTCATGAGAGGCACTGGCTAATGTCACGTACACACTCACTGCACACTGAACCCGGTCATTAGTTGTGCGTCTCACGAGGGCACATCACTGTCCAGACTGGCCTCTTCTTTGTGGCCTGCTGTCTATCTCTGTAAATGGTGCAATGCGCCAGGGGGGTTTGCCATTTGACAGGGATTATAGATCACAATTAAGCTCCGCGGTGTGACTGTTTATACTGTAGTTGTCAGGAAATCACAAGTATTGACATTTCGTTGGGGTTTCAGTGGAGCGCACAAACACACTTCAGTGATAGGCCCAGCTGTAGGTCACGCTCCTCGGCGGTGATGAGGAGACAGTTGGTTCCCCCTGGATACAGTAACTCAGCAGCTTCTTGTCTCACACCTCTGTGTGCCTGACATGGTGATAAGCAGAATTACACACTTTAATACAAATCCCGTCATTTGTATTCTGCATTTTCCATACACTTCAGTTTGGTTCATTCATGTCCTTAAGTCAATTATTTCAATCAAGTTACTACGCCTCGGCCTTGTTTGTCCGTCCGTCCGTAGATCCCATTCTTGTAAACGCAATATCTCAGAAACTCCTGAAGGGAATTTTTTCAAATTTGGCACAAATGTCCACTTGGACTCAAGGATGAACTGATTAGATTTTGGTTGTGAAAGGTCAACCAGGATTATTATAGTGAACTAAAACTTCAAAATATTTGTTGTAAACTGAAACTAAATAAATAATATAAGATATAGATATAGATATAATGTCTCAGAAGTAGGTAGCTACATATACATACGAAATACATGGTTTGAGAACTGTATAGGAATGGCCATAGTGTTTAATACTTAATCTTCCGATGTGAAGTAATCGCGACATAGCGGCGTCTCCTGGAAGGTCAAGTCTGTTTAATTCCTAAAATAAAATGAAAACAAACTATTATTACCTTGCGACCTTACGTCCGTCCCATTCTCGTGAAAGTGATATATCAGAAACGCCTGGAGGGAATTTCATTACATTTGGCACAAACATCCACTTGGACTCAAGGATGAGCTGATTAGATTTTGGTGGTCAAAGGTCACTGTGACATCACAAAGCATGTTTTTGGCAGACATGGATCTAAACTGTAGCTTGACTTGGTTGACGGAGGCATACAACCAAAAGGCGGTAATTCTCTTTTTTTAGTTTTCCTCCTGTATCATGGCTTTTGTCATCCCAAAGCAGGTGAGCAGACCTGCACCTCTGGTAAAAGACTTTGCTAGAGACAGGCTTAGAGGTGCAAGGGGGTGTCGTACAAAATGAATGAAGGCCCTAATTCCATTTGACATTCATCTAATGAGAACCAAATTTCTAGTATTAGAGTGACAAAGAGGTGCAATAGGATCCACTCGACAGTAATTGGCTGGCAGGCAGTCCACTCGACTTGCCCATAAATCTCTATGGAATGGATTGGAGAGGAGTAAACAGTCAATCAAGACAGAGTGAGACACTTCAATTGAGAGATCACTTTTCAACTCCACAGCTGGAAGCTTCCCTCACGACAAGGGCGATTACAGGATTATCAAGCTCTTAGTTTACTGGACCTTTCAAATTAAGGATGTTTATTTTTTATTTTGCTTGGGAATAGCATTTTAAAGTTGTATTGCTTTTAAAGTTTTTTCTTGAAAACATTTGTTTTCGAAAGGTTATTCTTAGGTCGGAGCTTTCTTGCTATTATTTGAAAGGTGCAGGAGCCAGGTTTGTTAAGCTCCAGGATATCATTGTAAAATGAGCAAGCATTTGAGAAGCTAGAACCAGGGATTTCTTTGCCATTTTGCTTACAAAATTTCTTAAATGGTGCACCCAGGTAGCTCATCTGGTAGAGCGGGTGCCCCATATACTAAAGCTGAGTCCTTACAGCAGCGACCCGGGTTTGGGTCTGACCTGCAGCCATTTGCTGCATGACGTCCCCTCTCTCTTCCCCTTTCTAGTAGGGGTGGGGGAAAAAAGCGATTTAAAAATTTTTTTTTTTATTGATTTTGAAATAGATTTTTTTAATGCCAGAATCAATATATTTGCTTCATTTGAGTCTATGCGGAGGCAGAAGGAAGTTATCGCTTTTATTGTTGTAGTCTGAGTAAAGTGACATCATATCCGCTCCGTATCCTCCAACCAAAACAAACCGCAGCCGGCCTCAACGAAGAAGTACAAAACAGCGGAGGGTCCGTGTGGATACAACCTGCACCCTCACATATTAAATCCAAAGTGGTAAACACTACACATACAGTAAAGCATGGAAACACTTTGAGTTTCATACATTGCCAGGAAAAGCAGAGCTAGACATCACGGCTAAAGCTGCATGCTATGCTATATTTGACTTCAGGACATCTCTGACTACATACATGCTGAAAATCAAACATTGTAATGTATTAATTTAGATATTTTTCAAATTAAAAGTCCCTAGAAGTGTATGATTCAACTTTTCCCCTCGGTCTAGTGTTAACAAAAATTGCAATAAATCATCATATCGAATCGCAATACTTAAAAATCGCAATACCAAGTCGAATCGGCACCCAAGTATTGTGATAGTATTGAATCGGGAGATAGGTCTATTGTCCCAGCCCTACTTTCAAGTCTATCTAATAAAGGCAAAAAGGCAAAAAAATAACCTTGAAAAAGTCTTAAATGATCACTTATCAAAAGTGTTGCAGATTAATTTTCTGTCGATCGATTAATCAGCTAATTGTTTCAGCTCTAGATGAATACTGATGCTCGAATGTGGCTAAATTTAATAAACTAACTTTAGTAGATTATTATGTGTCCATATAGGACAGCATTGCTCATACAATAGTATGAAGCTGATTGAGAAAATAGCCCTTTAAGTATTTCATTGTATTTGCATATCTTTTTTCACAACAGCCGTTGATGTTGAGAACTATTTCCCCAGACTTATATAACATTACATCACACGGTTCAAATGATGGATCCAGCAGACTTTATACTGAGAGGGAGCTCCCAACTCTCCTCAGGTGTCTACCACTACAGACTGATAGGGCCTCCCATACCCACCTCAAAAACTACCTCAGGCTGTTGCTCAAAATTGAGATGCTCACAACAAAATCACCCGGTGGATGTGCAGGGAAAATCCAATAAAGAAATAGATGCTCCAGCAGAGTTGGGCCTGACTCAGCACTTTAGAAGAACAGAAAATGAGCCAAGATAAACCCATAGCCTGCAAAGTACACTGTGGCTACTTACTGTAAGTGTAATGAGGGAGCCAGTGCACACTTGCAGTAGCATTGTGTGGGAATTGCTGGAACTGAGCTTTTGGGTGGTTTTGTGTTCAACAAAGTAGCAAGGAAGTTTTTGTAAAGTTGGAAAGTATGGCCTATATAAAATCTGAAATATGCTACAGATGTTTGGCGGGTTTTCCCCGTGGATCTGAATTCCTGCACTCTGATCGATAGAGAGCTTCAGTGCCATTGTCTCCCTAAGGCATCATGCCAAGGAGATTACATGTCCCATATGAATACCATAAAGCGTAGCAGGATCTCATTAAATCCTACCACGCACAGTTATTGTACATATACCCACTTACATCTGTTTAAACCGTCTATCCTAATTAATAATTATTTTCAGCCGACTAAATATCTCAGCCTCTCCTCTTTGATGTGTTGGATGAAAAACAGCAGGGATTGATAGTCATCAAGCGACTCCCTGTTTTTTAAGTCTTATATTCAAAGCTTTGCTCTTATCTGTTTTCAAATCCCTCCCTGGACGATCATTTTCTATATGTTTTCTTTTCATCGGCAATTCCCGGGCTTAATTTCTAATCATTACACAAGGGTAGATAAGCTCCCTGGCTTTGATGCTTGATGTCTTCATACTTAACAATGCTGTTGGTCCACACGGGGAAACCGTTTCGGCATAAATACCTCGCTGTCGAACTAAACTTGTTCTCCCTTTCGCCTGTCCACTCTACACAAAGGCCCTTAAGGACATTGGAGTTGATGTTTGCACTGTTAGGCAAGCTGTTCTTTCTCAAACTACTGGATGTTATCAAAGCTGACAGAATCAAGTAACGAAATTCTTCCCGAAGGCTTTGGGATGGTGCTGCTCTCCAAAATTCCTAATCCAATTATGGTTTGGCTTTGAATAAATGCAGTTGCAGTGAAATGTCTCTTGATATTCCCATTTGTTTTTGTCTTTTGGCATATATGTGCTTATTTTCCAAATTATCTTTTTTTATATAAACTCTCACTAAAAGGTGCCATGACTTCCACATGCTGACTCATTCTTCTGTTTTGTACCATTCACATTAATTATTGATCATTAATGAGGGTAAGGACACAGACGTTACAATATGACAGAGACTATAGAGTCTTCACTACAAGTGCAGAAAATGACAAAGAAACAAAGACTGTAAGAGAATAGTTTGACCTTATAATGTGTAGCTTCTAGATGCAGACAGAAAGGAAGATGTTTTTGGTCAGAATTGAAACCGAGACCACACAGAAGACCAGAAGCATAAATAAACGTCTTTCACATTAAGGCGGAGGCATTTGGTTCGCAACGATGGCCTCTTTCCAGTATTAATAACATTTTATGCCAAAGTTTTGTCAAGTGTATTCAGTGTGTATCAAGTGTATTATGCTCAAATAATATATGACCTTAAGTCCAGAAAAAGTGATAAAGCAAGAACGTACTGGATCTGTTGAAGTGATTCATTTATTTTCCATCCATTTGCCCCTTTTCTTGTAATATATAGTTTCCTTAGATTTGACATTTGAAACATGGTGTAAATCCTTATTGTGGCATTTCCGTCTTGATTATTTAACTCCTGCTGTCACTTACACCAAGAGAGCTCATAAACAATAGTAAGACTCAAACTAAATGTCTTCAATCTCCTCAAAGCTTAATGTTGTCAGCGGTATAGAGCTATGGGGTGGGCGATAATTCAATATGATATTTTATCGTTTTTCAATTAAATCGTATCGTGATGAAATCATATATCGACATATCGTGATACACAATTATGGCATCTAAATTGATAATAACAAGCACATACTAACTCAAATTTCTCAGAAATGCTGATCAAACTCCATTAAATCAAACTGTTGTCTTAATGGATCAGTGTGTAACAATTGTAACAATGTAATATAATATTAATAAGTATATTTTCTTTAGTGTATAATCACCTGAAAATAAGAATAGTTGTGTTTTTGTTACCTTAGAATGAGTCGTTTATCTCTTCATAGGGAGCGGGTCCTCTCCACAGAGTCCGCCTTGTTGCTGCGCCATGTTTCTACAGTAGCCCAGAACCAACAAACCAAACTCTGTTAACTTTTTCCTGCTTAGGCCGTGGTCGATAACGTTACTCGCTTCGCCGTCGCTCTCTCTCTCTCTTGCTTCAGCACTCACTTCCCACGTACACACACACTTTACGCACTGGCTCTGCTCCAGATGGCTCTAGAGAGGGCCATTTGGTTTTCGCATTGGCCATCGTAGCTCTACATGCTTGGCACACGGGAGAGGCTTCAGTTGGTTGCATTCTCCTCACCTCACCGCTAGATACCATCAGATCCTACACACTGGACTTTTAAACCAAGAGAGCTCATTAACAATAGTAAGAGTCAAACTAAATGTCTTTAATCTCCTCAAAGCATAATCTTGTTAGCTGTAGAGCATAGGGCTGGGCAATAATTCAAAATGACAATTTTTTCTTTCAATGAAAACGCATCGTGATTAAATCATATATTGACATATATCATGATACAAAAGGATGTCATCTAAATTGATAATAACAAGCATGTTCTAACTGAAATTTCTCATACAATCTGATGAAACCATTGTCTTAATCTGATTGCTCTGCATTTGTGTGCATGCATGTGAACATAGTCAGCTAAAAATATTTACTTTTTCTCTATAATTTCACCTAAAACTGTTCATTTTGCTCTAAAGTTCTTCATTAAATGAGAAAATACTTGTCAAGTATTTAATTCACACAGGATTATACAAACATAGGCTTTACTATGTGGTTATTTCCTATAGACGGATTATTTATTGAATTACCAGAAAGCATGCTATATCGTGAAATATATCTTTATAGATAGATATGAAAAGACCTATATCAAATTTTGCCAAATCGCCCAGCCCTTGTTCAGTGTATGATTATTAGTGTGTGCAGCATCAAAAGACACATTTCTATGAGTAGATGTCTTCTTCTTAAGCTTGGGACACTGAAGTGTAATTTACTTATTAAAGTGGCCTTTAGTTATATCTGTGACGGATGTATTTTAACATTTTGTAAGTCAAAGGTTTGAATTACTTTAGTAAGCTCAGATCAGGGCATTACTTTTGTTAAGTGTTATCCAGGGGCACAGGCTCTATTAAAAAAAAAAACCTAACAAAAGGCTGAACCTATCTGTCTGTCACAGGGAAATTTGAGTCTCTTTTTTTACTCTTCGTTTAGCAAAGGTCTTTAAATGGTTCATTAACTCAAGGGCCACTTCTGCCTGAGCAACAGCGCCAGACAGATAATTAAAAACACAGTGAGCTCACAAAGAAAAGAATTGTTCTTTTCCTCCAGTGCTGCTTTTCTTACTTCAATTCAGATTATACTGAGAATCCACACATCCACACAGATATTTCCTTTTCTCTAATATACAATGGGCAGAAGTAGAGGTTTTGTTCAAACGTCGTCTGTGAACTTTGATTATTTTTCATATGAAGTATTCAAAGTGTAATGAAATGGAGGACATTGGCTTTTGATATGGATGGAAAAATTGCTTGATGTGGACGTGCTTGCAATTTTACAAAATCCATAGCCGGTCGTACGCATGTGAGGTTCACTAGCTCCTGCCTGCTCATGGCTAACATAACAGGCAGACTAAAGGGCTGTAATTGATTAATTAATTGATTAATTATAATTAATTAATCCTGCTGTGGCGAGCTCTGTTTGCTAAAAATGATGTGCATATGTTGTTTTTCTACAAGGAGACTAGTAAATATCCATCTTTAAAGCACGGTAACACTTTATGATAACCATCATTTATAAATGATGAATTGATAGTTAATTAAAACTTAGTTAATTGTAATTTTACTATTAACAAACAATGAAATTATAATTTATAGTGTTATTATTCTATATTAGTAATGCTATATTTTTTTAAAATTATTTTATCATTAGTTTGTGTAATATGAAATAATTACTTTATAAACTCTATATCGTATCATAGCTGATAAGAGACGATAACAATTACATTCTGATTACATTAGTACACTATCTATGAACAGTTTATAGTTGTACACATTATAACATTTGATATGCTATATTAAATATTCATTAATGATTACCAAATGGTTTGAAAACCATTAAGAAATCATTTGTAAAACATCTATAAACATTACATAGATAGATGGACCAGAAACCAATTATTAACCATTGACAAAGTATTAACTATCTATCTAAATAATATTTATAGATGCTTTACAAATTATTTATTTACCATTTAACAAAGTATTTTATTCATCAATGTTATAAATATCTGGTCTATTTATCTATGCAAATATTTTCGTAATCATTAACAAATACGTAACAAATTATAGCATTATTAATAATTAGTAAACATAATTAATTATAATTTCCTTATTTTTTTAAGAGTAAAATAACTATTAACTACGTTTAATTAACTATCAATGTACCATTCATAAATGATGGTTACCCAGTGTTGTTATGAGTTATTAATTGCTATATTTTTACAACTACATTTTATCTGGCGTCATTGCAGAGCAAAGCACTGTGAAATATTGCTGATGGTCTTTATGGTTAATATTCTCATTATTCTAAAAATATTTCCTTGGATCAACTTTTTAATATTTAATGTCATGACTTTTGTCTCAAACAAGCAATTAAAATTAGGGCAGATTTGCTTAGGAAATCTTAATTATTGTGTCATCAGTGAAGACCTCCTACTACCTCCGTCCTGATTAAATAATTTACGTAACTGTGTTGATAACTGTCATTCACATTCACTAATCAAAAGACAGTCTGCTCCAGTACAGAACAGTAGATTCATTTAATGGAGCTTGTTCTTTTGGCAAATGGAGGAAAATGTGGATTGAATTGCAACCACATTTAAAAAAAAAAGAGAGAAAGAATTTGCTCTAATGGACATTTTTCAAGCACTACTTACACGCTGCAGGTTTCAGCGGGCCTGCTGCCTTGTTCTTGTATATCAGTAACTCGATTTAGGATCTTTTATCAGTGGACTGCTTTCTGTTCCTTTGTACCAGTGTTGAACAAATTGTACCCTGCAGTGCTTCCACCTTGCAGGATGCCAACCTTGTTTATTACCTGCAGAGCTTGATATTTACCCTTGGCCTCGCTTGCTTATGTGGCTGTTGGACTTTGTCGTCACCAACTTATCAGACTCTCCCCAAACCAAAACATATTTTTCATGAAATGTAATCAAATACAAAGTGACAGTAACTGCATTTCATCACTTTTTAGCTTTACAAATAGGGCTGTGTATTGGCAATAATCTGGCGATACAATACGTATCATGATACAGGGGTTATGATTCAATACATTGCTATAATGTAAGCAAGGTGATATATTGCGAATTATTTCTTTTTTAAATCTAATTTTAGGAAACTTTAGAGCTATATGCATAAAATAGGAGAAAAAAAGTTTACTTTTTTTATGCAATGAGAACAGTGTGATCTGCATTTATCACAGTCCCTGTAACATTCTACATCATAGCACTACTTTTTGTGCAATCTGAGGCACTGTCTGCCACGAATCTTTGCATTTAAACTATTAGAAATAGTGTTTTTGAGAATCTATACAGTATCACAAAACATAATATTGCGATACTCAAGTGTATCGATATTTTCTTACACCCCTAATTACAAAATATGTTTATTTTGTATAATTTTAAGATAACACATAATTGGATATTTTTGTAACCCAATATAAATTGACATGCTACTCATACCACAGAATGAATAAAGCCTTATCAGCTGTAGTATCTTAGTAAGCCTATCATATGTAAGGGATAATGTATTGCATCACCCTGAAGGGGTTTATTTCACAACAATGACCCGCTAGCTGTACATTATCCCGCTTACTACACAGCTACTTACTTAAGAAATCAATAATTTAACACAAAAATGGTCCACCAGAGTCCGACATTAGAACTACATCCATAGCAACGGTCTGTTATACATAGCAACGGTTGCTATAAAGAAATAACAGACTGTAGAATGTCGTGATTGACCAACCATCAACAAAGCCGTGTAATAATTCAAAATAAAGGCCTGTTCGTGGGGGGATGGCAGGTTTCAATTTAGTGTTGTGATTTTGGGTAGTGGGGATACCCTTGTTGCTTACTTTTAGATTACAGATTGTGCTTTTATCACGCTATCATGTTCCATAAAGTATTTCTTCTCTTATTGTTTGCCATGGCTCACTACAGTGATTATGGATGGTCATTTGTTGTGTTTTTATAGAGGTCACTCAGTGCTCCAGCTTCTCTTTCTGTATTAAACTCAGTCAGAGGTTGATGATCATTTACATCAGTACACTGAGGTGAATGACATGCATATTATTTTCCTTCCCATAACCTGCCAAATTGATGTCAGTTTTATAAACAGGAAGCCGAGAAATGTATTAGTAAAATTTCCTCTGAATAGCTGCGTGATCTGCTGAGTGAAGAGTTTGTGCTCAGCCTTTGAGACTGCTCTGGGAAATGCAACAAATGCAATTTGAGGGCATTTCTTTACAGAACTGTTTTAATATGCTCGAATTCACAAAATGCATTTTTTCACAGAAGAAATAATTCATATGGTTGTCATAATAAAGTCAATGCAGCATCTGGATTCATGTAAATTTTGCGTTTGTCAAAACTTTGATTTCTTTTCTTTTTCCTTTTTATGAACAGTGAGTCAACTCTGTAAGGGATTTAATGTCAAATGCTAATGACAAATGCTAATGACTGGACTTTCAATTTGTCAATGTTAAATTAATGAGTATTTCGCATAATTGCAGATAGAGTATGAAAGATTAAATGAGTGACATTCAAGGCAATTGCCTATGATTTTCTGTCAATGGACTAATCGAAGAATCAATTAATAGTTTTAGCTCTAATATCCTGTGAATGTTATTTTCTGTGATTTACTAGAATATTCACATACAGTACACTACACACTACACACTACACTATAGCCACATATACTTTGCATACATACAGAAAAATATTTTAAAATTTTAATTTCTATCAACATACCAGAAATGGTTTTGTAGCATATATTGAAAATCAACTCGGACCAATAACCATCACTCAAGTATTGGTTTTGTAACACTATATACTAGACTCCACAATGGAAAAGCAATTTCACTATTTATCTCAGTGGGACAGCAGAGAAACCGAAACTCCTCCTAAATATCTTGAGCAGCTGCAGAGTGTAAATCAAATGAAGTACGACCTCTTCATTATCATGTCATGCTATATGGAAAGATCGGCCTCATCTCGGCACTTGTATGACTCTGAAAAATTGTTCACTGATGATTCATTTGTCCAATATGGCAGAATATTTTGCACGTGGGCCTATTTGGCAATGGAGTTAGTTTACTTTTGTCTCGCTAAAGTCATTTGTCATTTTGACCGAGTGTTTTCATAAAAGTGAAATCATAATTGTTTGCGCAGTTGTGTCTTCGAGGATATCAACAAAAACCAAGTTGATTACAGCAGGTCTGTAATGATGACTTGATATCTTTATACGTGAAGCTATTTTTAGAAGTTGGAATTAAATCATTACCTGTTTTCTGATAAAAAAACAAGGATTTCAGCAGCTGCATGTTGGTGCTTGTCTGCAAACAACCACAAAAGATAACTATGAGCCATAATTGCCGCAGGATTAAGACAATTAAGCAAAGAAGTTTAATCTCTCATTTGTAGGAATTAATTTGTGCGACAAAATGAGCTTCCTCATCTCTACATCTCTTACATTTATTTGCAGATTAAAACAGGCAGAAGCATCCGAATTGTATGCACGTATTTGCATGTTTTGTATGTTTGCCCCCCAAAATAATTCAAATATTCAGGGGCACCAAAGGGCAACAACAAGTGGAAATTATGTTAATGCTATTCCATTAAATCATGTTTGCCATTTTGAGCATAAAATGATAGATCAAACATCTAATAAACGAATAAACATGGAGTAGACACTAAGAGCGGATGCTGTTTCATATTCAGTGTGCTTGTCACCCCAAACAGAAAGATAAAACCCTGTTGAGGTTGTCACAAACTGTCAAAGCTGGGAGCTCCTTTTACAATACATTTCTCGCCTCAGAATTGGAAAAAGTAGATGCATAAAATCCCAAATGTCATGGTAGTTGTTTGGTTTTCTTCTTTTCTTTTGTATTCAGCCTAGTCATTGCTTTTACCTGAAGAATCCAAGCAGAGTCATATGCAGTTGGAAAAGAAACCTGACATTTCTCCCTACAGTCTTTCAGAAGCCTCCTTTTCCTTTTTTGCATAAAGTGTTGACGCTTCAGGGGCGCAGTCAATGAAAGGTCAGGCCTCATGTGGAGAAATTAAAAATAGACCAAACCAGACTTTGCTGCAATGTCGGACGAATGAAACCGAAGTGAAATTGATTTGTTTGATTTAAAGGAGAACATGTCGTTCACTGTTAGAAGACCTGAAGATGGGCGTTACGTAACTTGTAACCTGTGTTCAAATACGAAACACTTAAAGCAACCATGTACATAGAAATCATATCAAAGCTCATAGTTTTTGCTTCCATCCCTGCACTACCGTAGCCAGGAAAAAAAACTGTGTGTGCCACATGATCCGTGGGCGGACTGGAAATGAAATTCAGCCTGTGACTTTTAGATGGAGAGGCCCTTTATGCGAGCGCCCGAAGAGAGAGCGATCTGAAATTTTTTGGCAGTTCACACTAATTCAGCCACCCCAGCTGCCACCTCAATATATATTTATAAAAAGTTGTGGCTTTTTAATTTAATTCATGAGGATTATATCTGACAGATTATAGCCCACTCAGTCCTTTTTACCTGCTGAAATTCCTTTAAAGGACAATTACAAGCCACAAAATACAGTTTTCACCTGCCAAAAACTGATTGCAGCTCCTACCTTGTGACTGAAAGGTTTTTTCTGCCTCAGAATAGTTTGATTTCATTCATGAGGATTATATCGGACAGATTATAGCCCACTCAGTCCTTTTTACCTGCTTCAAAATTACAGAAAAAAACGTTCAATCACAAGGTAGGAGCTGCAATCAGTTTTTGGCAGGTGAAAACGGTCTTGTAATGACCCTTTAAAGGAATTTCCGCAGGTGCATGTTTTGGCCACAGTGTCGACCCACTCTTCTCATATGTCGAATTCTGCGTAAGCAAACTGTTTTATAAGAAAAGGAATAACAACGGCAGTAATGTTTAATTTATCTGCACTTATTTACAATAAATTTTGTGTTTGCGTGCCGCTGCTGCTCAACAGCTTTTATCACGGTCCATATCTTAAATCACTTGTCACAATTGAAATGCGCACTAACGACATTTCTGGATTAACTCCATTACCACTGCACTGTTTGTCATGTTTATGTGTTTAGAAGTGTTTTCCGTCCTTCTTTAACTCTTCACAGCGATCAGAGACCTAGCTGACATTGTTTTAGCTTCAAATGTGTTCAATCACACTGTGCGTTTTGTTTATTAAAAGTTGTTGACAGATTTATTAAGCATGACTGGAGGAAGTACATGAACTTTGTTGTGATGTTGATGTTGTGGAATACTGGAAAACTTTCTATAAATCTTAAAAAAAAAAAATTGGCAACATTACAATCATAGTAATAATCCTGACTAAGAGCAGCTTCAGAATATTATTGCCATATTCAGAGAAACAGAAAATTCACCAGTACAAACTCCTTAAAGTGGCAATCTCAGAGATTTTCATTTATATAAATGTCTGTTAAGTCGCTATCTAGCCAAATGATGTAACACTATACTACACAATTCTGAAAACTTGTAGCTCATGTACCTAGAAATATAATTTTTCTATTATATTTCTATGCTCATGTATCAACAAAAAGACTGAAAAAAAACATTGCCACTTTAACATGCATAATGCATACTCTGAAACATGAGCAGCATATGGAAATCCTAAAAAAGTATTAAATTAAACATTTGTACTCTTCAGTGATTAAATAAATAAGTTGAAGTTAACAAAGTGCATCTTTAATGTGGAGCTTCAGCTGTCCTCCCTTTGCCCTGAGTTCAGAATAACTACACACTAAGTTCAGCTGTCCAAAGGCCAAGGTGTGGATTCTTTGGTGTAGACGAGAGGTCGTGCTGTGAATGCTCTGCAGCCTCTTGCCAAAGGACAGAAAGTCTGCAGTGGACAAAAAAGATCGCTGTATACTTTTTCTCTTGTCCTCTCAATGCTGGTTGCATATACGTCAGAAGTTTGCTCCTAGTGAGTCAGACGAAGGAAAATATTGTATTTTAAAATTTGTAATCAGATGTGAAAACTTTATTACCCCCCCCGGGGCAAAAATGGGCCGTTACAGTTGCTCTTATGTAAACATAAAGAAATGTACGAAAATAGAAATAAAGGAATAAGTAACATATAAATTATTGTACATAATGCTACAGTATAAACATAATATATGTAAAGAAATATAAGTAAGTAATAAAATTAAAAATAAGAATATAAGAAATATGTACAGATATTTGCATTAAGACATGTAATATATAACATATAACCTCAGTTGAAATAAATAAATACAAAATGCTTATGAGTAAATACGAAATGCTTATAAGTAAATACAAAATGCTGAGAAGTGGGTTCTATTAAATGTGTTAATTATAAATGCCAGATTGGTATAAATAAGAATTAAAGTATTTATTTAAATGTACAGTATAAATGCAGTATTATTGACAAAGTATTGCACAGTTGAATTATTACACAAATTATTGTACCATTGAGTCGGTAAAAGTTAAGTCAGTAAAAAAAAACTTCAGAAATATCCTTAACACTAATGTAATGTTATGAGTAACTTATTCATAATTCATTTGTTATTTAAGGCTGTGTCTCATTTTATTCACGTTTCCGACTTTTAAATAGTAGCAGCATTTATATTTCTAGAGAGTTGCTCTTGGATGGAGATAGATATTGCACCCTCCACAGCGAAGCCATTAAGCTGTAAAAGTAATATAATTGATGTGGTAATCTTCTGGATGTGATAACATTTTTATTTCAGACTGATAATGGTTTTTGCAGCGCTGAAGGTTTGACTGAACGCAGAGAGATTACTCAGAGGTTGTGGAAAGGTTGCAGTTTTCACAGAGGAGGCCTGGGTCGAGCAGAACCATAAATCTGCGTACTGTAGCAGCATACTGAGCATTTTTGTTCTCTAAGCTGGGCTGTTTATATATCTCATTCTAGGGAATAGATTGCCGTTAGGGGAATGTAAGACGTCATCTTCCTAAAAATGTGCACATCACTGCATGTTCTACAACACTGCTTTATCTTCTGGTTTTGAGTGATGATAAACTAGCGACATGTGGGCCTGTCATCACACACATTTTCATGTTTTATTCCCTTTGGTTACATCATTTCTAATTCATCTGAAAAACTCACTCATTTGTACCTTGTGCTTTCTTTTACACACTTCCTTATTCTTAAATAGTTTGTCTGTACTTTGTGCAGCCTCAGTAATAAAAGCTGGTCATCTGGAATAATGGCGCTCGTACGCAATATTAGACCCAGATTGCAAAGGAGTGCAGTATGTAAGTGGTTGATATGGTCCAGCATTAATAGCTCCCATTCATTCATTACTTGTATGATTGCTATTGATCTCCCAGAGGCTGTTTCAGGGGACTTTGCAGCTGCAGGATGTAAAGCCCTACATGCCAATGTAATGCATCGTGCTTTCATATAAAATAATATGACCTGACCTCCTGTATGGAATCTCGTTGGATTTGTATGCAGATATAGTTTACTGTGATTGATCGGATGGGATCTAGGTTGAAATCTTTCTTTTTTTCTATTTCAATTGTTTTTTTAAAATGAAAAGATAAAGGGGTTGCTGGATGGAGAGGTGTAGAGGAATATATCAAAAGGAAGATAAATGCTTTGCTGTTGAAGAGTGTTTGGTCAGCAGAATTTCCGAGTGTGTGTGTGTGTGTGCTTTGGGTGTAACTGAGCCCCACAAGGTTGATTGAATTTCAGATTATGCTTACCCACCAGCATACATCTACATTTTGTCTTCATTTTTGCAAGTGAACCATCTGTTATGTCAGTCTAACTGTTAAAGTAACCAACCCGGTCTCACGGGAAGGCGTATAAATAACATGACATTGCAAGGACATTGCGTGTCATTTGTAAGTTGCTAAACCACAGTAACGCCTGCAGTTAGGTTTAAGTAACAAAACTACTTAGTTTGGTTTAGGAAAAACATCATGGTTGGTATGGTTTCAATTATGATTTTAACTTCCAGCGATTATGAAAACAAGATAATCGACATAAAACTGTTATTGTGCGGCATTCCGTTTCGCAATGACGCTCTCATTTTGTCTTATGTTATAAGCACTCTCGCCCCAGACGGTGGGTCAGGGACGGCCACTCGGTGTGGGAGGATCCCCTTGTGGGAACTCTGTCAGGTGCTGGTTGGCTGGCTCTTGCCGTACTTCATCCTGGGATGAAGGTGGCGCTCTACAGCACCCCTCGCCTGCTGCTTAGTGCTTTTTGGGCCATCTCTCCCTGTGGGACTGTTCAACCGCGACAGACTGTCCACTGTCCGAACGTCTTGTAACACGGACCTGTCTCGTTTGCCCTTCTTTGTGGCTGTTTTCTTCAAAATGTTGGCTACAATATTTTCTTTCTAAATGCATAATGTTTCCAAAGTTCTAAGCAGCCTTAACAATACGCACAGAATCAACGTAACATAAGTACAGAAACACGAAAAAAAATTCACTAACGTAACTTACAAAACAAAACACTGGTCTCCTGGTTAAAAGTCCTGTGTTTGTTGGACCCATCCACCTCTCCTCCCACCCACCATGAGCAGTCTTTCTCACTTTTTACTCTACGTCCCTAGCTCTGAGCATGGCATACTGTATTTACCCGGATGTGTTTACATTGCAGTCGGTACAGACTACATAGCGCACGCATGTCACAAAAGCAAGAATGGCGTTCTTATTGCACGCTAAATGCCTTGCATCGCGGTATTCATACGCCTTTTCATGCGAACAGGCTGGAGTAACAGTGGGACAATGCTCGTCCACAGTAGCACCTCCTCAGAAACCATAACAGAGTAACACTCATAGTTACCAGCCATTCAAATTATTTCTCATTTTATCCAACGCTAACTCTGTTCCCTGGTTATTGCACATCTCTGAGCTGCTTCTAATTATAATAATAACTTTTAGCAAGTCTAACAGGGTCCAAGCACCCCAAGCAATTAGGTAGAGAAGGTGAACCATTTTGTGCCTCATTCACAAGTTATAAAGTGTCTCTTAGGTCTCTGAAGAATGTAATGAATATATATTTTAGACTCTACGTGCTAACTTGCCTGTCCACCTGTGTGTCTTCCAGGAGGCAGCGGGTGAGAGTGCAGGAGTCCACGGCGCAGCGGAGGACAGGAAGGAGAAGGTGCCCAGCCCCCATCTCAGCCAACTGGTGGTCCTCACTAACAGCGGGACGCTTTATGGACTAGCACAGAGGGTGGTGGCCACTGAGTCTCTGTAAGTACACAACACTCCTGTAAACCACGCAATGATTTAAGTTATTATAAAGTATGCAATATAATTACACCTTAAGACAGTATTATTGGTGTTTATTCCTTCGGTATTGAGGAGAAGATGATGACAGCAGTGTTTGTTTTGATCACCTGTGTGTCCTGGCAGTGTGATGTAAACTGACATGTTCATCTCGTATCAAGTTAAAGAGGCTGATTCTCGCTCACTGCCTCGCCTCAAGGTGCTAATAATTTCATTAGGCAGTGTTACAAAGCCTGGACATCAAAGATTTGCTCTACCTGCAGTGTGTGTTTGTGTGTCTCTAAAGCGTGTTAAATTGAAAAGGAAAAAAAGATGATTGAAATAGAATAAAGCGACAGAGAGACTTGTTTACCCCTAATTAGAATTCTTAGCGTTCTCCCTATAATTTGCTATTTGTCTTGCAATCAGTGCCTCATTTACAAATTTAATTTTCTCCCTCTTTCTCCGCCTATGCAGTTATTCATTCTCCCTCTTTATCTTTCTCTGTTATATCCACGCACACACACTACACAAAAGCGCCCTCATACATAATTAGGTTAAGCTATTGTCAGTGGGACAGCTCTTGGACTCTGAGAAGTCTGCAGTGTACAAGTGCTTTATAATGAAAGTCTGTAAACCAAGCGCCCAGATGACACCGCTGCAGAAATGCTGAATAGGCTTACACTCACTCGCACAAAGTTTTTCATGTATCGGAGGCAGCCAACAAGCTCGGAAGAATAATGAAAGTAAAATGCAGAGGTGAAGATATTTCTTTCTTGGGTAAAGTTTGAAAGGAAAAGATCCCCTGGGTAGAAGGGAGTCAGACTTATTCTGGGCAGAACTGCATGGAAAGTTTTTTTCCTGTCTGAAAAGGTGTTATTAGAAAAAGGCTAACCTTAGTGTGTCTTGTGAGCACCGCTGACGTCTTAAGCATATGCCATTTCAAACCACGGACGAACCTCTGAGCAGAAATTAAAGATAAGAGCTCTGTAAGGTGCTCCTCTCCCTTCTAGCTGTTGTTCAGGTGTCGTATTTATGCAAGCGTGATGAGATAAGTGTGAAGCGTAGGGTGTGTTTTTTCTTACCCAGACTGCACCGTGTTGCCGAGGTAAACACAAGCTGTTCCAGCTAACCTTAATGTGATTTTCTCTGCACCATGAAAAGAGCAAATGCTTATTTATGGGGGTGCTGGCTGTGTTTAATTTAATGTAGTGCTTTCAGATTTAGCGTTAACCAGACAGCCCTCATTAATTATTGCTTTTAATATAAAGACTTGTGTTTGGTGTTAACAGTATTCAATGTTGTGCAGCATCTTTACCGATGGTCTGTTTATGAAGCGTCAGTGTGGCCAGATCTGAGATTTATAAATTATTGCCATGCAGTGATTGCAAACTTTACCTACAGCTCTTGCTTTTCTTGTAACGATTTTTTACAAAACCTTCCCGGTTAAATGGTAACTTTGGTTTTTCAACATGGACAACAATTTCTGAAATTGGTCCAGTATTGAGGGAGAGCGCTGTAGATGGCAGCTGCTCACGGGCTGCAATATGCTATTGGGGCAAGCTGGCACCATCATTTACGGCCACTAAAAGTGCTTTCCATGATTGTTATTATAAGGGTCTGACATAGGGGTGTAAGAAAATATTGATACACATGAGTATTTCAATAATACTTATAATATTGTTTTGCGATACTGTATCGCTTCCCCAAAACGCTGTATCGTGGACAAGTGGCAAAAACAAGCACTTTTAGTGCACGTAACGTTATATTGACGCTGCTCACTTGCCCTCGCAGCTCGTTTTGCAGCTGCCAGTTACAGCTTTCTCCCTCAGTACTGGACCAATTTAAAAAAATTGTTGTCCCCATTAGTCACTTAGACACAAACACATGGGAAAAGAGGGTCCAGGTTGCAAAAATACTGAAGTTACCCTTTAAAAAGGAGAAGATTGTTTAAGAAAAAATACTGACTTAGCTTTTAAGTCCCCATGTATCCAAAATGTGTTATATTCTGCTGCAAGAATAGAAAACCCCTACATGACGGGAATTTATATATGATGAGAACAACTCAGAAAATGTTTCTTGTCATAAAAATGGAAGAAAGAAAATGAGCTCCTGATTACGCATCAGAATGATTTAAGTATAATCATTTTTAATCATATATCCCACCCTTTTAGTATTCAAAATAAACATAAATGTTCTCATTTGTATAAAAACTGGAAACAAATCCTGTCGCTGTTTATAAGCTGATTTAGGAACAGGAAGATAGATGTTCAGGCTGGTTTTCGGTCCCGCTGGCAGGCGTGTATGACACTGAGGATGACATCATTGTTCACTTGGTTGCTGAGTGAGCTCAAAACAGAATTGGGTTCAAGGGGCAGCACAGTGTGTGGAGGCTCAAGCCTTGTTTGAGTTGTTTTCTTCTCTTAAATTGCACTGTTCAATCACTTGTGTTGTTGTTGACCTGGAGCTCTACAGAAATCCCTGCTGTACGTGAGCCGCGCTGTTACGCAGCAGTTGTGCTTGTTAAACTCCGGGCGTGATCCTGAACTCAAACCTGATCCCAGTTGGACATAAATGATACTTTGCCTTGTGAGTGTAGACTATATAAAATATGGACGTAGTCTCTGTGACGTCACCTGTAGGTTTCTGAAGAGTTGTACTGAAGCTCAAAGTGGATAGCTCCGGCCGTTGCCATCTTGGCAGTGACGACAGCCTAACTCCTGGCTAATCCAAAATTGGGCAAAGAGGTGGATCGCCAGAGGAGCTGAGGCGGGTCCGGGTGACGCTAGTGATTAACCGCAAATTAATCGGAAATTAATCGCACATTTTTTATCGGTTCAAAATGTACCTTAAAGGGAGATTTGTCAAGTATTTAATACTCTTATCAACATGGGAGTGGGCAAATATGCTTGCTTTATGCAAATGTATGTATATATTTATTACTGGAAATCAATTAACAACACAAAACAATGACACATATTGTCCAGAAACCCTCACAGGTACTGCATTTAGCATAAAAAATATGCTCAAATCATAACATGGCAAACTGCAGCCCAACAGGCAACAACAGCTGTCAGTGTGTCAGTGTGCTGACTTGACTATGACTTGCCCCAAACTGCATGTGATTATCATAAAGTGGGCATTTCTGTAAAGGGGAGACTTGTGGGTACCCACAGAACCCATTTTCATTCACATATCTTGAGGTCAGAGGTCAAGGGACCCCTTTGAAAATGGCCGTGCCAGTTTTTCCTCGTCAAAATTTAGCTCAGAGCGTTATTTAGCTTTAGTTACTGTAGTTATTTATCTAGCTTTAAAAAACTGAGCCCGCTACAACCCCTGAAAGATTGGCGGCCCATCAGATTTTTAGGAGGTTAATTAAATATCGCAAGTTGCTTTCATGCGTTATAGAAATTAACGGCGTTCAAACAAATTTGCGTTAACGCATTATTATCACGTTAACTTTGACAGCCCTAATAAAAAAATGTATTAGCTATTTGGGATTGACTCGCTTTTGGAGCCTCGAGTGGCTATTCGACTTGGTGTTGGCTTCATTTCTCAGCACTGGAGGTTTCTTGTGAGGTGAGACTGGAAATCAGAGGTAGTTTTCACAAAGTGCAGAGTTGAGAGACTAGAGGATGATTTATGTTGCGACAACACCGGAGTCTGTTCAACTTAATTATTTATTGCATTAAACTGTAATGATCAAGAGGGATAAATTAGATTGCTGCAACAGTGGAGAATGGTGTAATTGTTTGAACAGTACAAGTAATTATATTGAAAGAAGACTTTTAGTGCAACATCTGGGTACAGGTCAGCATCAGTTAAAGGTCAGCAGAGGTCACAGAAGGTACAGAAATGTCTCTAGGATTTCTTATCTATTCACATTATCATATAATTAAAAGAGGTAACGTCTAAAGTTCAATCTCTAATTCTCAGTTGCTCCAATTCAGGTCCTCAAACCAAAATTCAATCAACAGTAATATCCGCTTTAGTTGATTGATCCGTCACTCTTGAGTACTACAAAAACAACACATTGTCATTTTGTCAGAACATTTTTCACACCATATTATACCCCCACTGAGCCTAATTAAATGTCTGTCTCTGTTTTTTCGTCAGTGTGTTTCTGGCCGAACAGTTTGAGTCCCTCCAGTCCCACCTGGACACGATGATGCCTGCAGCCAAGAAGCCTTTCCTGCAGCAATTTTATTCCCAGGTATACTTACACCTGCTCTCTAAAGTTTGTGCAATTACACTAACTGTTAGTCACGTCGTCACTGTCGGCTGCAGGTGAGATCGTACCAAACATCTGACTACGACGGTACCAAACCTTTCATTATCATTTCATCATTTAATGACCAATGTATGATTACTTTGCTAGCGTGTCATGTGCCGGGCTTCTGAGGCTTGGATGGCGTAAAAAACAGTTTTCTTCAATTTTAATCTGATGGTTAATACTTACGATACTATCAGACACGCATCTTTCAACTCATTGCGCATTAATTAAAACATGCTGTAACATATGTGTAGTATCTCTTATTTGATGTGCTCTAAAGCATTCCAGTTGCATTCCCTCTTTTATTTGTAGCCATCGTCTGCCTGTTTGTTTTCTTTAAAAGCCTATTTCTCTGTAGAGATGAATGACCATGTAACTGCAACCCAGCATTCAATGCTGTTCTCGATCAACAAAGGAGAAAATTGTCTGTCAACCCTAACCACCCCGGGAGCTCTTTCCCAGGCTTTTTTTTTTTTTGTCCACTTGACATTTGAAACATTCAGGTACACAATGAGGTCTGTTTTCCTCCAAACATCAAATGAATGTCATGTTCTATGATTTCCCTCTTGGAAATATTTTGCAATTGATGACGTTCAAAGCGAAATTGAAGAGACCTTGCCTTCTTGTCTGCCTCGTAAAGTGTTTACTGTGTATACATAACACTCAAAACCATATTGAATGTAACTTACATACATGCATTCTCCCCTTCCTTCTCTCAGACGGTGTCTACAGCCAGTGAACTTAGGAAACCAATATACTGGATCGTTGCGGCCAAGGCCATCGACTACGAACAAATGTTGCTCCTGATGGCCGGAGTTAAATGGGACATTAGGGAGATAATGTCGCAGCATAATGTATACGTGGACGTCCTGTTAAAGGTAATGTTGCATAAGAAATGCGTAGGTGACTGTTGAGGTAACATGATTTTCTATCATTAGGGCTGTCCTCCAAACCAAAGAAACTCTTAGTCGAATAACACTCATAGGATTTTGTCGACTAATCGATTAGTTGATTTAAACGACAGATCTGTTAAATTGAGTTTTTCCAAAAAGAATCACACGAAAGCACCACTTTAAATCTCGACTAAGACCAAAACCACCAATTAGTCGTCTAATCGACTAAGAGCCCCCTCTCAGCCCTAGCTATAATGTAGTTTACTTCTGAAAATTATGGGAATGGAATAAATCACACACTATTATTTATATTATTTTTTTTTATTTGCCACTTGAGGGCAGTGGAACAAGCTGTAAACACAGCACTGAAATATGATTATGTTTTACTATGTTTATGTCTAGCATGTCAGCAAATAGTGGTTGATTTACACATCCAGCAGACGTGGAGCAAGATTAGCATTCATTTGGAGTTGTGCTTCTGCCTGACCAGGGCAGTGGTTAGCACTGTCGCCTCACACCAAGAGGGTCGCAGGTTCACTCCCCTTCTGTGTGGAGTTTGCATTTTTCTCCCCGTGTTAGCGTGGGTTTTCTCTGGTTCTCCAGCTTCCTCCCACAGTCCAAAGATATGACAGGTTAGGTTAATTGTTGACTCTAAATTGCCCGTAGGTGTGAATGTGAGCGTGAACGGTTGTCTATCTCTATGTGTCAGCCCTGTGATAGTCTGGCGACCTGTCCAGGGTGTACCCCTCAGCTGTCAGCTGGGATCGGCTCCAGTCTCCCCGCCCCGTGACCCTGAATAGGATAAGCGGTTACAGATAATGGATGGATGTGCTTTTGGCTAACCAAATATCCAATATCAAGTTCCAATATCAACTCTTCTGTTAGCTCTGTTTTTGGTCTCCACCAACAGGGAAATATCTGGATCTTTAGTGGCTAAATGCTCCACTTTGTTTACAAGCTAGTCGCTAACTTTGTCTGCTGTTTTGTGCTCGACAGGTAGCGTACAGTCAATTAGTTTGGCTTTTTCACTGAACACAGCTGCCTGCTGCTGGAAACGAGGTTGATAAGAGCAGTGAGAGTGAACCAAAACAGTAAAGTTACCTCCTGGAAAACCAAAACAATGAGCTGAAAAACTCTAAAAGGCTTTGTAAAGCTGAGGGGAACTGCAGGGTCCGTTCATATTTATCTGTGCAATGCCCCTTTATGAATACATGTAGTCGTTTGATCCGTTGTTATTATGAAGATACTGATTAGTACAGCTTTAAAGTTTTCAAGTCAAATGTAAATCAGTCAGTGCATTTTTAATCCCAATTTGTGCATAAAGATTCTGTTCAAAGACAGGAATGGAGACTTCATTAGAGCAGCTTTTTTATCACATTTCATAGAGATAATATGCAAACATCTCCCTATTAAGATTGTTGCATCATATATGTCACTAACACTCTTTGTCAGCTGAATTTAAATGATGATAGTAAGACTAATGGTATCCTTGTTGTAATCTTTTTTTCTGTTCTAGTGTATATTACATTCAGGAAAAGTTCAGAATTATCCCAATGTTTATTCTTTTTCCCCAAACAAATACCGACTGTCCACTGCGGCCTTCTCAGTGTCAGGCACTACCCATAACAATAACTAAAAGCAGAACACAAAAAAGGCAGCTGTAATAGATTTGCTTTTATCTAGCGGGGATTTTCCTCACATAGTGTTTTTGTTGTACTTGAGAAATACAATCTGGGCTTATCCTTTTAACATTTGTGTCATTTACATAAAGTATTACTCGTTATTCCGCTTAAAGTCAAGAACTCTGAAGTTCTTTGTTTTCCCCCATGAGGTTAAATTCATTCGGGGACCTTTACTATTAATTATTTGGGATGGGGTAAATAATTTAGTACAGGGTGGGTGAGCTGCTTAGAGTTGAATACAGATCTCTCCTGAAGTTTTCAGCTTTGCTAAAGACCTCACCGGTCCCTGACGTATTTTTGGAATTGAAAGTTTTCCACTAAATGGGTGTCTTTATGCAAGCTGGCCACTTCCCATTATAAATTTTACATGATGGGGTGGAAGGACACACGGCGCTAGTTTTCTCACCTCTGACGTTCAGAGACAGAAAGGTGTGAAGGGCTCGCTGTGGTGTGAAATCCTGAGCAGTCCAACACAAATCCCCATACATGCATCAGCATTTCTTAAAGAGCTGTTGATTAAATCACAGTTTAAAACACAAATTTTTCTTGAAATAGATAAATAAATATATACTAGGGCTGTCAAAGTTAACGCGATAATAATGCGTTAAACGCAAATTTGTCTTAGCGCAACTAATTTCTTTAACGCGTTAACGCAATCGATCTTTCTGAGATTGTTGTGGGCTCAGTTTAACAGCTAGAAGATACTGATATCATATGAAACTAGAAAAACCTAAAGACTCCATTGGTACCAACCATATCATACTAGCTTGTCAGGAAAGAGATGAATTAACGCTCAGAACTTGTGCAAAACTTTGACGAGGAAAAAACTGGCATGTCCATTTTCAAAGGGGTCCCTTGACCTCTGACCTCAAGATATGTGAATAAAAATGAGTTCTATGGGTACCCACGAGTCTCCCCTTTACAGACATGCCCACTTTATGATAATCACATGCAGTTTGGGGCAAGTCATAGTCAAGTCAGCACACTGACACACTGACAGCTGTTGTTGCCTGTTGGGCTGCAGTTTGCCATGTTATGATTTGAGCATATTTTTTATGCTAAATGCAGTACCTGTGAGGGTTTCTGGACAATATATTGTCATTGTTTTGTGTTGTTAATTGATTTCTAATAATAAATATATACATACGTTTGCATAAAGCAATCATATTTGTCCACTCCCATGTTGATAAGAGTATTAAATACTTGACAAATCTCCCTTTAATGTACATTTTGAACAGATAGGAAAAAAATGTGTGATTGCAATTAGTAGTTTTAATCGATTGACAGCCCTAATATATACACACAGTCTGTAGTCACAGTTTAAAGTTATCTACTCAAACTCACTTTTTGGATTCCTGAATGGCTCAAAGATGTTCGTCTGGCTTCGGGCAGCTCTGCAGTTAATTCTCACTAACTCAGCTTATGAGCTAAATTGCCTGAGGGGAAAATCTCCTTCTCGCTGGCCTAGTTTAAATGCCCAACCGTGTCAAAATGGTCCCACTGATGGACTGACATGGTGCATATCACATCCAGCATGTACTTTTCCTCATCAGGAACTAATAGTTCCCTCTGCCAACTTGTCAGACACTCATAATGCATATGGATTGCATTATGTGCATTGATTGAACAGAGTGTGCTACATTTTGTTGTACTGCACACAGGAGAATATTTTATTCATGAATTCAGGTTGATCACTGGCATTCAACAATGGCATTGATTTGCATATAAAGTGGCAAGGAAACGCAGCAGCCTCAGAATGACTTCATTGACAAACTGCTTAAGTCAGAAACTATTGTGAGACTTGTTTGTGAATGACTAACATTTCGGTTCTCGGCTGCGAAATTAATGGCGGTTGTGCATGCCGTAGAGTTCGGCTTCATTTTTTAACGCGACGCAGCTTGAATTAAAGTTGGCGGACGTATATTTGCAAAACGCAACACTAGGAAACCTCAGACTTCCATCATAATTATGTACAGTCCTTATGGACTGCAATTTGTTCCCTGTAAAAAAGGCAACAAAATATCCTAATTGTATAATATCATCCATAATTGAGCATTTCAGGGTGCAGTGAGTACACAGCAAGTGTTAGCTGAAGCCTCTCCCTGTGTGGAGGGTTTACGGCTACAAACAAGAAGCATCAAAACATGGCACATGTAGCCGCGGGCCACTTGTGACCAAAACTGTGTAGTACATCTTCGTATCCTGCAGCCCGCACCGTCCTCTGAGATGTTTCCTCTTTTTTCTTTGTGTTAAAACATGAAAGAGAGGGGCGACCCGATAGCTGAGTGGTTAGGGCGCAAATGCCCTGAGCAGCGAATCCCCGGTTTGATTCCCGGTTGGCTGGACTTTCTGCTGCATGCCGTGCCCCTATACTGTCTTTCCACACTGTCTCCTTCCACTAACACTACCAAACAAAGGCCACAGATAAAGTTACAAAGAACAACAACATAAAAGAAAGAACATTTGGAGGCCAGTTGTAACAACGCCCTCATGACTGGTGTAAGAAAATATCGATACACATGAGTATCGTGATATTATGCTTTGGGATACTGTATCGATTCTCCAAAACACTGTATCGATTTTTAATCTATTCTGTATTTCGTATGTTGTAGTGGGCTCAGTTTTAAAGCTACAGTTAAACTACAAAACCAAAGGAATCCATTGGTACCAACCATGTCATAATAGCATGTCTCAAAGGAGGCTAAATAACGAGATACGCTTAAATTTTCGAGAGAAAAAACTGTCATGGACATTTTCAAAGGGATCCTTTGACCTCTGACCTCAAGATATGTGAATGAAAATGGGTTCTATGGGTACCCACGAGTCTCCCCTTCACAGACAGCCCACTTTATGATAATTCAAAGCGGTTTTAGGCAAAAACAATGCAGTTTTTGCGTGCAGTACAAAAGTGTTTTTTTCACCTGTGCATACTGGGGTCCCTAAACAGTCTTAGAATTGCATAAATTGGGTATCACTGGAAAGCTGAGACTCTAGCTATAGTCGATTTTTTTTTTTTCACTCCTATTTTATACACATGGTGCATCTTTACACTATGACAGTTTTCCTAAATTTAGATTTGAAAAAAATCGCAATATATCACCTTGCTTTTTGTATAAACAATATATTGAATCGTTACCCCTGTATCATGATACGTATCATATCACCAGATTCTTGCCAATACACAGCCCTATTGACTGGTGTACTTGTTTTGAGATACGTGCTGAGGAGATGTAACTACACGTCTCAAATGTAATCTCAAGTGTGTAGTAGAAGATATAAATTAACAGAGCCCAAAGGCCGACTAAGGGCTGACTGTAAGAGCCGGCACGCACATCAAAAAGTTAATGAATGAGTCCAGTTGGGATGTTTCCAAACCTGAATACAGTATTCAGCAGCGCACAAATGATTTGTTTTACCGCATGATTTGTGGCTTGGTGGATTCATACTTCCTGCCCACATCTGCTCAGTACTTCAGGATGTTGTGTTCATCAGTCCAGACGGTAAAATCATTAAAGCAGCTTAGTTAAAGTAGAGTTGTGGTGCAATTAAATAACATAGACATATTGTAGGCTGGGAAAAAGATGATTTAGCCTTGATTGATTTTATGTATTTATACAGCGATTTAGAGTGTGCACTGTATGTAAAATGTATAAAGATCGGCTTTATTTATTTAAAAGAGATTGATACAAACCCCCTAATGCAGTTTATTCTTTGCAGACTGTAAATAATTGTGAATTGCACAGCTTGAGGTGGTTTTATAACATTGTTCAGCTTCTCCAAGTTGGTTTTGGGGGAGCTGGTGTTGGATGTCATCCAGGAACACGGAGTAGCTGAGAGAGAGTCAGAGGAAAGAAATACATAGATATAGTTGTTCGAGAACACTTAAGTTTGTCTTCCAAGTTGTGGCTTGTTTCCTTTATAAATGTCTTATATAGTACATACGTTTGTGTTCGTTTAATATAAGTTTGTGTTAGTTTAGTATAGTAACATGTTTTTAGCTTTAGATATTATGGATATGTCTTTATAAAACAGGTTTAATGTGTCCGATTTAGGGCTGGCACTAATGATTATTTTCATTGTCGATTAATCTGTCAATTATTTTCTTGATGAATCGATTAGTTGTTTGGTCTATAAAATGTTAGAAAATAGTGAAAAAGCCGAAGATCACTTCCTCAAATGTCTTTTTTTGTTTTGTTTTATCAAAGATATTGAGTTTACTGTCATAGAAGAGTAAGAAACCAGAAAATATTCACATTGAAGAAGCTGTAATCAGAGAATTTTTACTTTTTTTTACTTAAAAATGACTGAAACCGTTAAATTAATCCATTATCAAAAAGGTTTAATTAACTTAATAGTTGACAACTAATTGATCAATCGTTGCAGCTCGTGATTATATAAAGAAATCCACCTCTTGAATGTCATTGTTTCTTTTACCTCTTGTGTTCACCTGTGCTTTTCTCCTCTACCTTCCCAGGAGTTTGAGCAATTTAACAAGCGGCTGGAGGACGTTTCCAGACATGTGCGCATCCCGCTGCCCGTGTCCAACGTCCTGTGGGAGCACTGCATCCGCCTGGCCAACAGGACTCTGGTAGAAGGGTAAGAAAAGTCATAAAACACCTCGTCAGCACCGAGGGATGTTTGTTCAGTCTGGCGTCATTCTGGCGTCATTTTTGTCACTATGAATTATTGTTAAACTTCTGTAGAAAAATACCGTTTTATCATGCGTAATATTTTCCTTGGGTGAAACAGTGACTCAAAAAAAAGCAGTGTGACACAGTCATGTACTCAGAATTTTTATTTATCCCAAAAGAAATTAAGTTTTGATAAAGCTCCATATGTGCATCAATATCAATATTCAATATTTGATGAAAAGACAATAGACTCACAAGCAGCTCAGTGATTGGATAGAGCCTTTATAAACTGTCAAAATGACCCATTAAGAGCATTTCGAGGCAGAGGGAGTTGAGACGAGTCTGACTGCAGTTCCTGTAACTTCACCTGAGCATGATGGACTTCTCTGTGCACTTTTTAGATTTCTATTTATTCCCGCTAAGAGCACTTGAAGAGTAAGAGCAAAAGTGCAGTTTGCCCTCGGTTGATTTTTGTTACGTCAGGCTTTCACAGACAAGTAACATCAATCTCTCTATATCTACAAATAACATGCTCATATAGTTTGAGCAGGACTGTTGTCATCTACCCAAACAAATTTAAAGAGCAAAAGCTCCAAAAGGTCAAATGTTCTGTAAACATCCTTCATGCTGTGAAGGCACTTTACTGTCTTCCTGCCCACATGTCTTTTAATTGTGGTGCTTTGTGGAAGTTAGATAGCAGCACCTGAATAATTGCATTTATTCATACATATAACACAAATAAATTAAAAAGTCAGCATTTTAAATCCATTGAATAGAACAAGTATTGATAGTTTGTCAGTATAGTAAAAGCTTCAGTCAGCAGTAAAGGTGTATTAAATATTTATTTAGGAAACCTCAGCGGCTATTCAAGAAGCAATTCAGTGCTATTCAAGTTGGATGGATACGGCGCTGCAGGGAGTAAAGAAATGTGCACAAAACATGAAGATTGCTCAGTCCGCATGTTAGCGTTATGAATAATTCAGAACAGTAATGTCACCATGCTAAATACAGCACAGACCCATAGGATAGTGGTTTTACTTCTTACAACCATGGGGAAATTTAAGTCCATTGTCATATCTTGTTATGACAATTTTTTTTGCTTGAAAAGGTGTCTTTCCTCTCAGGTTACAGTCGAGTCCCTGAGCTCGTATACGCAGCATTTGTGAGTCGTTGCATCCCAGTGATTTGAAGCCCCACCACTCTAATCCATTGCATCTTTACAGGAAAGCCTTCAGAGATAATGATGATTTAAGTCTTTCTTTGTTTATCCCTCGGTTTGAACATCTGCGCATCATAAATTAAAAAAAAGTATTTCCAAAGTGTGTTGTCAAGCACCGTGAAGACCAGGGGAAATTAACCTAAAGTACATTAGAAACCTGGAGACTTTGTTGCCAGGTTCCTTTGGAGCAATCCTCCAAAGAAAACCACTTTTAAAATTCCCGTCGCCTCCTCCTTCTTCTCTCTTCGTGCTGGCATCCCTCTGTGCCAGTCAGACATCTCTCCATCGGGGGAATCGCATGACACAGACCACTCACACGAACCGTGGAAAGCTCTTGACACATCCCTTGTAATGCATTTCACCACTTTCTCTGTTGTAAGCGAGACATATGGGTTGTGACAGGTGACAGAACGTCAGAGTGTGTTCATCTTCAGCACCTGCATCCCCGCTGAGTGTGTGTGTGTGTTGAGTGAACGTGTGAAGTAGCTTTTTAGACTGAAGGTGTGATAAACTCCCCTCTGACTGGATGCGCAGTAACACTGAGTCATCCCGGCTGAATGGTGACGAAGCGAGTCGCTAACAGCTAACAATTATCATGAGGTTACACGCATTTTATTGGGAAGAAGAAATTGGCTCATGTTGAAGCCAAAGTCATTCGGAGTTGCTAATTTGTTCAGGTTACGGGGAAAGTGTATGCGGGGTTTGTAATGACAGGCAAAGAAAATGGTTTAGGTTCAAAACAAATGCTTGTTAAGTGGTTTAGTGCTTGCAAAGAAGTAGAGAGAACATTGGATATTAGCATCAGCGGAAGGCTTTCCCTCACCCACTGAGAAAAGGGAACATGTTTACCTCCCGACACATTTGCTGAGCACTTTTCTTCCCATTGCGTAAGAGGACTTTTTAAACCCCTTGCCAGTGAAACAAATGGCCCATTACGACTGCGATGCTCTGCAAATTTAAGCTGCTTTTTCGCAGACTTCTGCCGTCTGCTTGGTCTCCCCCAGTACGCTCCCCTCCAAACACATCTCCCACCGCGCTGGCACGCCAAGGCGGAGCGGTCATATTTGTTTGTTTGTACTCCGACTCGCTCAGCCTGTTATTCAATTTCTCTGTCCAGCGATAGTCTCCCTGCAGACTCGCAAAAATGGCTCTGTTAACATTCTGAGCCGAAGCTCAAACACTCTGGCAGGCCTGACAAGAAAAGAGAGAGAGAGAGAGAGAGAGAGAGAGAGAACGAGGCGGAAAATGGAGAGAAAAGCTGAAGTGTGAGACAGAGAGCAGAGCTGTCTGTGTGGTTTGTTAATGTACTAATGTCACAGACACTGACCTGCCAGTGGACGACGGTCCGTGCTGCCAAACACCTGAAACACAAACAGAAAGACACAAACACTGAAATACATGTGTACTTTAGCCCACACACACTTTTACTGACACGGCACAGACAGCTGTGTGGAACAACCTGACTTCATATTTAATATAGGACACATGCAGACACCCAAAAGGACTCGTGTATGTCCTTTCAATACATACCCACTGCAGTTACAAGTCTTTAAATCTGTTATAATGATCTATTTTGAATTATTTTTTTAACTTTATATTTGACTTTGAGTTGATTCTGAAATAAACATACATACAACCCGCCTGTCCAAATATTCATAAAACAAGATAAAAAGAAGAAGAAGAAAACCAAATAAAAAAAAAAGGGATTCACAGATTCAATCCAACACATGCGAGGACAAACAATATAAAATGAAACAAACTATGATTAACATACAGTATAACACAAACAAGGTGTTATGCATACATTTGAAGCATTTAAAAACACAGAAAGTTAATATTATGTGTGTGACATGCAGATTTCATACCAATAGCCCTTTTGCCAAAATATTAAGTACATTCACACATCTCTCCTCTTTTCATTTCCATTTATAGAAAGTTTTTAGACTTTGCTTTTAAAAACTCTAATGGATTCAGAGTGTCTTCTGTAACTTAAGTTACAACACATTTCTTTGTGTGCTTTGCTGATGGAGCTTTGACAGTATTTCCATATTGAATTAAATGTTGATAGAAACAAGCTGAAACACATCTTCCAGGCAATTTTTAATGCATAATAAATTCACAGTAGGGGAGATAAAGTAAAAGAATTTAAAAACATTGCAACATGACTTTCTCCTTAAAGGGATGGTTTGTGTGTTTTGAAGTGAGGTTGTATGAGGTACTTATCCATAGTCAGTGTATTACTTACAGTAGATGACGGTTCGTACGCACCCAGTTTGGAGAAACAGACAGGAGTTCCCGCAAGGGAGCAAAGCGATGTGCTGCTGTGGACGGGGCCGGCAGCAAAACATATTTTAGCCACCTAAAAGAAAGGCCTACTTAAAAAAA
Source organism: Sebastes fasciatus (assembly GCF_043250625.1). Taxonomy (NCBI): domain Eukaryota; kingdom Metazoa; phylum Chordata; class Actinopteri; order Perciformes; family Sebastidae; genus Sebastes; species Sebastes fasciatus. Next base: position 15,100,279 of record NC_133811.1, on the reverse strand, counting down.
TCAATATCAGTTTAAAAGAATATTTTGAATATCGGTGGCTTTGGCGAGAGCATCGATAATGGCTTCAGTTCCCCGTTGGAAATAGACTGTATAGCTGTCTCACAGCAAGTTAAACCGGCGAATATATTAATATAGCGTACATTTCAACTGATACAGATTTTTTTTTAGGTGGCTAAAATACGTTTTGCTGCCGGCCCCCGTCCACAGCAGTACATTGCTTTGGTTCCGTGCGGTAACTCCTGTCTGCTTCTCCAAGCTGGGGGCGCGCCGACCGTCATCTACGTACCTCATACAACCCCACTTCAAAAACACCCAAACTATCCCTTTAATGTATAGAGACAGACAGACACACATGACCAACACCTGTGATGACTTTCATACTGAGCAATGTTAATCTCCTCTTTCCTCCTCTGCTGTTTTGTCTTCTAGCTACGCTAATGTGAAGAAATGCAGCAATGAGGGCCGGGCCCTGATGCAGCTGGACTTCCAACAGTTCCTCATGAAGCTGGAGAAGCTGACCGACCTGCGACCCATCCCTGATAAAGAGTTTGTTGAGACCTACATCAAGGCCTATTACCTGACTGAGAATGACATGGAGCAGTTCATCAAGAATCACAGGGTGAGACGGCAAAGATGGAGGATTGTATCGTTAGCTTCTACGCAACGCTAAATATCTAAGTATACAGCGAGGAATCTCTGTCTGTCTGTCTGTCCTTTGCATATCTCGAGAACCGCTCATCCGATCTACTTCACACTTGGCGGGTACATTGCTGGGGATCCCATAGTTGTGTGCTTTGTCGAATTTGGTGCAATTTTTTACACGTGACATGTACAATATTGATAACCTTGAAATAAACATGCACACAGCGCTCTGTTCAGTAGCGGGGGCGAGGCTTCAGGGCTCTGCAGACTAGGCTTGCCGCAGTAGTTGGTGTTACATGGTGGTCGGGCAGACACCGATTACATTACTTGCCCACCACCTCCAACATCTTTTTGCGTTTTTTATAGAAATAAAACCCATTTAGTTCATTTTGGCATATCAGTCGCGTGTTATTAATATATAGTCGGATGACGGATGCTACAATCTGAAAATGAAAGTGTCTGCTCCGTACGGAGTCTCAGCACAGAGCAGCAGGAGTCAGATTTCACACACGGGATGAGAGAGAGTTGACAGACGATGGCAGAGGATTTGGTGTCAAAGTGAAAAGCAAAAGCGCCTATTTGGCAATACTTCGGATTTAAACCCAATGCTGTAAGGAACCATAACGTTAATGTGGCAATTGTTGTGCAGCACTGCAGTAGTAAAAGTTTAATTAAAGTTGCTGTTTTGTTTTTCTCCAAAATGTGAACACCTGCATTTCTCTGAAAGCTTCATGCTAACAGGCTGAGTCTGTATTTGCTGACTCACTCTTTGTCTTTCTGCGCAGGAGTACTCCATGAAGCAGCTCGCCAACTTGGTGAACGTTTGTCTGGGTTCACATATAAACAAGAAGGCTCGTCAGAAACTCCTGGCGGCTATCGACGACATCGACAGACCCAAGAGATAGGCTGATGAACGGAGCGCATCCTGAACGTAACAACCAGCCACAGAGACGGACACTCCAACTCCCACACAGAGGAGCTCAGCGTAGAATGTCTTCATTTTCAGATTAGAGCGTACATGTTGTAGTTTTGTTCAACAAGCACGTACAGAAGTAGAGCTACTGTATGCAGCAATGTAAAGCTCACGTTAGCCAAATGCTAATTATCTGTTAATGTACAGCCTTAATGTGGTCAAAAACACACAATATCACTCATGATATTCTGATGAACATAAATACTAATGCATTCACTCTCAAGCATGCTGCAGTTACTCTGTGCATACAGTAGATTAACCATAATGCATGCCCTTCAATTCTGATTTAACAAATTTATGAAGTTTTTCTGCAAATTGTCTGCAACCACAACAATTTAATATCTTCAGTGACCATTAAAGCTTCAGATAAACTACAACAAATACAGGATCTAACAGTGTAACATGAAGTGTAGCTTGACCATCGGGCCGTTTATAATGCATTCCATGTGTTTTTACCAAATGTGCTCAATTTCTGATACAACTCCGACCTTGAGCTTAACAACACGTTCTAGTCCCAACTCGTCACGTACTGACGCTTTGTCAGGACCCCTTGGCGTCACTTTCTAACGCACTGCGTAACAAATTATGACGCTCCGCTGCGGTCTTTAGGTTTAGGCAACAAAACCACTTAGATTAGGTTTAGGAAAAAAACATGATTTAGCTGAAAATCACTACTGTTTGTAAAGTGAAAGTGAAACTTTCGAAACCACGCGTTGTTGGTTTCACGCGTGACACGAACCACGCTCTCCTGGTGAAAGCCCTGTGTTTGTTGGACCCATCCACCACCCCTCCAACCTGAGCTCTTTAAACTACTACCACACTCCCCAACCACTTTCTCTGAGCGTTTAATGTGGACGTGGATGGGTTTACGTTGTAGTTACTTGAAAGCCCGGTGCATCTCATACAGATGCTAAAGGGTGCCTTGTACGTTGGTATCACATCGTGTGACAAAGTGTCGGTATTTGACGCCCTGGGAATGAGAACAGACTGAGATTAAAAGGTGATTTATGAGTTGCTTAATTTTAAAATTCCATAAAGTTGTAAAGTTTCGTGGTAAATACGTCCCAATTACAGATCCAAGAAGAGTCAGCTATAAACCTCCACTATGATATTAAGCTTTGTCACATGACTGAATGTGGAGATACAGTAGATGTGGGTTATTGTTCATCATTAATCATCAGTTACTCCAGCCCGTATGTCCGCTGTATATTATTTCACTTCAGGGTATTTGTCATGCCTGATTGGATGCTCTGCTTCTTTCTTTTGTTTTTGTCCTTGAATTACATAAATCTAATATAATGATGATTCTGAAAATAATATAAATTGCCGTATTTAGCGTTAACATAGAGTATATCTGCACTAGCTGCATTTGTTTGTTTGCCATTTGTCATATCTGAGGAGGAGTTTCTGAAAGTCTTTGTGATTGATCTTTGAATTCAGTCTCCGGCTTTCTTGATGAGCAGCAGTGAAATCTGTTTCGTGGGTTTGTGCGGTCAGGTACCGGTTGTGTGATTTCTCATGAGTTAGTAGTTAAACTGTGGCAGCAACTAGAGCTTTCCCCCAAAGCTTTAAGGCTTCCCCGCTGCGGTCATCTCCATTAGTTTAACTTGACCAGACCTGCCGAGAGGGCGTGATGATTTACTGTCAAAAGGGAGGCGATTGGAGTTACAGGTTTTTGATAATGGCTTCAAATTTTGTGTGCAACTATTCCATGAAGAATACTGTAAATGTGAATGTTTTGAACAATGTCTGTATTTATTTCTTGCTCTGTGTCTTGTTTGGGTTTTTATATATGATAATTGCTGGAAGTGTGCTTGTCATTTATCACCTCTCAGTATCTTGTAACTTATCAACTGAAGCTTATACAAATATTTAAACATTGTCAAATTATGTTAAAGCTAGAGTTGGTAATCTTCTTAAAAAACATTTTTGTTATATTTGTTGATATTCTCAATACGTCCCAACAGCAATCAATATATCAAAAAATTAAATCTGGTATCTGTAGCTGTCGCAGGACTGTAATAAACCCGTCCAATCACCTGCCTGTCTACCTGTGAGTGGCTTTAGAGGGAGGCCTGAACCGGACTGTCAGTGTTGCCGACTGGGTGACTTTCTCGCTAGATGTACCGACATTTGGAGCTAGTGCTGCTTGCTACTTTCATTGGAAAAGAGTTTGCAACACTGAGCTGTTTTTTTTTCTGTTGGATTACTTTTCAAATCTAGCATACTGTTGCTAATGTCTCAAGATTACCAACCCTAGCTTTAAGGGTCAAGTGCACTATAGTGAAAATCAGTAATCGGTGTTGGAACTGTAGGTTGAACCAAAATGATTCTAACATAATAAACACACTAACAAATTGACTCTGTTATTCTTACCTTCTTAATTCTTACAGTGCTATTAATAAACTGCAAAATCTATAAATCAAATCCAGTGGTTTAAAATCTGTGTGCCGCAGCAGTTTTAAAAGAGTCGTCGTCACCGTTCATCAGAATGGGAGTGTTACCTTCCAGCAGCGCTGCTGTCCATCCTAATGATGCTTCACTCAGCCAGGAGCAGGACGCTGTCAGATTCATTAATGTGGCTTCCTGTGTGGTTACAAGCCCTCAGCTCTCCTGTTTAGAAGGAGCCTGCTGATCAGGTTGAACTGAAGGAGCTGTGAAGGACTCATTATAACTTTGATGACTCAGGCTGTATCCGAAACCGCATACTTTACTAGTAGTACGTACTGATTTGGCCAAAATGAAGCATGTAGTATGCAAACACAAGCAAAATCTATAGTAGGCCAAAAAATACCTGGTATGTTGTACTGATCTGAAAATCTCCATAATGCATCGGACCAGTCTACCTCGCCTACTGTATCCCATAATGCAAAGCGCTGAAACGGTAAAAGCTATGGTCACAACAATATTAGCTAAAAACGGCAAGTTTTTTTGCATTTTTCGTAACTATTGCATCACTAAATTCACTTATAAAAAATGTTTGAGGCGACAAATCAACTGTGTCGATTTTGAATATTGTCAGTTTTACGATATTAGATGGCGATTCAAACATTTGCTCCAATGTTTTCGGAGTTTAGAAGCTCCACAAAACTGCTCGGGGTCGCATACAGCCTCACTCTTTAATTATAACTGTTGACATTTCTGTCAACTATGTGATCAAGCTGAACCTAATCTTCCTTGAGCGGACAATCATCCACACGATGACTTGGCCTAATGGTTACTTTATACTATATAGATGTCCTCATTACACCAGCAAATCAATACCAGTAGCCTTAATGCATGCATACATAAAGTCTGTTTCCTCTGAATAACAGTATCATCATATCCATCAGGGAAATAAACGTATTTGTCAGCTTTTTTTTCCAGCGTCGGACAAACCTGGACCAAACTACCAAACCTCTCAAACAGAGTTCAAATCTGGGTTCCAGTGTGGATCTAACCTCATATGTAATATGGTTATGGTGACAGTTTAATCTTCAACTTCTGTGTTTTCACAGTTTGTAGGTTAGGAGTTGTGGGAGTATTTGACAATTCAAACCTTGTGTGTTGCCTTTTCTTGCAGAGCTTTCCTCACCCGACCGCCCTCAAACACTTCATTCATGACCTACCCGACACCACTGCTCTCGCTGTCCTTGCACAACACATTTGGGCGCCCAGCTGGACCGCTCACCTCCTGTGATGCCGTGGCCCAGTTACCCTTTCAGATAAAAGACCAGGCGCTCTTTGCTCCTGCGTTTTTGGCCCCTCTGCCAAATTTCATGAGCCAAGCTCATAGAAATCACTATCAATGACCTACATGTCCTCTATTCCCGCACTGTCTGCTGATATGTATTCACAAAGACTTCATTCATTTCCCTTCATACACATGTAACTGAGAACAATTGCTGGCAGAGCCTATTTGTAATGTTTACTTTGCATGATGATTGACATGACAAGATGTAACAGCAGAGCAGAAGAGAGTAAAAGTAATGAATAAAGGCCAGATGAATTTAGATTATGAATTCTCTAGAAAAGTTGTGTTGCTCAGTGAAAGCTGCTTTTTTAAGTCATCTATGAAAAAATATTTTATAATTTCTCAGACATGGGACGGTCTTTGATAATCACTTAGCTTTGAAATACTGATTAAAAATCTCTTGAACTCTCCCAAAACATCAATAATAACCAAAGTTGATAAGACTTTTTTTAAAATGACTTACTAAAAGAGAATTCATTTTTTCTTTTCGCTTCTTAGTGTAGACTACTCTCTAGAAGAGAAGAGAACGTCAACAACAACTGCATTGTGTGTGGTGTTTATGGGTTGTAGCTGTTGCAAATGATTTTTCGGAGGTTGCAAGGTACATTTTGAACAGATGAAAATCAGAAGATTAATCGCGATTAAATATTTGAATTGATTGACAGCCCTAGTTTATACACCTCCGTTTTGTCTGCATTTTATTCTACTGTTTATTCTATTATTGAAGTGTTAGGCTAATTAAGTTATGTGGTTTATTTATTTATTTTAAGTAAAGGTACTTTCACTTGAGAACAACATTCTAGTACTCTTTCCACCTCTGCTCAAAGTAGTGCTGCACGATTATGGCCGAAAATGATCATCATGATTATTTTGATCAATATTCAGATCACGATTATTATCACGATTATTCATTAATTCTAGGGAAAAAATGTTTTTATTGCAATTTCACATTAAACTAAACAGAGCACTGCTTTCACTTCCATGTTGTGCTGCATTCCAACCGTCAAAAACTTTAAGTGTTATCCTTTTACATTGTTATTGTTATCTATAGTGGTTGTTTGTATAAAAATACACAATTGAAATGATTAGGAAAAATATGATTATATTTTTATTTAAATATTCGCTTTGATTAAAAAAATATTGGCATTAGTATTTCTAATTATATGTAATTAAGCTGCTTTGAGCTAGTGTTAGGAAGTTAAACGGGTCATATTTCTCTCTCTAATATCTATTTTATATTGCTGTGAAAACATCTCCTTCAAACAAATGTATTTATTCAATTGTCTCGCCAAAAACTATATTTTACAAGACTGCATTTGAACGCATCATGATATGGTTATAATTTAGTATCGCCCAATACAAATTTTTACTAAGTAGAGCTTGAGCGCACTATAACGTGCTCCGTGCTTTTGGCAGAGGAGCCGGTCACTATGGTTACTCTGAGCAGCATCATGGGAACACATTACAATATAATACGTTTCTGATTAAATTAGTTCCAGTTTTGGAATTTTGGATTTGCAGTCGTTACCAATTGCAGCTTTAGGTCTTCTTCACTCACGCTGAAAAACTTCCACAACGCAAACATATTGTGTGTGTGACGTTACCGTTGTGTGCCGATGTAAAACCATCATGAAGCGGCTACACATGTATCTGACAATATGGCAACAAATGTATGAATAAGACACTGCTGAAAACGCGCCGGCTTTGGTCGGCTGCTGATTGACAGTTCATCTCTAGCTGTTAGTTAGGAAGCACTTGATTTATGCAGCGGAGTTTTCTATGAGCGGAGCATTTTAAACGTCAATATCACAGTCGATCATGTTAATTTCATTGTGGGAAGCCAAAATCGTGATCGCGCTTAATATCCGATTAATTGTGCAGCCCTAGCTCAAAGGTATTAAAGGAGAAGAGAAGCGAATATATACAGTATATAGGGTAGAAAACACATTTGGGTGTCAGGCTAACTGGAACCCACATACACACATGAAGACCTTTTTTAATCTCAGTGTCTCACTCTGTAAGAGCAGAAAATCGAAAACTGTAACTAGGGACCTGTGCACGGTTCATTCGCTCTCTCATAACGACAGCGCAGTGTATTTACAGAGCTTTTCATTAAAGCGGTCTTATTGATTTAGCCTTATCACCAAACAAACCTTACTGTGCCGAGGAAGGAGTTCAGAAATGTGGTTCAAAATGAGTGTGCCATTCCTTGCACTGTGCAAATTGGTAATGCTAACAAAAATGTTCTGCCTGCTATGCACCAAAATCAGATTAAATTACACAAATATGGGCTTTTTAGTGTTCGGAAATAGTTTTAGATATCCTGCAGAATGCATAAAAGGAATCATTTATTCATTCAAAGCCCTCAGTAATTCAATAAACATAGTTACTTTCCACTATTTCATGAACATAATGCCAGCATTTTCTCATCGTATTGACTGGTATTACGAATTGAAGCAGCTAATTGGATGTCAGACTCCGGTGCATGAACTTTCACGACGGCCCTCTGAGAATGTTGTTCCGCCAGTCGCTGCTAATTTGTTGCTTGACTAGCTGTGCTTCGGTGGAAACAAATGTTGTGACTGGTCGTAAACATGAGCAGGGCAGGAAAACCTTTCAAGAAACATTAGGGCTCCATTTAGAGCAGAGGAAGGAGCTGTCAATTCAAAGTTCAAGTCAATTAAAGTATCAGTAAATAGAATGGGGAAGTTTGATGGTATGGATAGATATTTCAGCTCATTACTATTGCCACTTTACCTTTATACCATCTCTTTACCCTTAGCTGTGAGCTAGATAGCAATGGACGGCACAACCACGTATTTGTGTTTGTTTGGGTGGCCGTTCAGCCTCTGACTGACCTCATAACCTACAAGAAACTCCAGTTCTTTCTGTTGTTTTCCTCCAGACTCTCTCCTTTTACATCTCGTCCGCGCCACCTCTTTATGAAGCAGCTTGTAGCTGTACCTGCTGAGATACAGACATGATAAATGATTATAAAACCCCCCCCCCAAAAAAACAATTCATGAATGTGTTATGTGAAGAGGCACAGTGATGGACTGACTGTGCACATTTGAAATAACATGTCAGACTGATACTGACTGATGTCTGTGTTCTTCATTCTTTATCAACTTCACTCAGTATTTTCATGTCAGGAATATGATTCATTTTATTAACATTTTAGATTTGTTTGATTAATGAGTTTATATAGTGACTTTTCTGTTATAAACAATACTGTTGCTCCTCTAGAAACAACATTTAGCCTGGTTATATTTAAAATATATGTATATGTGTAGCTAATATGCACACTTCGATATCTGTTTTGTATCGCAAATCACATCATCATCGCAATATTGAATGTTATCTCACATTGCAGATTTTCCTCATATCGTGCAGGCCTGTCCTCCAGATGTCTTTTTAATAAGCATGCACTTGTACACCGCCGTCTCGGGCACGTAATGAAACAACTCTTTTGTTCCAGTTCACATCATACGTCATATCAGCAGCACTTTCTGGTGCTCTTGGAAATACCCTCACACAAAACACAAAGTCAATACTCGTGTCTTTGAGGAATGGGGTATTGATTTTTCTCCTCTGGACTTGTGTTTTGGTCGAAATTACCTGATTCCACACAGTTTAAAAAAGGGGATGGTCCTATCTTTGACATCTCGTTTCAAAGAGGTGAAGGTTTATTTTTCCACAGGGGAGCTCAGATGGTATTTTGATGAGATAGATGTTTCGGGACCGGTTTGCTTGTATCAAAGATGCATATCTTTGTTTTATAATCTCAGTCCTGAGCCAATGGCCTTTTAATGCAATAGGCTATTTGCAATGATGGCTAGTGATATTTTCATTGAGAGGGCATTGAAGAATAACATGTTAGACTGGAGCTGCAGGTCCGAAGCTGCAGGTTTGAAACGTATGGCACCGTGTCTCTCAACTTTTAAGATGGTTTATGCTGCTACACTGCGTGTCAAGATAAGATAAGATAAGATAAGATAAGATAAGATAAGATAAGATAAGATAAGATAAGATAAGATAAGATAAGATAAGATAAGATAAGATGAGATAAGTTGAACCTTTATTAATCCCCGGGGGGAAATTCAGGTGTCAAAGCAGCAAAGCGCAGGTACAGAGGTACAGGTGTACAAAAGGATCATAAAACAATAAATAGAAATACAGAATATACATAGTGAATGAACATAGTGAATGGACATAGCATGTACTGTCCGTCAATAAAAAATGTAGTGTACAATAAATAGATGTAATATGTACAGTCTATAAAATAGTATATGGGATGTAGTGTAAAGTAAGTTTAAAGTTTAAAGTGCAGCAGTGGTTAGAAGAGGTGGTTGCACGTGTCCTTGTTCTTCCTCCTTTCTCATGTATTTGTTTGATGGCCTTTCCCTTCTAGAAATGAAAATCATTGTTGCCCTGAGGCCACTTTGCAAAACACAGAATATTCATTGGATTTTAATACTCTTGCATTGGCATAATTTCCCATTCCTGATAACAAATGACTTATATCCACTATGCCTAATAAGTGAGCCATGAACGTAATTTCATGGGTCTCGCCCTCTTGTGTCCTCCCTTTCACAACATGGCAAACAGAGAGATGACTTTTGAGTAGGGAGGCAGATAACAAATGAGAGAGTCTCTGTATTTCATCAGCTACAGTATCTCACAAATCTAATTGTGTTTGCGGTTTATTCATGGCTTCACAATATGCAAATATTTGTGATGAGTGTCGTGTGCACTCTAATGTACTGTTGATTTAGAGTGTAATAAAAGGGCAGCGTTATCTTTGCACTTCCTGTTTATGCACTCAGTGACCACTGTCCTCTGATTACTTAACATGTTTGTATAGTGAGGAGAATTTAACATAAACAATATGGGTCAATATTAATAATCTGCAGAGTTGACCGTGTTCATCATAGTGCAGACAAACAATCCGCTGAGTGTGATTAAGACACGTGTTTGACCTTAAGGTTGAAACAGACAGACTCACCATTACTGCATGTTTAAATTACATTGATCCTGACCTCAGGAGTCAAAGATGTGACAAGAATGTTGATCTACGTACTGGAATCTCATTTTGCCCGATCAGGAAACACTAATACTGACAGAATGGAGCACAACATACTGTAATGTCACTGCAAAACAAATCCCTAATGTTGCACTGGATTTGATTCTGTCTCTTTTGTATACTATATTGAACATGATCTTTTTTTAAAGTGACAACATGATGTGAATGGCTGAAGTGGTTGGAAAAGAATGTCTACAACTTCCACCGCAATAAAAGAAAAATCAAACATGATCACATTAGAGGAAAGTCACTTTTACATTTGAAGCTGGCAGAAGAGCCTCCAAACAGTGACCCAGAAATGATTACAGTATTTTCATTTTTACTTGATAGCAAAATAATGAAAGCAATTCATCATACAAGGGAAAGTAGACCTGCTAACATGCTTTGTCTTCTGCGGAACCTGCGTTTCACAGCCACCATTACCATATAGACCAATATTTCACCCACCAATTTGTCAAAGGCTCCTCCGCATTGCTTTTAGTAATACAACCTCCTGTGTACTGTACCTTCCATTTCAATCACCGCGTTATCATAAGGCCCAGCATGCTTCTCTTGGCTTTACCTTTTCTCATTACTCAGAGGAAAGCCATGGCCTACAGATCAGGGAGTTTGAAGAAGTCAGAGTGAAGGCGACGACAAATGAAGGTTTAACAGGTCCTGAGCCAGCCTGAGACCGTAACAGCTTTTCTTTTAACAGCAATTACACACAGTCTTTGCTCCACTCCCGTACTGACAGCGTTAAAGTGTTAAAGAGATTCAGAGAGGAAGAGATAAAAAATACATATTATATACCAGTGATATATTCTATAGTACAAGTATATAATATATGCTGTGAGGTGCACACACCACAATGAATGCTAATGTGTCTATTCCCCTGCAGTGTGCCCTTTTACTCATAGCTACACAGGCGGTTAAAGAAGGGGCATTAAAAGAGAAGTCCAGTTAATTACAACTTGGACGTTATTTTCATAGTTTTGGTCATCACTTCTATGGGTTCTAAAAACATCAACGCCAACAAAATTATCAGTCAGAGATCTGGGAACGGAGCAGCATTGATGTTTGTGCAGAAATAACTGTTGCAGCTCCTCCAGACCAACAGAGGTTTCCCGTGTCTTGTGAAGTGTCGGGGCTCCGCAGCGAGAAACGTTATCGTCTCCGACCGGGTGCCGGTGTCTCCCCTGTTCCCTCCGGCCGCGGTCGGGAGGCTGAAACAGGAAAAGCCAACACTAGGATCAGCAGTGATTCATGGAGAGACCTTCGTCTGGTCAGCTAACATTACTGCCAAGCAGGTGAAATATAGAATGATATTGTGGTTTTAGCTGACGTGTGTCGCCTCACTGTTTTGAGCGATGCTCGTTCATGTCTATTTAGAGCGAGCACAAGCGTGAGTCCGACGCTGACTTTCGTTGACTTAACGGCCACAGGTGTCGCTGTTAACAAGCATTTCTGATTCTTAAAAAACAGTCCCTTTAAGTAGAAATAAACATGCAGAAGTGTGACAATACATTTACTTAAAAACAAAAAAAAAAGATATTGCATACATTCATTGTTTTAAACCCTCTTCCCTCACACCCACACTGAGCACTTTGAACAAGATGACTATCAGCCCTCTTGATCGCCTGTTTTAATGTGGCATTCAGATTGACCATTGTTTGATCTTGATGTTGGCGATCCCGAGGGTTAAGGTGTGTGCTCAGGGAATGAGGCTTATATGCAGACTGAGCTCTGACTGGTGTTATACTCCGAGGAGGATGATAAAAACTGCAGACAGAGCTGCTCACCGACCTGCTTCGGATAAATCATCCCATCCGATCCCACTTGGGCCTCAGCCAGTATTATTTACATATTCAAATTAACCGCAGGATTAATTTGAGGTTTGCGTAGTGAACTCACTAAAGCGGATGCATTATGCATCTGTCTTGTCCATGTGCTTGAATTTCCCCCCAATTATTAGAATATTTGCTGCATTGTCAGCGTCTCTGTGAGTAAAAATTGCTTGTATGCACACAACCAATCACACTATTTAGGCAAAACCCAAGAGAAAGATCTCATAAATACACTAGGAAATCCTGCTCGACTTTGTCTCTGTTAGTTTGCTGTCTCTGAACAGAATCCTGTCTCCGACGTACGTGCAAGGATGCTATGGTCTATCAGTTTGTCATCATGGTTGTGTGAGTTGTTGATTGTGTACACGGCACTCACTGATGTCAATCTTCCTCTTCGGTACACATTTTAAGACCTTTAGAGTGAGACACATTGATGCTGTCTGGGCTTGATTCAAGCTCGCTAGGTGATATGGGGTGTGTACCGGCTAGGGCGCCGCAGGCAGGTCTGAATGACAGTAAACAATGCCTTATCCGTGGGTGGAAAGTGGCTGGCTGTCCCCTCTTAACCTGCTGTGGTATATTACCCTGAGGGGGAAACACACACTTCCTTTTAAGAGTGTGACTTACAGACTGTGTATATGAAGTGCCTTGAAGTACCAGAGTGTGTGGGCTGTTTATGTTGAAGCAATTAGAGGATTTCTATTTGTGCTTAAAACACGCACACACATGCACACTGAACCCATATTACATATAAATCACAACTTAAACTTTATTTTTTTATTTTTATTTTTTTTAATTATTATTATTTTTAATTTACTTATCTTTTTGTTTTTTTTGGTCCTTTCTCTTTTCCTTCTTTTTTTTTTTTTTTGTATGTGTTTCATTTATGTTTCTATCGGATTTAATTCTTTTATATGTATAAATGTAATTGTTAATGAAATTAACTCTGCTTATTTAATTGTGCAGTCATATCGCTATAGGGATGGAGGGATATAATTTGTTTATACAATTATTTCTGTGATTTATTGAATTTTGTACAGAATACCAATAAAAAGACTTTGAGTAAAAAAAACAAAAAAAATGCACACATGAATACACGTGAATTTATTAGGAATAGAACATATCACACACATCTGGGGTTTATGTTTTAATAATCTCTATAAACAGATTCTTCATTCACACGTAGAATATGTAGGCAACAGGACTAGATTTTGGTATCCAAGCTGGTTTCCGTTTGTAGTTCGAGTAGTATTGACCAATCCTGTTCAAGCAGGCTTTGGTTGAATGCAGGTAAACAGTCCATGTGGAGAGCAAGAGAGGCAGAACACATTGGCTTGAAGTGCAATCTCGTAACCCAGCTATCGTCTGACGATGATTTAACTTTTCATTAGTTTAAAATTAGCTTGAAAACTGACTATTTGTGCAGTCATAGACGTCGTCGTCTCTCAACTCCAACTCCAGTCTCACATCTGAAGGTCTAATCGGACTGTAAACAATGAGCAGCACACGGAAGAGGAAGTCTTGGCCCGCAAATCCGCTAGAGGCTTATCCGTCATCAGACATATAGCAGATGGGTTCACAGATTGATGTTTTAATGCATTTTCCTTACATGAGAAGGGAACGTGTTCAAGCTAAATTGGGGTATAAATGTGATTTCAGTCTAATCTAAAACTCCCATGCCAAATGTATATTGCAAGAGTTATTGGTCACTGTCATACCAGATATAGGCTACATAAGGAACAGTTACAGTAATACGCTTACTTGCTTAAGATAAGAAGATCGATACCACTCTCATGTCTGTACACTAAAAGCTAGAGACATCAGATGATGAAAATGCCGGTGGGCGCCCTTCCTCATTTTCTGCATTGAGGTAACAAATGAACAAAGAAAGAAAGAAAGAAAGAAATACACTTTTCACCCCTGTAACTCTCTTTCTCACACTTTTTACTGAACTTATTTGTTAATAAAAATGTAAATTGTATTGATACTAACTAAAAACTTTTAAGGCAACAATATCAGGGACCAATTATTAATTTATATTATAATAAATACAGTTATCTATCAAAATAAAAATCTTGATTTTTGTCTTAAAACCATTGTGATGTCTGATGTGTGTTGCGGTTTATGGGGCTAGGGTTAGGGTTCTGGGGGGTTGAACCCTAACCCCATATTAGCTTTGCCTGAACTTTTGAATTAGTTTAGCTTTTAAATTCATGTTGAAATCACTTATCTATCTTTTTTAAAAAAGATGCTTGCTTGTCTTTGATCCCTATTCATTCAATTATTTTCTTTACCCATGAGGATGCAGGTTTTTAAAAAAGTTCATTGTAATAAATATATTTTTTCTTTATGTCACATGCATGTGAACAAAAGCAAAAAGCACATTTGTAAGAATATCAATCGCCTGTCTGTTATTTACAGACGCGTCTCAAAGCCGTATAGGCCATTTCACACTGCAGGAGTAATAAAACTGAAGTGAGTTTGTGCTTTTCTCTGGCTGTGGTGGGACCCCTCATAAAACGCGTTGAGCACCGTGGAAAACCCCAGCACACAGCCTTTGGATGCTTTGGCCGCCAACCCGGCGTTTAACGAGGCTCCGTGGTCCTTTAACTTTAAGCACTTTGCTTTTCGCCTGTGTCGCTTGTACGCTCTGTGTGTCAGAGAATTACAACACTGGTGAATATCCCCCATTTCTGCACAGTGTTGACATTTGTGGCTCAACGGTAATGGATGCTTGCATTTGAGCCACTTACAGTGTCAGAGGTTTTTAACGGCTGATTGAAACAACTGCTTGGTGAAGTTTTCCAGATTTCTGGCTAAATGTAATACCCACTTGTATAATTACGTGCTTCAATCGGCTGTAGGCCAACTATGATAGAATTTGGTTGACAACATGGTCTAAAAGAGGCAAATTACCTTTTTGGTTACATTCAACAGGAGGTGTGATTAAACTTAAAGGTCACCTATTATGCAAAATGCACTTTTCCATGTCTTTTAAACATCAATATCTGTCCCCAGTGTGTCTACAGGCCACCATAGTATCATAAAAGACCATCCTCTCTCTTTTTCTCCTCCTCCGTTTGTCCGGAAATGGGTGCAGAAAAAAAATTCGCTTTTTTCCTTGTATTCTGACGTCATTAGAGAAATGCAAGCCACGTGAGGGTTTCCTGGTCGAACCAGAGAGAACCTTCAGTAGCTGACTCCGCCCCACAGCGCGTCACTGTCTCTCCTCCTCAACCGAACTTGAGCAAAGTAGCTCCTACAGTTAGTCTGCAAGAACCAGCAGAACAGGCTTCATGTACTCCCATCATCTAAATATAACATGTTCTTTCACAAAGGCTTTATGTAATTACACTGTTTAAACAGATGATATTTATATATTATATATATTTGATGTCATGCATGTAGCAGAGTACAGGTAGTAAATAGTGACTTGTAAGCAACACAACACATTTCTGTTTCACAGTCAAACTTTATTTGAGTAGACAGATGACAATATTAATTATTCACAGCATTTGTAATCATCTCACCTGTTAGTTAGTTATGTTAACATGGTACAGGAGAAAGTCTTCAGCTCTGGTAAACTATGGTAAGCTAAGCTCCGGTGGTCTGTAGTCATGGTAACACAGAGACAGCTACTACTGTAAATAATATACCATTACTCTGATGTTCCATACATTTATCTTTTAGCAGAAATAATGAACTGACTACTGTTTCACATCTTCTATTTTCCACCCTGATGGTCGCTGTGTTTACACACCGTGTCATAGCGGTAGCATGTAGCTAACCCGTTAGCATGTAGCTACATGCTAACGGGTTAGCTACATGCTACCGGGTTAGCTCTGTATCTCCATGTAAACAGAGCCATCTGCTCTCAGCTGTCTGCTCTCCTCTGGGATGATTCTGTCGGTCATTTCTCACAGATGGATCTGTAAAGACAGACGTAAAACAGAGTGTGTGTTTACGGTTTACAGAGTTGATGCATGAGGTAAACACTGAGTTAACTAACAGAGATATAAACAGCATTATTTACCTGAGAGAAACCGTCAGGAAAACCTGGAATCTGGACCGCAGATGTTCATCATGTGTCGCCGATTTCTGATCAGATTCCTCCGGTAACGTGCGCTGGGTGAAGTTTCTGGTTTATAAACTTTAAAGTGGTTTATAAACTTTATTCTAGCTCCTCTCTCTCCACTCCTCTCAGGCCGCGAGGGGGGCGGGGAGGGTGACGCTGTGTTGTTGAGGACGTTTGATTGACAGAAAACGCTGACCAATCAGAGCAGAGTGGGAGGAAACAGAGGCTACAGACACAGAAATCAGCACTTTTGGAAATGGGCTGAAACAGAGGTTATAGAGACATGCTGGAATGCATGATCTGATTGTTTTTTTGAAAAAAAAACTTCAGAGACATGGTTTGGAGGTGTCTGAGACCTATAATAACTAGTTTAAATGGAGTATAATATGTGACCTTTAATAATGTCTTTCAGTTTGATTTTATATCAAAATGTTCTCTTTATGGACACTTTATGGACTAACACGTTATGATCTTTTAAAAAAATGTAAATGCACACTGAATGTTTATACTGAACAAGTGTTCCACATAACTGAGTAACAGGCTATACCTCCTGCATTTTAAGACCATTTGAGGATAAAGGAAAATATGTGGACGAATCAGACTTTGATCAATGTCAGCGAGGGATAAACTTGTTAATTTGTTCAACACTCCGCCAAAATACAAGCAGACAAAGTGTAAAAAAAACTGTTGTCTCCCTAGGATCTAGAAAATTGCATTGTTTGAGTTATCTGGCAGAAATGAAACTACACAAGCAAAGCGTTCAAACGAGATGTGAGTTTAAAGCGAAGGAAGGGCGGAAAATAAATTGTTGTTTCATGGAAAACCTCTCCACCGCCACAGCTTGTACTCAAGGGCCCTGATAATTAATAATTTGCCTCCCAAATCTCATTAGTGCATAATGAGGGAACATGCTATTAGTGAGACATAACTGAGACGGTTATCGTCTGAGCCTTGGGCAGACTGACCCCTGCTTTTAGGATAAACAGCGAAAGGACACCCCTGTTTTTGTGTTCTTTCATGTACTCAAGAGGCGATATCAACTCCACACCACCAGGTTGTGTTGGGCTTTCTGCTGTGATTAAACAAACACATGCTGGTTTCTTTCAGGGTTTCTTTTGAGACTACATCACTCAGTTGTTAAGTGGGAGTAAGAATGAGTGGCACTATGTGCAGCACACGCAAATGAATCCTCCTTCATCCCTCGAAGGTTTGAAAAATATACTTTTCCTTCTTTATCATTTCTGCAACTGTACAAATCACGGCCACCACAACGCCTCAAGCCTCTCTTATCCCCCTGCTTCCGTACTAAATAAGACACCAAGATGGTGAATGTCGTCATACAAGTGGATCTGTGATCTGCTTTAGGGCATTGCTTTGGCACTTATGTTCTTCATATGAAAGGGTTTAAAACAAGAGGGTAATTATCACGCAGCGATATGTCTTCCAATAATACATCAAAGGGTTTGAAAAAACACAAAGCTCATTTAAAATGATAATGTATGAGTGTTGCATTGTAATCCTGAAAGAGGAGTTATTACATTAAGTAATCTATACTCCTCTCTCTGTAGACATCGGGGCGCTGATATTTCCTGAAGCTGCAAACCGCCATCAAGAGCAATTTAAAAATCCAATAAAGAATCTTGATTGTTTGAGGCTTTGTGAATAAATTGACATGGCCTTTAAAATATGGAATAGCGTGATGTGAGTGCATCGTGCTGAAAACACAGCACACATGATGGTCTCTTAATACTTCTGGGGATGATGTGCTACTCATCAACTAATGAATGTAAAGATATTTCTCTTTTATATTCCTCCTCGTCCTTCCTTTCATGCAGTGCTCCGCCGCCCCGCTGCAAAAGTTGCATTTTCCAGTGCCTGAATTCAGCCACTGCCTGAATTCCATCACGACTCAAAAGTCCTATCTCTCAGGAGCAGATAGAGACGACGCTGCAGATTTGTGCCTGAGTGAGAACAGATTTTGATGGTTTGATTTATTTTCTTTTTGTTGGCCGCACTGAACACAGTAGGGGTTCCTTTCTCACACATTATGCTCAAAGTCGTACGGCTGGCACACACATACAGGCATCCTCACATTCATAGACACACACACACACACACACACACACACACACACATCTTGATCCAGGTCTTATGACACATTTCTTCCTTCGTGAGACTCCAGACAAACATAGAAACAGGCAGAAACAACACCTGAAAGAAACCCAGAAACATTTTATTCTTAACTCCTCTGGGATGTTTTCACATTAGTTGCCAACGCACATAAACTGGACATTTCACAGATACAGCTGTCGCCCCGTTGGTCACTTTTGTCCAGAGTGAAATATCTCAGCAACTATTGGATGGATTGCCGTGACATTTGGTCCAGACATTTATGGACCCCAGGGGTTGAAGCCTGCTGACTTTTCCAGTAGGGTTTGACTTGATTTGTGCTTTTTGAATGAAATCTTGACAACTATTTTCATCACTTTAATGTTGCAGCTGGTAAAGGTGCTTATTTTAACTATAAGCTTATATACTACTTAATAATACACCATAGTTTATTAGTTGATTTATATTTCACATTAAGAATCTGAATCTGCACATAGTAACTAATATTGTCAAATAAATAATTGAGGTCAAAAGTGGGCTATAAAGCTACATAAAAATGGAAATACTCAAGTAAAGTACACAAAGTTAAAAATTGTACTTAAGTACAGTACTTGAGTAGCCTACAGTTACCACTGCTAGAACACAAAATTGTTTACAAGAGCACAAGATCGAACCTCTTAATTTTGCTTTCAAAATGCACCAGATTTTTTTCTTCCCGGGGAGCATGCCCCAGACCCCTTTGAGGTCAGGATGGTACCACCTGCGTCTCATTTTGAGCCAGGCAAAACCCTGACTATACTTCAATTTTTTGTTTTTTTTTTGTTTAAATCTCTTGCGTTATAATGTCAGCAATACTGTTTAACTAATGTTCTGTTAATTCATGTGCACTCATTTTGAATTAAGAGTATTTTTTTTTGTGGAGAGATGTCAAAATGATAGGTCGCTGCAGCACAGCAGTTAGGAGCAGAGCAGTTAAGTTAATAATAAAGTTAAGTCCTAATAGTCCAACCCCCGTACTTGGTTCATCCGGTACTTGAACCAACGGTACTCGAGTTCCCAAGTCAAGTGCCTACAGCCGCCCCACTAATAGAAAAGCTTCTATCTTACTTTGTGCATAACTAAACAGAGAATAATAATTCTCAAATGCCTGAAATAGCCAGACGCTGACGTTTTTTCCTTAAGTTTCCCAGGACGACATGCTCCCAAGATGGAGGCTGTTCAAAGCAATTTACAGCGTCTGCCTCCAACTTTATTGTTCCATTGAATCTCCTGAAGAAAAGATCCATAACAGTAGGATTTATGACAATTATGGAGATTTCCCCCTCATTGTATCTTCATTATTGCATAGCTCCTCCATCTCTGCCTTCATATGCAGTACAGTTTGCATACAATTTCAGACTTGAGTATTTTCATTTAAAGATTCCTTTTGATGAATCTGGTGTTATGCTGATGGCAGGGGACAATATTTATCAGTAGAAAGCTCCACACACGTCTAACTTCATCATCACATTATTATTATCTCATGGACTCAGAAATAGTGTGAATACGCAGGAGGACAGGACGTCTTCTTCT
This sequence comes from Sebastes fasciatus, assembly GCF_043250625.1. Lineage (NCBI taxonomy): Eukaryota > Metazoa > Chordata > Actinopteri > Perciformes > Sebastidae > Sebastes > Sebastes fasciatus. The sequence continues at coordinate 15,080,266 of NC_133811.1, read as the reverse complement.
CTTGGTCGTACCATTAGGATTCAGCAGAGCCTGAAATTACATATTATAGCTGCCTATAGAAAAGCTGAAAAATGCTTCAGATAATGAGGAGAACTCTTCCTTGTTAGTGTGATAACAACCTTAATTTGACGTTGGACGTGAGTGGCCATCCATCTTGGAGACGAACTGTGTCAGTCGATTCTGTCTCGTTCTCTCGGTATGTAGCCGAACCTTTAGAATTAAAAGGGGCTGTATGACATTGCCAAGCCCGAGGGATAACAAAGACACCTAAATGGAGTAAGACTTCCTTTGTTTTCCCTGTACACTCTATTATAAAAAATCTCTCAACCCTGAAACACTGACAAGTTGGCGAGGAAAATGCTGTTAAATCATCAGAGAACATTTCAGAAATGCTTGAAAACAAAGTTTGTGTCGGTGCGGTTGGAAAAATAATTAATTTTCCTCTCACTTTAGAGGTCGTAGCCTCATTAAATCATGAGAAAGTACCTTTTTTTATCATCAAATAAGTGTGTATAATCCATCTAAATTCTTTCATCTTTTTTTTCTCTTCTGCAAACACATGTTGCAGCTTGTTTTGTCTGATTGCTATTTGCTCAGGAAATAAAGAGCAACACCAAATAATCTTTTATGTCTGTATTCTTTTGCTAAATAGGTAAATAAAAAAAAAACACCAATCAATTTGGCTTTTACAAAATGCAGGTTTTTTTTATCAGCTTTGAGATGATGCCAGTCCGAGCCGAGAGGGAGAAAGAGACGAACACAAGTCAAATGACAGGAACATTAACAAAAATAGCTGTCAGAGTATTTCACAGTGCAAAAATCGTATCGTATACACAGTGTCTGCTCGTATTTACATGGGCATGAACATACAAAATATACAGAATCTGTCTTCCCCCAAACCCACACCATGAATAGTTAGTCTTACAGTGTGACAAATCACCTTTATAAAGATGAATTTCATACTAAAATAAATAAAATACTTTCAAATTAGCAGGGGAACCTATACTCTTCCATCGTAGCATGATGATGTCATTCTCTCATATTGATTGTCTCTCTCCGTTCCTTCCTTATTAAACCTGGCTAGCAACAGAAAGGTCATTGAAATATAGTATTGCAATAGGTCCTAATGTCTGATTTATTCAAGGGGGAAATAAGTGAAGCTACAAAATAAGAGCTGCGTCCAGCTTGTGTGGCTAATGTGTTTTCTGTTGGCTAAACTGCAACTTTACAGCTAACAAAGAGCTGCATCCTTGACTTGGATAATTTGATTGATATTAGAGCTGCAACGATTAATCAATTAGTTGTCAACTATTAAATTAATCGGCAATTATTTTGATAATCGAGTAATCGTTTTGAGCATTTTTTTTTAAAGAAAAAAAGTCATAATTCTTTGATTCCAGCTTCTTAAATGTGAATATTTTCTGGTTTCTTTACTCCTCGGTGACAGTAATGTGATCATCTTTGAGTTGTGGACAAATCAAGACATTTGAGGATGTAATTTTGGGCTTTGGGAGACACTGATCGACATTCTTCACCATTTTCTGTCGCTTTATGGACCAAATAACTAATCCATTAATCATGATGACTAATCAACAATGAAAACAATCATTAGTTGCAGCCCCAGTTGTTTTTTGACTTTTCATGGGGTTTGCTTACAATAACAGAAATATAGAATATCCCCCGGCCTTATCCTTAAAGATGCTCCTTCTTTACAATTTACATTTTAGTTCTTTGACCTTTCTTCCCCGACACATAAACAGGGAGTGGCAACAATCTAATCACAGCAGTCTGAGCCAGCTACAGGCTTTATTGGCTATACGCTCCAGGATGATAAATGTTTTTCCTTGCCTGAATTCAAATGTCTTCTATTAGATATGCAGTTTAGGTAGCTCATTTGGGTTTTAAGTAACTTTTACAGACACAGAATTCATCCAAGTTTCAAAAAAAAAAATTAAAACGGTGGCTCCTGATTAGGATTGTAACGGTATGAGATTTTCACGGTACGATAACCATCTCAGAAAATATCACAGTTTTAAGGTATCATGGTGTACAGTATTACACTATTATTCTTATTCTGTTTCAATGACCCTTAAAGGAATGACAACAAAATTCTATACTGAATATAATAAACCGAAAAAATAGCATGTAACTATAGCATGTTATATAACTGAAGCATGTTAGTTTACATGTTAGCAGCACTGTAGCATATTAAATTAACTACTAAATGAAAAAAAATAACAACAGCTGTGAGCTTTTAAAATGATGTCCTATGATTATTAACAAATAACACTTACTGTAGTCGTGCGACGGAGCAGCCAGACGGCTCCTGTCTGTACCTTTAACTCACAGATACTTATGTCAGGTTTTTCAATATTGTAGATAACCAAAAGAACACAGTATGATGACCATCAATTTTAATACCGCAGTACACCTTGACACCGGTATACCGTTACAACCCTACTCCTGATACAAAGCAGACTCAGTCAGTGTGGTCTATTGTTTGTATTCACACTTAAATGCACTATGGCCATCAAAACTCTTAACTTTCATCTTTCCAAAATCCTATAGCACAGATATGAGTAAGCAGCAATAAAATTACCATAGAGTAATATGACCATATTTAGGACAAAGAGTTGATTATTCATGTTTGCTGTCTGCGCAAGATCGTGATTTGAATTTGTTGACTCTAGTATGGATGTGATCTTCTTATCATTTCATCTTTAGCGAGCCTTTCCTTTGCCCTGGATGCGTATTCATACAAAATGCTACAAAATTCATGAATAAATATGCATGGACAACAGAATATCACTTTTTCCAAAAAAAAAGAAAAAGAAAAAGGAGATTGATTAAAGGCATCGTGAGCATGACAAAGGATTAAAAATCTGTGCAGCTTCCACGCTGTAGAGAAACTGCTTGTTTGTCAGAATCATTGGCACAAATGATACTTGATTCATATATGCAGTTAAACAACTCTTGCGGCTGTTCAACCTCAAAATAAAGTCTTTTTTATTCATATATATATATATATATATTTTTTGCGCATTTAGCTTCTTTTTGCTTCTTTAGCCCTGTGATGTTTCGGCATCGGCACAAATACAGCGACTGCAAAAAACAACAAAGCAGTTGGTAGTGCAGCATCACAGGACACACACACACACTTAGGAATTGGCAAGAATAAAATATTAATAGAAAACAAAAATAAAATCCTTTTTAAAACATTTGAACACATCTTTTTTTCAAATGAAACGTGGTGAACATACATTATGTACACAATTCCAGAGCTTCAAGCACAGAGGGTCTTTTGAAATTTGACCTCTATCATGGCACGTATACGATCAGGTTTGTTGGTGTGTGTCTTTAGCTTCAGGGTACCACATCTGTACTCAGCTGGACATGGTACGCCCCTTCATAGGTGGGACCAACAAACAGTACCCTTTGGTATAGGTGAGGTTAGGAAAGATTGTTTCTTCTACTTCACCTTAAAAATCACGACTTCACCTCTACCTCACGTCAATCAGAACCAATATCATCCTCTCTGTCACATTCAGCGCCATCGTCTCGAACAGAAAGCATCGCCGCCTTCATCACAGTCACAGTTATTTCCGTCTCCACACCAGACCTCCGTCACACTGTGAGCCTGCTCTCACAGTTTTTAGCAGCTTTAGGAAGTGACACATGTCAAAAGCAGCTCTTGTTTTGACATCAAAGTTCTCAGAAAACAGCCGCGACAGCAACGTAAAGTAAAATGAAGTGTCAGCCTTGTAGCTTATCCATCTCCGTCCCAAAGAGCTCTTTATTTCCGGACCCGTATCGTCGTCCTGGGCTGAACAAACCAACATCAGCCTCTAAGATATAATCACTGAAACATGGTGGGCAAACCGGATTTTCATTTCATACTGTACAACGCTCAGTTGCTCTTCTTTGTCCGTCCCCACTGCGACACTCTTTATCCTCCGGTGTGGCTCAAGCGTACGTCTCTCCTGATTTTAGTGCCTCCCGTTCAGGGTCCTCAGCGTGGCGCCCGTTCAAGTGTTCGCTGTTACAGTCATGGTGGTACATGGAGGCGGGTTCCTCTGTGATGGAGGTGGCTGTGTAGGATGTGGAGCGCATGGAACAGTGGTCCTTTCGTCTCTGACCCCACTGGGTTTTATACTGCATCCACTGTCTCTTCAGAGCTGCCTGCACCTGGGGCGACACAAACACATCATCACGGTCAGCGTCTTTGACATTGTTTTGCTGTCTAACCGTGGGACAACATTTCTGTGGTAGTTTCCTCGCTCTCATATAACTGGGAAACCGTTGCATACTGCACAAGACCACATCTCAGTGAAAATGCTGTCAGTTGTTAGTTGTCAAAGTTACACAAACATTTCTCCAAACTGCATTTCTCTTTTACTTCTCAGATCACACAATGACTCCACCAGACAAATTAACATGCAAATCAAAACAGTGCAATGTGAGTAAGGCAGAGCCCATGTAAACACCATCTTGTGACAATATTAATCCAATTGACGGTGAGTTTAACTGATGCAAGCATAATTGCTGCAGCATATGTGGATCACTCAGATTTCAATCATGTTAACAGATGCTAGTTAGGAAATGTAAACACTAACGTCACATTTCTTGGTAAATTATGTGGCCAAGTTGTGCACATAGCCAGATCATCATGTTATTAAAAGGAAGAAAGATGTAATCTGTATTGAGCTATTATGTATAAGATTAGCAACAAGTAGTGTTGCAGTACTCAAGATTGGTCTTGAGACCGGTATCAAGACCACTTTTTTAAGGTCTCATCTCGGAATCGAACAAAGAGGACTCCCTGGATTTTATTTCAAGACCGGTCAAGACCACAACTGCGGGGTTTCACTAAATTGCCTGTGCATTGTCTGATTTATTTGTTAACATCATTACTATGATTGCTCATAGAAAACAAAGGAACATTCCCACACATAAAATTCACATCTGCAATGCCTTTTGATTATTTTACATTACATTTCTAATGGTACACTTCTGCTTACACACATATTGAGTATATATGGCAATAAAAGAGGTGAATGAAGATACCAAGTTGGTATGTGTGTATGTTGGGGTAGGAGTTTGAGGTTCTCATATAGGGCCCATAGCTCATTTCTGCCCCAGGGTCCTCTAGTGGGTTAATCTAACCCTTCCTAGTATTGTTGTGAGACAGATGTGGGGCTTTAGGATTAATGTATTTGTTTTGTTATGTCAATACAATTTTATAAAATGGTGAACTAGAATTACTGCCTTGCGTTGTATGCCTCAGCCAATCAGTCAAGTTGCAGTTTACATCCATGTCTGTACAAGATGTCATCATGTGTGAAATTGTCATAACAAGCATATGAATTCTGAGTTATGGCCAAAAACGTGTTTTGTGAGGACACAGTGACCTTTGACCACCAAAATCGAATCAGTTCATGCTTGAGGCCAAGTGGATGTTTGTGCCAAATTTGAAGAAATTCCCTCCAGGCGTTGCTGAGATATTGTGTTCAGGAGAATGGGACGGACGTACATACGGATAACCCAAAAACATTATGCGGCCACGGCTATTGCAGGCGAGGACGCATTAACATGCAGCCCAAACCCCAAATACACTAAAGTCAAAGTGATATAAAATGAAAAAAAAATCAACAAGTCTTCACATTTGAGAAGCTGGAACAAGTAAATGTTTGACATTCTTCCTCGATCAATGATTGATTGTCAAAAATGTCGACTCATTTTCTGTTGAACACCTAATCAATTCAGCATTATGTACTTATTGACTGACTGATTGAAGAACTGTGTGTGAACTTGAGTTCCTAAAAACAGAAACCACAAATACAATCTTCCAGCAGTGCAATGTTAATCATTTTACTCTGTAACACCAAAATACTGCGCTAATTACTGCGGGTATATTAATGATCTAATGATGTGAATTATGACAGTAATTGTTATAATGAGACAAAAGAGCAGCCTGGGCTTACAACGCATGTAGAACGTTTTGCTTGATGTCACAAAAACAGCATGAAAGCTGTTTGTCTCTCTGACCTGACATCACAATGGAGCCATTGAAGAAACAAGGCAGTTCTGTGCAGTTTGGCCTTTAAATCAAAGAACAGGCCCCAGAAACCCGTGTCCTGATTAAGGGAGCTCAATTGGTCATTATGCGGGTGAAGCAAGCAAACCCTTTCATTCCCTTGTGATAGTTTGTGTTAGTTGACCCCAAATTACTCTGAACGTGGACTAGTCCATTAAACACATGTTCTGCACACTGTTTATACTCCATACATTGTTTAAAAAGACGCTGATGCGTTCTGGCTGCTCATCTATGAGCTAATACCTGACCTATTTTCCAGGCTGAACGCCACAGTAGATGGTTACTTCCTCTGTTCCAGACACCTCATGCTGAGTATTTACTCTGCTCTACCCTGTTTTTTTTTTCTTCTCAGGCAAAAGAAATACCTCCAAACAACTTCATTGTTTCTAAGAATAATAGGGCTGTGTTTTGGCAAAAATCTGGCGATTCAATATATTGCGATACCGTTAGCAAGGCGATTTTTTAAATTAAATTTTAAGGAAAACTTTCATGGTATAAAGAACACAACAGAAATACACCATTTTAGAATAGGCAAAAATAACACATTTATACTGCAAATATAAAACTGCATGGTTTTTGCCCCAAGTACATGGGATTATCATAAAGTGGGCATGTCTGTAAAGGGGAGACTCGTGGGTACCCGTAGAACCCATTTTCATTCACATATCTCGAGGTCAGAGGTCAAGGGACACCTGTGAAAATGACCATCCCAGTTTTTCCTCGCCAAAATTTAGTATAAAGTTTGAGCGTTATTTAGCCTCCTTTACCGACAATCTAGTATGACATGCTGGTACCGATGGATTCCTTAGGTTTTCTAGTTTCATATGATACCAGTAACTTCACTCTAGCTTTAAAACTGACCCTGCTACAACCTCCGAAATATCGAATAGTAGCCGGGCCCAACGTCGGGCCGTCAGATTTTTAAGAGGTTAAATAAAAAACAATACAGTGTTTTGGAGAATCAATAAATAATATTGTGATGCTCATGTGTATCGATATTTTCTTACACCCCTAATAAATAAGAGAGAATTTCACTACACTCTAGTATATTTAATACACAGAAATGGTTGTCTGTAATTGCCTGATCTGTCTGTGGTATTCACACCACCATGGAGATCTGCTAAAAATGCCTAATTTAACCTAACAGCACGTATTGTTGGTGCTTTGTTTTGTGGAGACCTTGAGCTTGAAAGCATTTGTCACACACTGGGTCTATGGAGCCGAAAGGTCTCCACAACACAATTAACCCCAGGTCTGAGCTTTAATGGAAATCTAGCTCATTCATTTGTGTTTGAACCAAGTTAAGGATGCTCGCAGTCAGACAGCTGCTGACAGACTTAGAAAGGCTGACAGGAGAACTTAAAAGGAGAGTCGATTTCCAGCTGGGCTTGGAAACCACACAGTCATTTATAAACTGTGTCTTACTCTTCACCTGACATGACCCTTCAGCTTTCACTGCAGAAGCACTAAATTGGTCTCAGATGAGAGAAGAAGCACAATGCTTTATAACCTGTTACAACTGGACTAATGACAGATGTAGCATCTCTGTGAAGTTTCAACCGTTTTACTCAAGTATTCAATGCCAAAAACCCAACTTTGAGTCTGTGTTTGGGTCACCTCGTGATATGCTATCAAGAACAGATGTAAGATGCCAGAGATCTGACCTGGAAAAACAAAATATGAAAATGTTTTGCCTGATGGAGTTTGATGTCTCGTACTTAATGTCATAAGCAATGAGCAGTTTTATTGCTCCATGGCTGAGCAGCTCCCAGAGTAACATGTGCAGGTTGACCTTTAAAAAGGGCAATTGCTTTATCAAAAGCATGGCACCAAAAAATGAATTTTTCAAATATACTTAAAGGAATAGTTACTAGTAGTACTAGAAGTTAATAGTTATAGTAGACAATTTATTAATTTTAAGGCTGAGAGTTACCTGAGAGGAATTATACCACTCTCATGTCTGTTAAAGGGACTATTTGTAAGAATCAGAAATTGCTTGTTAACAGCGACACCTGTGGCCGTTAAGTCAACGAAAGTCAGCGTCCTGTTGCTCGGGCTCGCGCTTGTGCTCGCTCTACATAAGCTAAGCTAACTGTCTCCTGGCTCTAGTTGCGTACTTAGCTTGCAGACAAGAGAGTGGTATCGATCCTCTTATATAACGCTTGGCAAAATGTTGAACTCTTCCTTTAACTTTACACAACATTGTGTAGCAGCAGCGCTGTAGGGAAGCCAAACTGACACATAAATACATGAAAAGTGCTTACCTCTCCATTGAAGAAGCAGAATATTGTTGCCACCAGTAATCCCTTGAAAAGCAAAACAAGTAGATATAATTACAAGTAGTAGACATAATTACACATTATGTCTACACATCCATTTTTTTTCTTCTTACAAAATCCGAATCAGATATACTGTATTGTCCCCCGGGGGGAAATTGGGAAGTTAGTTGCTCTCATATAAGGGTATAAGGAAGTATAAGAAAAATAGAAATAAAGTAGTATGTAGCATGTAAATTATGTACATAATGCCAAAATATATAACATAATATATGTAGAGAATTATAAATAAATAATAAAATTGGAATAAGAAATCAGAAATATAAGAAATATGTACAAATATGAGCATCAAACACATACAATATATAACCACAGTGTAAATAAGTAAATAAAAAATGCGTGTACATACAGTAAGTGTGTTAAATATAAATGCAAGAATAGTATAAACAAGAATTAAATAAATTCTTAAAAACGTACATAATAAATGCAGTATTAATGACAAAGTATTGCACAGTTGAATTATTGTACAATTTCTTGTACAGTATTTTACATTAAAATAATAAGGAATTATGGGGTAGTAACTAAATGTAGTGGCTAAAAGGTAGGAGATTTAAGGAAAATGTATCACTTCCTAGCAGTAAGTCAGGACAGCAACTTCACAATCAGAGTGCTTTTTGAAAAAAAGAAACACAGTACAAAGAGTATCTGGTGGAGCAATGTACTCCCTATCTGGTAAGTAAATGAACTGATTGCCCACCTGCCTGTTGTTTAATCAAGTGCCTAACTGGTAGCTAAATAAAGTTAATGGAGTGTCTGCTTTTTTAATGTAATTCAGCAGTGAATCACATCAATCAATCACAACAACAACGAGGCAGGAAACAAGGCTTTTATGAGTGGAAACTTTCAAGCAACGCCAAATATCTAAATCTCAAAACTGACAGGACTGAGGGCACTGAATGTGAAGTGTGGGCTGCGTTCAGGACCATTTCTGTTTGCATACTGATACTGATATTACTTTTCTTTATTATTGATTGTGGTTTTCCCAGATGTGCAAAATACCTCAACCCACAAGGGCAGTGAAGCAGCATTTGTTTGGCTTTTTTCCACCTTTGAACTGAGCTTCTACCTGGTACTTTAATAGAAATTCTGATTAATGCAGCGCCTTGCTGTCAGCTCAGTACCTACCTGGTAGTGCATGAGTATGTGCATGATGTACTCGTAGACCTCCCCAGCTAGACGGTTCTCTGGCCTCCAGGGAAAAATGACGAATTGTATTCCCAGCAGGGGCACCAGGATCAGGGTGGCTCTCACTGCCTTCATGTACATGTTGGACTCTGCCCGGTGTGTGTCCCTCAACTTGGTCACCAACACTCTTATAATATTTAGTAAGAAGAAGAGGTTCACCTGCAGAGAGTAAAAAAAAGTATGAAAAAAAACCCCGAAACAATAATTAAAGCCATTTTTCTGATCTTTTATGCTTTATCCCCTAAACACTCTGACCCTGTATTTCATATGTTGTACCTGGCTCAGTTTTCAAACTAGAGTGAATATACTGGTATCATATGAAACTAAAAAACATATCCAATCCATTGGAAAGAACGCTAAATAACGCTATGAATTTACACTAAATTTTGGCGAGGAAAAACTGGCATGGCCATTTTCACAGGTGTCCCCTGTTCTAAAATGGTGTGTTTGAATATTTCTGCATACAGGGGTCCCTAAACAGTCTTGGAATTATATAAATTGGGTATGAATGTAAAGCCGAGACTCTTGTGGATCGAATGAGCCCAAATGTATTCATGTGTAATGATGTTAATCCCCATAGTAGCCATTTCACATAGTGAGACCATTTTTTTAAAATTTGACCTCACTGTATAAAATGACCTGTGGTGACCTCTAGGATAATCACAGCCTCATGAAACTTTACAGCCACAAAGTTAAGACCTAGGGCATTCAGAGGATGGATGGCTTTCCTAGGTATATTGACAATAAGGGGGTTTCTGAGCAGTTTCCAGAACAGAAGTGCTCGCCATCCAATCGCCGAAAAATGCAATGCAGAAATCTCCAAATGTCAAAGGTTTTTCATGCCATATCACAGCATGGCTTTTTCTATGGTGTTCCTCAAGGCCTTGGTGTCTCAATGTGGTCTTCTGGAGGGATTATTGATAATTTTAATCAATTCTCGACAGGTAAAAAATGGTTAAATTTAGCACCAAATCTGTGTAACTAATGGTATCAACCCCAAAATTGCTGCAACAATTTATGAGACATAATAGAGCATGGGGATGACCATCACAAACTTCTATCATCATGTTCTAAACATGCATCGCAAATTAATCTTAAGGTTCACAGCTTTCAGATGATGTACACAACCTCTATGTGACATCTACTGGTGACTTTTTATCTACCCCTGAACATCCCCTGTCCATAACCACTACCCCTCTAAAAAAAGGGGGGCAGAATGGTAAGGGGTTAAGAACTAAAACTACAACCAAAATAACAAACCAATAATCACATGTTTCCCTCTGATCCATGTATTTCTCTGGAACAGCGGATTAGCAGACTTACAAGAAGCGCTGCCACTATAGGACCATGGACCGCGTAGAGCAGATGGGTTTCCACACTCATCCAACAGCTACAGAAGGAAAAACATATCAGTCAGTGCTGTCTGCGGCCCAAAATACACATGCACACACACATGCAAAAACATGCACGTGTAAGGATCTGCACGCTCTCGCTCTCTCGCCACACACAGACGAGCACGTATCTAAACACCTCCTGTTTATTTGCACAAGTTTCTGGAACATTACTCACTTGTCATCAAAATACTTTTTCCTTGCCACGGCGTGGATGGATGCAGGCACTAGAGGAAAGCCTTAGACGGGGAAAAAGATGAGGTCTTGAGTGAATTTAGGGAAATTCATTAATCATTTATGCAACAGTAAAAAGTGTGGTTAGCTTGGTCAGTTGTTTCTCTGGTCTTAGACTTCCTCATCAAATAAATTATTCCTTCACAATAATTGTTTAATTCTCGGAAAGGCTGAAACACAGTGCATCTACCTTCCTATTGCAATTGTATTGCTCCAACCTGAAAAAACAACACTACATTGTTTATTTCCGGTAACAATCCCGTCTAATTTGACATTATGGCTATAAAAAAAACCCACTGGAGGCTGGGCTCAGACTAGCTTTTCACTCTTCATCTGGATACAAACACATGAATCCATGTACGGCCCATTTTCAGACACCAATGAGGCCCTGCAGCATATTGGCCACAGATGGACCTAACTGGCCTCCACACACACACACACACACACACACTACAAACACAGGCCTCAAGGTTTATCCTCCCAATTTTAATGATGACCATCCATTTAGTTCCATCGCCCACCTCTTTGACAGACTGCACCCATTATTCCTGTTTTGAACAAGGTGAAAAGCAGGACAGCACTTAGCGACAGGAGGGCCAATAAAGCTGTCAGCGTGTCCAGGTTGAAATACTGTACGAGGATCGGGCGGATACGAGTAAATTGTGGCTGTTAGATTGTGTTCTGTCTTGTTGAATTGTTTTTTAGTGAGTTGTTAAAGCTGTGACTGAGTCCAATGAAGGCATAAAAATACAAGATACACAATACAATATAATACACATAGACAAAACACAGCAAATAGTGTTTTGATCAACGGACTCACCCCAGCCCAGGAGGTAGTACCAGTGCAGATGCTGCTCCTCAGCAAACACAGCCACCACGATGAGCGTGTGCAGGTAGATGCCTTCGCACAGCATCCAGAAATAATTGCAGCCCAGCATGTACATGTGGAAGAAGTGTAACACCTTGCAGCCAACCTGCAGAGAGAGCCAAAACAGGAATATTTGTTATTTGTTTTGTCGATACAAGAAGAGCACTATTAAAGTTGATTCAATTTAAACACTCCTGACATCATCTCAGCAGGATACAAAAAAGATGTAAAAGGATTTTTCTACGCTCATGGCACAAAATCATTAGCCAGTATTACCCTCTGAAGACAGTGAAGATGTTTATTCATTTACCCCCTCTGGAGGTTTGCTGGGATGGAAGTGATGGTTTTACTTTGTAGTCGGAGTGCTCTTTGATTGCCATGTGCTGCAAGCATATTACACAGTACTGTACCTTATACAGCACGATGCAATTTTCTATTTAAGCATCCAGCATAGTGTGACAACATGTCTCATTATATATTCTGTTCTTTTGATTGAATCATTAATATAATTTCTTGGAAGAGAGACTTTGACTTTGATGACACATTATGATGTCAGTCTTATCCTTCCACAGTATATTAATGCTATAATAAGATGCTTGTGGATGCGCTGTAAACTGTAATTCTGCTAATGACTGCTACACACTGGCTCCAATGAACCTGATGTCAAAAAGTCCCAACTTCCCTCTTAAAAATTCATCCACAAAAAAATTCTTCATGTGTGCCTCTAGGAATTTTGAGACACGTTGTTTCATTTCTTAAGGGATTTGTTAATGAGACATGTTTTTGGATTTTTCTGCTTAATTGGTGGCTGCTGCTGGCTCATCCCATCTCAGATGGATTCCCCAAATTTGGATTATGTGACTCCCGTAAAAGCCAAGATGGCTGCAAATTGTAAAAACCGAATCAAACATCCATCTAGAAAGTTATGTGTAATGTAACAAATTGCTACAACAATGTTTCTCTTCAGTATATGGTAACTAAAAGCACAAAATCATACTGTATAGTGTTGCAAAATTTTTTTCCCTTTTGATACTATGGATCACAATGCTTTGTTAAATAAGCTTCTTTTCATGTTTTGTTGATTCTGCTTACAGCTGGCTGTTGCAGATGGTTTCAAGTCAAGTTCCCTTACAGTTGACAAAGGTGTCCCACAAGGGTCAATATTAGCCCCCCTGGTATTACCATTTCCAATTTAACTTTGCAATATCCTTTTTTAATGCTGACGATGCCATCGTCTGGACCCCAAATCAGACTTAGTTGCTTCTCCCATAATTTAAAGCTTGTTCTAAGCTTCAAAAAGACAAAATGTACGCAATTTCACTTGAGCACGCACTCTTGATGTTCCTACGATCCATGCTCTCAATGGAAATCTAATCAATGCAGTACAGCATTAGAAATACTTAAAGGAATATAGTTAGACAACAGATTGACCTACAAATCGTTAAACACCTCAATCAAAAACTAATTGGATTTTTATACAGGAACAGAGTTAGTTTCTCCTCTCAAAACAAAAACGATTATACAATCCCACTATACTACCTGCACTGGATTATGAATACCTCTGGTCTATGGAGTTGAGCAAAAGTTCATGTCACTATTTTACCATGCAGTCTTTGAGCGTATTACAAGATATGGGATAACTGCCTGGTCTGGTAACTTGTCTGTACAGTTGAAATCCCAGATTGTAATTATGAGAGCGATTTATACTGTGACTTTCTAGCTTAAAGTGAGAGAAAATGTTTTGTTAGTAAATGGAAGAAATGGATGATCTATGACACAGTGGAAATGCATATGGACAAACGTCACTGTTAGTAAGTGCGTACGTGCAAACTGTTACATGGAAGCTTTGTGTTGTTGTATGTTTCCAACTTCTGTGGAACTGCAGGAGGAAGTCCAGAACAAATTTCCCTACAGGCACAAACAAGTATATCTGATCTGATCTTATCTTATGTATGCGCATGCTGCTGCCGCTACCCTTAAACCGCAGGACACCATTTACCACAGTGCCATTTGATTCATCACACACGATAGCTATTCCACTATTCTCATCACCTCTGAGAATTATATGAAAAGGTTGGATGGTCACCATTGTTTTCAACTACAAGACAAATAGCTGAGATTAACATCCTTTGTTGAGCGTTAAGTGAAGAACCATGACACCAAATTGCAGGATAGATTTAAATTAAAAGCTCCTTTCATGTAATATGCTCCTCACTACTGGAAATGTACTGCAAAACAAATTAAAGTTAGAGACTATTGTTTCTCTGAGGGAATTTAAACTTCTGCTTGCAGAAATTTGTTAAAGATTGTTTTAATTAGTGCATCTGTGTATGTAGTTATTTTTGCTTTGAAAATGATGGGGGTAATTATGGGGGTAACATCCTGCATTACCTGTTAGTGTTGAGAATCTGAATGAACAAAGGCAGGAATCAATGTTTATAACGGTTCAGCTGCTCTGGGGGACCCTGAATCTTCTACCAGAGGGTCAGAGCTGGGACTCTGAGTAGAGAGTGTGTGTTGGCTCCGACACTATTTTCTGATAATAGACTACTCATATTCTAAAAAAACAAGTATTGAATTAATTGTTTTCCTTTGAAACCTTTGTACGAACAAAAATTATATTCACATCAGGATTTCTGGTTTGTAGTCCGGTGTTAAAAGAGCATGCGTGCAGTCACAGTTCAGTGATTCAAAGATGTTGGCGTTGCTATTGACTGCTGTTCTCAGGGGTCTTCTTAGCTCAAAACACACAACAGTCTTTCACTTCTAAACTCTTAGCCATATGTCTCTCCCTCACTTTCCTACATTTCTCTTTCCCGTTGAGGAAACTCCACAATAACAGACATGGACTCATATCAGCATGCAATGAGTTAGGTCACACACCTTTTACTGTCAGGCGTAGACTGAGGAGATTATGTGATCTGTCTGTCTGTCTGTCTGTCTGTCTGTCCATGGCTAATCTCACATACTACTGGACCCATCAGTCTAATATTTTTGGTGCTCATTTTTGATTGTATGCCCAAGGACCTCACATGGTTGCAGTGATTCACACTTTTTGACAATATATTTTATTGACTGTTTTAAACCGTCATTGACTGCTGACTCCTCACTACTCCTAACAAGCCGGTAGGGGCCGCAAGTGATCAACAACTGCTTCAGTTTGGAATCTTGTTTCCACTACAGATTACAAATTGTTCCTCTCTTGATTTGCACGCCAAGGTAAGACGCTTTCATGTATGTATAACTATCGCTTAGCAAATGACAAACTGAACTGAGTGCTGACTACAACGGAGCGCGTCCTCTCATGTTGACTAGTTAGCCATTAGCAGCCGGTGGGCAGTAGTCCTGCGATGTGTTTGGCTTACAGCTAACAGAGTTAATACAGCTAACAGTTAACGGAACTAAACACACCGACAGTTTCTGTTCAGCGGAAGCATTACAAGGTCCACATGAAGCGTTACACAGTGAACTGCAGTTCAGCTACTCTGTTGTGTTAGACGTGCGAGTGAAAAATGCATCTAATACGGTTGCGGTCTAGATGGGGGGCAATTGTGGTTTGTATTGATTCAATCAAACATTACAGCAGTGGTCGTTGCAGACACACCTGGCGGAAATCTGTACTCTACTGAGTGCACTTTTTTTTAGCTCACTACTGTTTTGCATTGCAGCTAGCCGAGGTTTGTCTAAAGTTACCGACAATGTTCTGGTTTACAAATCAAGCTGCCATACATCATGTAGATGTTTCTCATGTTTTCAGCCTCCTCCCTGGTTTGACATAAGCTTTTGGGATTCACTCCCCCACACTGCTGGCAGGCTAAACCAGACTCTGTATCGCCACACCGGAGAGAATTAAAAGATCTTTTATTCTCTGTGAGAGTAAATCTCCACCACAATCCACCTTTCCTAGATCACCAGTGCAGAAAACAGGCTCATAAGTCTCACATTGGCAGCTGTAAATTTCAAAATGTTTCCCCAACAGACACGCGTGAATCCCAACAAATGGTGCTTGTGATTTCTTGTTTTGCATCCTCTTGAAAAGCGGGGCCACGGTGACCAATTTGAATCCGACACGCTGCAGCGAGTTTTCACGACTTGACAGTTCTACGTCGGAAAGTAACAGATTCGACACAAACCTTTTTGACAAATGGCGAGGAGGAGAGGTTTGAAAACGGGTCATTGCACAGAGTATATATTTCTTGGATTTTATGTCATGTCGGGCTGCTTCTTGGATATGTTCAGCGATGGGATGTGAATAAAGACGGCAGTCAAAATGAGCCAGATAGATTTGATGAATGTATGAAAAAGGAGCATCAGAGGGATGCAGAATCAAACTCAAACCCGGCTGAAGCCTCCGCTGTCTCCTGGATGTTTCTAGTACTTTGTCGGCCCAGATTGCTGAAAGCTGGCTGGGGTCTAATGGGATTGTATGCACTGTGAGCCAACTTCTACAATCCTATCTGTTGTTTCTGTAGGGGACTTTGATCATCTTTTTATTTAGTTTTTGCACATTAGCATATTGCAAGGATTTTGATGGTTGTTAATTTTAAAAGTTTGTAGTAAGTAGGCCATATTCTGACACACTTTTCACTAGAGCCCGACCGATTTGGCTGATACTGGCCTATAACAGATATATTGGTATCACACCGATTTCACAGAATATAATGCAAATAAAGATGCTTGCTTGAGTAACATAGAAATTGTGTCATCACATAGTTTGTCCAATAGAACTTGCTCCAACATACAATACTGTGGCAAGTAGCAGAATGAATGCTAAGTCTTAGTAGTGAGAAATGTAACAGCCATCTCACTAATGGTTAAAAATATAAACCAGTACAAAAATGACAATTACCTACATAAACCACCATGTCTAACATAATCCTGTCCCTGACAACCGCCATGTCACTCATGCTTATCACATCTATCACATTAGCGAGGTTGCTAGTCAGCTATAGTTTGTCAGTAGTGAGTCAGTCCATCGACATACTGACTGCGCCACAATTGGAATAAACACTCTGGATAACCGCTACACGCCATTCAAAAACGTCTACAGACCGGAATCACTATCCGTGTTCAGGAAGAGCGCCCCATGTGGCAATCTTGTTGAGGTCTATGTAAATAAACTTCGCTAATTTTTCTCTCATTTTTCTCTTCTTTTCTGAGCACCTGACTTTTGATGACTGGCCATTTTTTTTATTTATAATTATTTAATTCCCAGGGAAGTTTATTGTTTCAGTGCACTGACGTTATTTTGGACAATAAAGTTTGTTGTTAAATTGAAAAATATCCGGCCTCCATTACATATCTTTGTCACAAGTATTTGATAACCACACTTGAGGAATCACTGCAAAAACATGTGTGTACAATATAAATATCGGCCAATTGATATTTGATCTTTTTTACTCCCTAATATCGGCATCAGCCCCAAAAATCCAATATCGATAGGGCTCTACTTTTTACTAACTTGGAATTCTAGAGCCTGAATGTGTTTAATCGTATTCAGTTCTACATAAAAGGAAAGATATGATCCTTGTTTCGAGTAGGGAAACCTCTGCAATAACAACTTTTAAGAGGTAGCAAGCACTGAGTCAACAGGTTGTCTGTTCCAAAAGGAGTGGTTCTTGAAAAGTAACACATGAATTTATGTTCAGGCCTGATAGTGAGGCATTCCTACGAGACAGATTTATCATTTCTACCAAAGCAGACTTCGGGGTTTCAAAGAATTCACATAATGCATTCAGTGTGGCTCCAAAACTCCTGACAGGAGAATGTGGAAGAGAGCAAAAACTGTCTGTTGACTGTGTAACGCTGCCAAGATATGGCACAGTGAGATTAAATTCTAATTAGGATGTACTCAAAAAGTCTGTTGCACAAACTTTAAATATTTAAAATATAAAACAACTCCATTTGAAATGAGCTTGCTCACATTGCCTGGCCTTGCATAAGCAAATTCATTTTAAAGAGTTCATCGAAATTCTTCCTTGCATTTTTAATCTGGTTTAGCATAAATTGTGAATGCATTTGTATCTCATTTCAAGACAGTGAGACTAATCCTCCTCCTCACACTGTATTCTGCTAAATGGCATTATTTTTGCCATGCTAGCATCTGGCTCTAGTCTCTCTATCTCTACAAATATTGGACTATAAAATTTGGTAAAGACACTCATGTCACCCTCAGGATAAACTGTAATACCTTTGGTGTTACGATAACTTCTCCTCTAGTGCCATTATCAGGTACAATACTTGTACACTTGTACACTTGTGCAAAACTCATGACATGCCCATCAGCTTTAGCTGTACTTTGTTATGTGCTAATTGGAAATGTTAGCATGCTAAAATGCTAAACTAAGATGGTTTATGATCAAATACCATGGATGTATAAAGAGAACTAGATACAGCGTCGGAGGCGGGCTCCCGTTCATTCCTATGAAAGTTGCTCGATTGCTGAGTAATAAAGTACCCAGATCATCTGGCGATCTTCCGCATCCATAGAGCAGGCGCAGTAGCGTTTCCTTTAACTCCGCCTCCCAGCCCTCGGTCTGTTTCTCATTCACATGAACGGAGTAAGGGAAATAACTCTGGATTCAGCTATTAGTGCATTTTACAACTTTTAGGACCTAATGATTTAAATAAGGGCTATTCAAGTGTTCGTACTGGGAAGTTGATTTTACTAAAAAAAAATTATCCGCTGATTAACAGACATCTCTTTCCCAATGTAAGTCTATGGGAAAAAGTCTTTTTAGGCCCAATGGCATCACGTGACGGACACGGAAGTTGTAATACCACCGTTTGGCCACTACGTAAAATTGGCCCGGCGGTCTTCCTGGGGGCTTGTCAAATATCTGCAAAACTAAAGACATTCCCATTAGCATCAGCTGTACTTCGATAAGATAAGATTAAACTTTATTTGTGTTTTGTACTAATTAGCAAATGTTAGCATGCTTACATGCTAAATTAGGGTGGTGGACACAGTAAACATAATACTTGTTTGCATTGATGTTGTGAGCATGTTAGCATATAGTTAGTCTAACAGACTGTGACAGATACGTTGTGTGTTTCCATCCCCACATTGGATGTATGGCAGCGCTAACAATGACATTTGTGGTCGTCCTGGTGGTAAACATTCAACAGAGGCTGAACTCACCGGGTTTCTGCTCACCACTTCAGGATTATTGACCACTCCTACAAGGTAGATGATGGTGAGGGCTGAATTGAGCACATAGGACCAGAAGAGGTTCTTGTGGAGGGTGATCCTTTGGCAGCTCAGACTCCTGTGTGAAGAGAGACGTCATGATTGACTTTGTAATATAGCAGGACATGATGTGATCATTATTTTTTTTTTTAAATCTACAAATTATGAATAAAAACTCTTCTGACACACAAAAACAGAACATTAAAGAAGACAAAAATGTGCAACAACCGATGAAGTAAACAGGAGAAAGCATAACTGGCGGGCTAATAGTTAAATGAGGTTGTCAGATGTTGCTTCAGTCTGTAAGATATCAAATAATTGGGATCTTTTATCTCAGAATGTTTTGTGGTTGTTAAATAAAAAAGCCCTGGGATCAATGAGCTGGATTGCCTCTAAATGCTCCGTACAGTGCATGCTAGAAACGCTGTTAAATAATGCATAATAGATCCCAAGGGTGGCCCTCATCACTTAGAATTAATAGCATAATGAAATGCTTGCCAGGCAACGTGAAAATCTATTAGAATCAAAACCGTTACAAATAATTCATATCCACTAGCTTTATTGTTGGTTAAATGATGTTTCAATTTCAGTGCAGCCATCAAATGTACTTCAGCTCACAGACAGTGTTTGAAGCTAAATGAAACCATACACCAAATATACTCTGCCTCCTATAAATGTGTCATCTGCACTTTAAAAATTGATATCCTTTTATTGCTCATGGACAATTTTATCTTTGTTGAGCCATAAAAACCCCAGAGACTCATGAAAAACATGAAGATCGCTACGTTTCCCCAAGCCAAGACAAAACAGCATATACAACTGCACATTTTCACCGTCTTATTCAGAGGCCGCGGTCATCTCTGACAGAAAAAACAGCCTCGCTCTAGCTCCAGACATAAGAGGGAACGCAGGAGCTGCTGAATGCTTATATACAAAGGGGATTTATCTAAAAGGGGAAGTCAAAACACAGACTGAATCCTTATGGCAGCGTCGTTCGGACTGTCACAGGTCCCAACGTCTTCTGGGCTGTTCAACCATGTCTGTTTTTCCACAGCAAGCTGGAGTATTTTTATCTGGGAATCCGGACAGTGTTGATGTAGAGTTGTAAATAACAAAGTAGTGCAGCTGTACACCATCGCATACCGCTGTAAGCTTCGCATCTGGATCTTATAATACAACATAAGGCTCCAATATTTTAAGTGTTTTGGCTATAAATAGTACAAGTCAAAATATATAAAGGATTTTCTAAGCCAATAACTTTGTTGCTTTATTGAGATTTTAATTTGTCGGGACTGTGATGTTGATGAATTGTAAATATCCCGCTGAGTTTCTCTGTAGCTGAGTTAAGAGTTTGTCTCTCAGCGGGTCACGGCGTTTTGCAATAATGCACCTGACCTAAACACAGCCGCTAGATTTACGAGTGTGTATAAAACTTTGCAGCAAACTGAGGGCCTCGTACAAGATCTGTTCTGGATAACAGCTGCGTTTAGGAGGTCAGCACCCTTCAACATGTCAAATTTTACAACTGTAGCATTCATGAACAACAAGGCCAACAATGTAAAAATATTGATACAGAACATAAAATTAATTCCCCCCCCTCTAGGCTCCATATTCAAGTTTCTTCATAGGTATCTGAAGAACTATAAACCCTAAGCTCCTAAAAAATAAACTATAAAGTTTCAACAATGTGCAGTCTGCTAACTTTTTCTCAGGCTTTATTACCTCCAAATTTCACATCCATTAGCTGAATATTTTGCCTCCCTTCCCTTTATCCACGCTGTTATTTTAAACTCTCATCTAGTTGAATTTCAGCAGCAGTATCTCCTTTAATTGTGCATTTTCTCCCTCTGGGATTAAGCAGTTCATCAGGATGAACAACCTTAATGAGCAATGCGCTCAGGTGCACATGTTTGTAATAAAAGCAAAGCGCCAACGCATTCCATGGACGTCACAGCTCCCCAGTTTTGAATCCTAAATATCCATGAAATAAATGTGCGGTGCAAGGAGACCAAATTGGCATGAAATTAGCGACAGTTAAGTTGTGTATAAATTACACTCAGTGAGGCAGCAGAACTGGTTGATAGTTTGCATTAATTTATGACAGCAGCTATGATTACTGTCATCACTTTTAATTTAACACTGTGCTAATTTTAAACACATTTAGATCATGTTACTTGTCCCAGAGCAGCTCTACGAGTAAACCGCCTTTTTAATTATATTCTAAAATGTGACATTAACACTGAAAAATCTTGTGTGGACAAAGGCAGAATGGAAATTTTACTGACTGCACATACGATTGAGACAAAAGTACTGACAATGGTGAATAATGAAATGGTTGGAGGAGACTGTAGTGAAAGCTCAACACCATCTGTGGGCCTGTCATGTGTGATGATGCTAGTCCCCATAGTAGCCATTTCATTGTATTGAGACCATTTATTAAAACTTGATCTCACTGTATAAAATGACCTGTGATGACCTCTAGGATAATCACAGCCTCATGAAACTTTACAGCCACAAAGTTAAGACCTGGGGCATTCAGAGGATGGATGGCTTTCCTCGGTAGATTGACAATAAGGGGGTTTCTGAGCAGTTTCCAGAACAGATGTGCTCACCATCCAATCGCCAAAAAATGCAATTTTTGCATAAATCTCCAAATGTCAAAAGTTTTTGATACCAAATGACAGCAATGGCTTTTTCTATGGTGTACCTCAAGGTCTGGGTGTCTTAGCATGGTATTTTGGGGGGATTTTTAATCATTTTGATCAATTCTCGAGTGGTAAAAAAATGGTTAAAATTAGCACCAAATCTGTGTAACAAATGTTATCAACCAAAAATTGCTGCAACAACTTATGAGACATAATAGAGCATAGGAATGGCCATCGTATACTTCTATCATAATGTTCTAACCCCTTATACACTTTTACAATTTATAATTATTGACTAGAACAACTTGACACACAGTGCTAAGCTGCATCTCAAATGAATCTTCCCAGCTTTCAGATGATGTACACCACTTCTATGTGACATATACCATTGACCTGCTATCCCCCCGTAAAGACTCCCTGTATCCCCCCTAAAAAAGACAAACATGGGTTCAGGGAAAAAAGGGGTGAAGTGGAAGAGGTTAAGAGTAAAGCTACCATTGATTAATCACCTCAGAATTATGACAAACTGCATCAGCTTTCGTCTTGGTACAACCATCCTAAATATTTACTACAGTCATTACAAGTCATTACTATTAACTGCAATTGCAGCTAAATTACCGTCGAATCCATTACCTGAAGGAGAAGAAGATGGCCAGAGAGATGAGCAGAAAGACGATGGATAAAGCGTGACCCACAATCGCCATGTAAAACAGGATATACGCCGACTGTAAAAACAAAACAATAGATAGAGAAAACATATGTAGAATTACTACTTAGAAAAAAGTAGATGTACAGAAGAAATGTGCAGTACATGAGGTATCACATTGTTGTATTTTGTGCCGATCAAGGCCATAAACTGCACAAATAGTATTCAACATGTGACATTTGGCACTAAATAAAGTGACATCAATGTTACAGTTCACATTTTTTCAGGGTCAATTAATCCAGGGAAATGTGGCAGAATCTTGCAAACAAAAAAATATACCAATGTTCTCACATCTCAGTTGATGGTGGCTTGCTCATGAAAGAAAGAATAAAGAGCTAAAGTTGGCATCAACTCAGTCTTATCAGAAAATCAGGGAAGGTTTATTTTTCCTTTATTTCTCTTTGGGATAACACTGCTGAGGCTGTTTGTTCTAAGAAGTTTCCTGAAGCTGGGAGGCTGAGTCAGCAAAGATCAGGTTTCTGTGGTAACAGATGGAGCGGTCGATCTTTGGTTCTGATCGATCAGCAGACTTTAAGTCTTTCTCCCAGGTTTGCCAGGACAGCAGCGTATAGTACACTGCCTGGATGGAGACAAAACGGAGTTTCTTGCAGTTGTTTTGTTTACAATTTGCCGTTATTTGCAATTGACCATTTCCTCTTTTACAGATGGGAGAGCAGAGTTGTTATTTTTTTGTTCATTTCCTTGGATATTTGCTGGGTGAATTTCTTTTTGACAAACCTGTTGTCAATAAAATAGAGGGTCCCTAATCATCAGCATTAACAATGGAAACGTTTGCAAAAGGAAAGCAAGAAAATTTAAATTAGTCATCACAAGGCTTTAATCCATGGGACCGTTGTTCGTGTCCCATGGCTTAATTTTCACTTTCACTTTCACTTTACAATCAGCTGTTCGCTTGTGTCCCGTGTTCACAACGTTTTATTTTTTACTTTACAAATCATAGTAATTTTAAGCCCAGCCATGTTGTTTTTTCTTAAACCTAATTAACTGGTTTTGTTGCCGAAACCTAAGCAAGCGTTTTTTGTTTAATTCACAACATTAACCACGTGTTTACTGCGACCGAAAAGTGACGCTGAGGGGTCTGACAAAGCGTCAGTATGTGACGAATTTGGGTGAGAACGTGTTGAAATCCTGGAATGAGCTCTGCGGTGTGCTGGTCTGGTTTCCATGTGGGAAACGTTGGTCCAGCAGCCTGGTGCTGTAGGTGATAAGAAGGTTGTTAATAATGGTGTCAACACAATGCTATTTAGGGAGACTCTTCTGCCAGGCCTGTGTTTTATGACGACAGTATAACCTGAGAGACAGAGGGCTTACATGTTGCTTTCCACCTCTACATATTTCTCTGGAGCTCAGTATAGGAGAGTAATGTGTTTTGGAAATAAAATACCTGTTAATGTTGTTGTCTCGTACAATATTTATGGCCTGCTACGTCAGAATTTCCAGTTTTCAGATTTTCTCCTATCTGCTCACAAATACCAGACTCCATGCACAAAAATAAAAATGTATGCTGAGCCATCACACTGTGACCACCAGGCAGTAGATCTGTGATAGCACGCTACATTATCTTAAATAAATTACCTTCAACTTTGCCTGGGTGTTTTCATTGCAGAGTGTGTAGTTGGACCAAGTCCTGTTGGTATCAGGGTGGCGAAACCACTGCCCGTCCTCCCCACAGTACTTTGTGGCCTTTTCTGAAAGTTACAATTAAATAATAAATGCATATTTGCCAAACATCTTCACATTCATACAGGTGTGTCCATGTATTCAGGTTCTGTTAGCCTCGGTGAATAATTCATCCTCAAAGCAATTAATATTTTATAGTTCTTGAAAAACAGTCAACAGAGTGTCAGAAGTGGAACTCATTGTGCATCAGCAGACCATTAAAGGAGCGACACTCTTGAGACTCGCTGCTCACCTGTCGGGTCAAAGTCGACGAAATAATTGGGGCAGTTTTGAGAGGTGTAAGTTCCCGCTGGAGTGTCGTCCCAGCACAGCCAGCCATCCCAGTTACGACTGCAGTGCCGCCCTGTAACATAGCAACACAGAGAGTTAAACATCCGGAGAGGAGAAGCAGCCATGATGAGTCTCAGTAGATAATATCTCTACCTGTTTTGTTGTAAAGTGCATCTCGATTCATTTTCTCGAAGCATTTGTACTGGCTGTCGAGGATTTTCTTCCTCACAATATCCTGTCCTTCAGGGTTGACCATGGGGCTGACTGTGGCCTCATCAGCAAACTCCACCTCCGTGTCTACTGAGAGCTGGGCGGCTGCCTTCATTTTAGAGACACACACACACACACGCACACACATAAATACACAGTCATGATCAATCAGGACGGAGCAATGAGCAGTGAGGAGGCTATGGAAAAAAAAAGGCATGACACACAATTGAGTGTCAAGTACAAGAATATGCTTTTCCTGTACGTCTGTTGTTGACAGTGAAAGAAAGAAAGAAAGAAAGAAAGAAAGAAACTATGTGAGTACTATTTTCAAATCATATTATACTGAAAATGCTAATTTTGCTCATCAATTGCTGTATTATTAATGAACTCATCCTATTTAAAATCACATTAATTTTCATTGACAGAGACAATATAAATACAATTATTTTTTCCACAAAAAACAATGCAGTATTTTGTATTTTTTCCAGCTCTGAGTACTATTAGCAGATCTTCCTTTCAGGCTATGGGTTTCATATCCTTGATACCTCTATGTATGGCTGACCCAGCTTATGATATGTATATACTACATTTGTATGATTTCGTCCCAAACCTGCAGAAAACCACAGCAGTATTGGTAAACTTAGAGAAATACTTCACCCACAAAATGACCATTTGTATATCAATTACTCACTGTGAATGGAGAATCCGAAAACAGAGTAAATCCCTGATGAATTGAAGTAAATGGAGGCCAGGTTTAACAGCAAAACTATATCAAAAATGTGTTTACAAACTCTCACACAACTTGAATACCTGTATAATCAAAGTTGGATGTTTTGATATGGTTTTGCTCTTGTTAAAGCTGGCCTCCACTTACATCAATTTGTCACTCTGTTTTGGGATTCTCCGTTCACCGTGCAGGCATGCGAAAAAAAAGGCGAGTTTTCTTCAAGAATTCAAGGTAACACATGGTGAGTAATTGATATATGGGAGAATTATTCCTTTAATTACCAAGAATCCCTATGCATAATCTGCACAATAAATCCTGGATGCATAGTTATTACAGTATATCAGGAAACATTACCTTCAACCTCTCCTTAGTGACAGCACAGAGTGTATAATTGGTCCAAGTCTTATTGCTCTCTGGATGGTGAAACCACTGCCCGTCTTCTCCACAGTACTTAGTTGCTTTTTCTATAAAGAACAATTATATCATAAATAAATATACTGTATGTTATTCATTCTCCAAATTCCCACTCCTCTATAAATCTGTGCAGCTGTGTCCATAAACTCCAATCCCATTAGATTTACTAATTAAATCCTCACAGCAGCTTTATAGTCCATCTTCTTTAAACACAGGAAAATAAGGTCAGAAGAGGTTAACAAGATATCAGTAGACTTTTAAAACAAAAGCAAAATTCTTGCGGCACACTGCTCACCTGTGGGGTTAAAGTCAAAAAAATAATCTGGGCAGTTCTGGGAGGCGATGGTTCCCACTGGAGTGTCGTCCCAGCACAGCCAGCCATCCCAGTTACGACTGCAGTGCAGCCCTGTAACGTCAACAAAGCCACAAAAACATGATGACAAATGTTTACAGGCCTCTTGGTCATACCTTCATGAAACTTCTCCAACAGAGTTACAGTAGACGGTATCAGTACCTGATTTGTTAGAAGGTGGGTTTCGATCTATTTTCAGGAGGCATGTGTACTCATTCTCAAGCATTTTCAGTTTCTGTAAAAAAAAAATATGTATGTTTCAACATTACATAATATTGTATAGACAAATTGAGAATCACCCCAAAGTTTGACTCAAATAATCCCTTGTACAGGAGACCACTGTTCACATCCGGTTTCCAAAGCAGACCACATCCAACGGTTTTGGAAGGCACTCAGACAACGCTGTACAGACGATGGTTGTGCTAAGTCAGAAAACACTATTATATTGTAGGTCATTTTAGAAAGCAGTGATAAGACGTATGCTCTGATGAAAGTCTGACAGACCGAAAGCTTAGAATAAAGTGGAATACTGCATAGATCTAAGTGTGAGGATATCTTTTCTATCATCTTTTGGACTCATTGATTTTTCCAGCACCTTAGCAAAGATTAAGACAGGTGGAGCGGTTGACATCCTGCATTAGAAAGCAGTGATAAAAAAACGATTTTGTTTTTTAGGTTGGAGGACTCATTGCATACACAGAGACAATAGCCGTGTTTCCATTCACATATTTTTATTCAAATGTTTAAGTATTGCATTAGAAAAGCTCTATCTTAATGGCAAAATTCAATAAAACTTCCTCAATTGTGAAAAAAAAGTTTGGTGGTTTTCACCTCAGTCAAAAAAGAGTTAATGCACTAAATGTGTTATGGAAACGACAAACTTTTATCTCACATGATTAATCAGCTGTTTCTGCTGTCGGCGTCTTCTCGGATATTCTCATAACGTGCGAATGCTCGTCTTCGTCTCCGGACAGCATGAAACATGGCTAATACTAGCTGACATTAAACAACAATTGAAACAAATTCCTGAAAACCTCTCTCCATTATTCTCTTGTAGATGGGTTGAATGGCCAAGCCTTCTAAGATCTGTTTACTGGTGGAATACAGCCATGTAGCCTATAGCGCCAACTTCTGAGGAAACTATGCTGTGGCAGTTTATTCGCTCTAAACCAGTTCCTGGAAACGGTCCTAATTTGCATTTCTTTTTATGCAACATGTCAAAAGTTTGCTTAAAATTCACTTGACAGTTGAATGGAAACACGGCTATTGTGTACAGACCAACCAGATGATCCCTCACCAGCTTCCCACCCAAGCTGGGAGTACCACTCGTCTCTGCAGCAGACAAATGTTTTTTTCACAATTGGTGTGCTACCTTATGTAACTCTCTTTAGTAACTGTTCAGTTCAGCATTTGGTATCCTACAACTACGTTGCACTGTTATAATGGATCAAAAGATACTGCTCCCATTATGTGCCTTGAGTACAAACCTTTACATGACCTGTATCTCTATTGTGTGTTTATACTGTACCACTGCTGTGTGTATGGCTGAACCCCTGAGATCCCAATGCTATTAATTATCCTGTATATGTTCTGAATAGTGGAAACTATATACCTATTATTCTATTAATGCAGACAAAGGGGGGCATATGTCCTGAACTTGCAGGAAAACCCATCAGTATTGAACCTGTATGCATAATCTGTACAATAAATACACAATGGATAGCTTATTTCATCAACAATACTTTACCCTCAGTCTCCTCTCACGGGTGGTTACGCAGAGTGTATAGTTGGTCCAAATCCTATTGGACTCCGGATGGTGAAACCACTGACCGTCCTCTCCGCAGTACTTGGTTGCCTTTTCTGGTAAGAGCAATTATGTGATTAAGTCCAATTTCTCAGTCAACGGAGGATTAAAGGTGAATTCATCATGTGAGGGTAACAAGATATCAACAGAGTTTCTTCTTTGCTCACCTGTGGGGTCAAAATCGGCAAAATAATTTGGGCAGTTTTGGGAGGTGATGGTTCCCGCTGGAGTGTCGTCCCAGCACAGCCAGCCATCCCAGTCACGACTGCAGTACAGCCCTGTAGCACCACCACCACACAAAAACATGTTCACAGGCCTCTTGTTCATACGTTTTTCCAATGAGAACTATGTAACATGTACATATCATGTTAATACATAATAAAATAGTTTGCCGGCAAACTTGAGTTACCGCTACCTGATTTGTTATGAGGTTGATCTTGCTTCATTTTCTCAGAGCATTTCTTTTTATTCTCGAGGATGATTTTTTCCAAAACACCGCCTTGGTCCGTGTCAACCCCTGTGGGCTCTGTGGTCGGCCCTTCGGCAGCATCCCTTAAAGAATGGGGGACGTCCTTCTAAGAAAAAAACAAATGAGTGTACAGAGCAGCTGAGACTAGCTTCATCTTGTTCTTCCATTACTTACAGGGAAAAAGCCAACACCAAATACCTCTGATTTTTTCTTTGAAGCTGGTTGACAAGTGGACCCAGTCTGGACCCAGTTACCAAATTCGGCACAATATTTGGTCACTTTTCCTGTGAGGAAAAAAAAACATGTAATGACTTAACAGCAGCTTGATTATCCTGAAAGCTCCATATACCATATCAAATTAGTTATAGGCACATTATTGCTTCTGTTTGAGGTCCAGTAAATAATCTCTATGTTCTTTGCTCCGTCTTTGTTTTTCAGCATCATCCAAACACATAAATTGGACCCTGAATCTTGGCATTACTGGAAAACTTTCCCTCTTGGGGGAAATTTTCTGGCAAATTCTCAGATGTTGGGTTTAAAACCACATGTACTGTAGATCCATGACTGGGCTAAGGATGAGATCACATTGGTCCTGACAACAACAACCGTAGCCTGACTGCCTAGTCGTCTCCGACAGCTCATCAACTGTTCAGCATCCACTTCCAACTGTACGTCTCCCCCTGAAGCCTCATATCAGCAGCATCGGCTTTCAAATAAGGAGCCGTAAGGGGACTCTTAACGTCACAGGCATTTTGGTAAGACCCTTTATGAGCCTTCTCTTACAAAACACCTTCTCGCTCTTCTCATTCATATCCTCTCTCCCCATCCATCTCTTTGACTCCAACTTCTCTGTCTTTTTTTGCAATCCCTCTTTTTCTTTGATTCTCTTTTTATACCCTTCAGTCCAATCTCTGTCCTCTTCCTCACCCCCCTCTCTCTCTCCATCATATTGCATCTCCTAAATCAGACATGACTCGACTCTGGATTTCTTCAACTAGACATAATTGAGCCGCGCATTCCTCACAATGTAATAACTGCTCATACTGTAGTATACTGCAATCCAAACAATAACTGTGCTTACATAATCGATTTCCAGTCAGTTTCAATATAAATAGATGTCTGTTTGTTTTCATTCAGTCTGATTGATAAAACACAACAGGCTAATGATTTACCTTATATCTAATTTATAAATCTCTTATACTAGCTGTCCTTTTCACTCACTGTTGTGAAAGTCTTCCTCCATTGTAGCATATAGAAGCAACAGTGATTTCTTTGTTAAAGCTACTATGAGGAACTTTAAATTTGTTTCGATTTTTTGTGGACAAAAGCGGTAGTGTTTCCGACCATCAGAGTCTCTTTAGAAAACATCTAATTTTACTGCAGCAGGATCTGACTGTCTGCTCCGCTCAGTCCTGGTTCTGGTTCTCCCGTGCGTCCCTTCCCACCAACGGGCCCAGCAATACGGCCTGAGCCTTCAGCAGCGCGGTGTCAGTGTTGGCTCCCAGCGAGGACCTGCGGAGCAGTGAGGCAAAGCTCTGCTCCTGGCCAGAGGAGGAGCCGCTGCTACCAGGCACGGAGCTCTCCTACTCTCGACAGAGCTCCGACTGCCGGTCGAAGGCAGTAGCAAAGCCGGACCTGTGTCTATCCACGGTGGGCCCGCTGGAATCTGAGCTGAAGGAGTTTCTGGTGAACCTGCATGATTTCGCATGATTTTGCATGATTTTGCCTGATTTTGCGCAGAATCCGACCCGGTGGCACCGATGACAAGCATTAAGAATAACTATATAGAAATAGCCAATCTTCTCGCTGATGGTCTTGTTTACTTATGGAGGTCATATAGAGGCATCAGTATTAAATTGAGACTGTTTCATAACCAGTTAATTGTTCCTTAGTCTACAGCGCTCTGCAAGGCTATACTTATAGGCACAGCAATGCTTTGAGCTAAATGCTACAGTTAGGTGGCTAACATGCTCACATGGCAATGCTGTAGATGTAATGTTTACCGAGGTCACAATCTTACTTTAGCATGTCAAGCACTAAACACAAAGTAAAGCTGAAGCTGATGGGAATGTCAGTAGTTCTGCAGGTATTTGGTCATAAACCAAAATATTGGCCAAATTAAAATTTGGACTTGATGATGGCGCTAAATGAAAAGTCAAGTTCGTCCAATAGTTTTTTAGACATTTCCCTCAAAACCCAAAATGTGCACCTGGTGACACTAAAGGAAAAGCTATAAGCTCACCAAAGTCATTACATCCTCTGGGAACCATGAATGTCTGTACAGAATTTGGTGCCAATCCATCCAGTAGATAATAAGATATATCACTGAATATGTGGAAATTTTGAACTGCTGGTGGCGCTAGAGGAAATTCTTTGGAGTCACCACAATGCCGAAGCTCTTTTTCTCAGCGTTTACTGTTGCGGCGGATGGGTGTATATTGAAGTTACAAATAGTTGAGATATTGGAGTCAGGACCAAAGTGATGGACTGACCAACCAAGCAATATTAACATTAGAGCCACTTGAGTGCAGGCTGATAAAAATAAAGAACTAATTAGCATGAACCTCTAAAGATGCCAATGAGCAACACATACTGTAGCATGATCTACAGAACAGAACAGACACCGCCCGAAAAATATGTCATAGTACTGTCTATGTTGTTTGATTGACGGGCAAAGGCTCTACAGCAGGGAATTTGGCAGTTATGACTGATCATGAAATCTTCCTTTAAATAGGGAACTATTGACTGACTTTACTGCTCAACATAAATCATATCTGCTTAGGACATGATGCATAAAATGCAATTACATTATGCACTTTAGTCAGAAACACTTGCATTAAGAAATTGACCATGTATAGTAAATGGTTATATACTGTGGTTAGACTTGGTGGAAAAGGCTCTGCTGTTGGAGGGAGCAGAACAAATCTAAAGAATCTGACCAGTAACTTGGAGAAATAAACCCTCTTTAATAATGTGGACATTAAATCTTAGTAAATCAACAATACCAAAAATATAAGGAGGATGTTGTTGGGGTGGAGCAGCAGAGTAAGAATGAATGGATTTCATTGGATGTTACTGGTCAGCTGGTAGCCACACAGCTGACGAACGAGGCAGTGGTTGTGAAACATGTATGAAATAGCTAATCAGTAGTTTAATTACATTTTAAAACCAAATTATGATATGATTATTATTGTTACCACAACAATCTGCAGTTCTTGCATTGTGAGTTGCTACAAGCTCAAAACTCGGAGCACAGCCTAATAATGAACCAACTTCCCCCTGACTGTCAGACATTAAATACAAAATAAAACCCTCCAAGCTTCCTGAAACCAGTGGACCTTTTTTCATACAGTCAGCCCCATGACCTTTGACCTCAATTACACACAGAAGATTGGATCGTTTTCTGTGTTGCCTGCTGAACTGGAAAAAAAAGTTCAGGGAGCTTGTCGCTGTGTATTGGTGCGAGAAGATCTTTCTTACCAATTGGGTCCAGGTCAGAGCGATCTGGACAGTTTTGTGTTACAGACGTCCCGGCCGGTGTCTCATCCCAGCACAAAAAGCCATCCCACATACGGCCACAGAACGTACCTCGAAAGGAGAAAGGAAAAAAGGTGTAATGACTGTTCTGTTCGTGTAGCACAAGTGTACATCAAGTCTTCTACAGCTTCCACTCCAAAAGCCTTCATTTGAACCCTGCTGGCAACACTGCCGTCACCTTGAACAAGAATAACAACTGTGTTCTGCTCCCAATCCACCACCTTACAACACCATTACACCTGTGATGCTCTCCCAAAGCTAATCGATTTGGCCTTAAGAAGCCTTAGAAATGATATGGGCCTCTCACCGGTTCTGTTTTCTTGGCGCTCTTTGTAGGACAGCTCAAGACATTTATATTGACCCTGGCTCACCGCCTGGTCCTGTCCATCTGTCACGCTACGTCCAGGCCTGAGTGATGGATCTGAGATTGACTCAGCACCTCCCACCACCCTGCACTGTTGAGACAATACGGCACAAGAGGTGACAGGAAGGGGGAAGAAAACATGTTTATACAGACTTGGAACACAGTGTGGAGTATAGATAGGAAGTTTTTCTGTGATTACTGCTCTGATCTACATTCCCCTGACAGTCAAAGATAAATACTATCTTGGATGGTGCTGTTAGTTAAATTTCTACTACGTCACGGTTTTATCATGTTTAGATAAAGACATAAAGATAAAAAATTAATAGAAGAACAAGCATGATACGTTTTTGAAGCATCTTCAAAGCTGATCTGAGGAGGATTTCACTCCGCTTTGAATTTCTAGTGACTCACTATTACCGTAACTCATTAAAGTGTGTTTGGGAGCTCACAAAAGAAGTTAAGTAGCTGATTTCCACCAAAATGCATCTTATCTCTGCTCTACAGTTTGTATTTGGAGGTAGAATTAAAAATGAAGAAGAAGAAGAAGAAGAAGTGTGAAATGCTGATTTTGATAATGCTGCTCACTGAAGGATAAAGAGACCACTTTGGTTTGACTTATTTCGCATACTTTTGGGGGCTGAAAATTAAGCCTCTCAGAGTGCCAGGCTCATGCACCTGCATTTTCTGAATTTTAATACTTTGCCTGGGAGATTGCCTCTACATGCCTTATCATAACTGAGATGAAAACCTCCTACCTGTGTCTCTTTGCAGAGGCAAAAGACCAAAATACCATTCTTACCTGTCTGATAAACGCTTGTAAAAGTCAAAACACTTAAGAAAGAAACAGTGACTTTTGTGAGAATGCCGACGTCCCATGTAGCAGTTTAGCAGCCGTACATATGATGTCACTCCAAACATTGAAGTAAATGACGTCATACATACGACCACCAGGCCACCACCAGTATCAACAGATGAGAAAAAAAGATGTCAAGGCCTCTCGTTGCCTTTTTACAATTCATTCATCTTCCTGAATCAATGACAAGACCACTCGAAAAAGAAAGTACAGACACATAAAGCAGAACAGCGTAGAAAAGATTTGCCACGGATACTATTCTGGATGTTTAGCTTGATGCTAAACAGCAAAGGAAACGTCCATTTCACACCGACACTGAAGAATTGAGGACCAACTGTTGGGCCAATGACTCTTGAAGGACCTCTATTTCTCTGCAGTAAAAGCTTGAGCTGTCTGGAACAAGATGAATATGGTCTCTGAGCTTTCCAACATTTAGAGCCACGATGTTTAAAATACCATTTATTATTGAATCCTCATTAAGCCATTTGGTGTGCTGTAATGTGTAAGTAGAGCTTCAAGTCCATCAAAAGGACTTTCAAAGTTAGATTTGTCTAATTATAACCCCTTCCTCATCAGCATATTATAAATGACAGAACATACTGCCAAAATGTAAGATATCACATTTGTGTTAACATCTTTGACTGATGATTGCAACACTGCTGTAAGCTAATTGATGTAATTCCTCAAACACTGGAGAACACTATGAATATGACTCAACACTTCGAGCTGATTTGAAATAAGATGCTACAGTATATACTGTAACACTTTGTATTTGATGGTAACAAACCACCAGCCCCCAACATCATGAGAATATATGAATAGTAGTCAACGGCGAAAGACAAATATGTTTTTGATACGGTTTGAATTGGGCCATGAATTACACATATGATGTTTGTCAGTTTGAAACATAATTTTGCAAGTCTGTGTATGCAGTATGTCGTCAAACTGTTGAAGTATAAGACGTAATTAGAAAGACTACACACCCAAAAGTCGCATAAGTGACGTTAGTTAGCTGACATTACACTCATCGAAACCTTGTAGAGCCGGTCCTGCATGCTTGCTCTTATGGAACCAATTAACTTTCCTTTCGCACAGCTTTTTGGCCAAACTAGTTGTGATTTTAACCTCTTTTAATACTTTTTCCCTCGTTCTAGAAGAACGCTAACAGGCATGTTGGTGTTGTTTGAGACGAGAGATGTAATTCACTGAGCGGTTTCACACAAAACTAAATGATACTACGACAAACCTACGACAAACTGAGACTTTCTTGACTTGCAAAATTATCTTTTAAATTGACAAAACATCATATGTGTAATTCATGGTGCAATTCAAACAGGATGAAAAGGTTAGTCTCTCATCATTGACCGTACTGTATATATTTTTTTCTAAATAAGGTCCCAAGCGGGACACCACAGAGTTTTAGACCCAATGAGGTATTACATTTTCATTTTGTGTCTATATCCAAACCAAGTTGAAATACAGGTAAAATGCAAGACATTGTAAACTGTGAGTCATCTGCATAAAAGGATCAGATATAGTAAGAACATGCAGACACGTGCAGTCATGGATCACTCTCTTCTGGGTCATCCAAGTTTGTAATGAACAAGCTGAGCTAACTATAAACTATAATTATCAATTATAAATGGTGAGTGAAAATTAATCATGAGATTTTTTTTGCTGAGAAAAGAAAACCACTAGACCACAATATATTACGTGTCCATTTAATGAAAATGTAATCCTATGTTTAAACACACGTGTGCAGCATACATAATGGGCAAAAAGAGAAGGGTAAATTTACCTTACAGCGTTCCTGGAATTAAAAAAAGAGAGCTTACCGACAGGAGAAACCAAAGGATCCAAAGGGAGCCTGGTAACTTCATATCTTCCTCTCACAGGCGAATCTCTAGAGAGAGAGAAGAGAGCAACAAGGTACAACTATCAGAAAACAAGTTGTCTACCGTGAAAGTGACTGACTGAACAAACAGATGGCTGTTTCAAATCCGGATTACGGCCTCAGGAGAAAACAGCAACAGCAATCATTAATCTGAAATGCAAAACACTGCAGCAAAGGCACTGCAGTTTATGGCATTTCACACTTTGTGTCTGAGAGATAGAGATAACATGTACCAGTCAATACGTGAAACAACGGAATAAAAGAGTAACGTTATATTGTGTGAGCAAAAGGAGACACAGTCAGACAAAAATAGTTGATGGTCATTAATCATCTCGTGCTGAGCCTCCACTCCTGCAGGACGGCAGCAGAGTGCATGTGAGATTAAAATTCACTTCAGGTCTCTTTGCTTTGGCTCGCAGAGACTCTGTTGGAAGCCCTTCACTCCGCAGTTTGAACAGTTTGGACGACCTATTGGTTGTTGTCCACACGCCACAGCGACCCAGGTAGACATGCATGAGTAAAGTCACTGTGAGAGGTTAGCAGGATTGATAGTAATTGTTTTGGCTTTCAGATACACACTGATGGTAGGCTACTCACGACAAAAAAAACTTTGAACTGCATCGGCCAAGTATTTAGTGCTGATCTCTGAGACCCTTGAATTTCCCTAAAATTTCTCATTTCTCATTTCTCATTCATAATTGAGTAGATATGAGGATGATTATTATTATTAATGCTAGACCCAGATGTCCTCTGTCTTATATCTACTCTCAGAAAGAGGCCTCATCTATTTCTCTGTCCCAGGCCCAGATATAGTCCTACCCTCTGTGTCAATTACATACAACAGAGTAGAGCTGAAACGATTAGTCAATTAATCTATTAGTCAATTGACGGGAAATGAATCAGCAACTCTTTGGAAAATTGATTCATTGTTTAAGTATTTTTTCAGGGGAAAATGGCAATCAATACCTGGTTGACCTCAGAAAACAAAAAATGTAACTTAAAATTTGAAATTGTTGGCAGGATTTTGAAGTAACAATTCATTTGATGACTCTTGGCGTAAATCTTATAGTATTTCCTGTTAGCATTAAATGGTTTGTCTGAAGTTCTAGACAGATACATAGATAGATAGATAGATAGATAGATAGATAGATAGATAGATAGATAGATAGATAGATAGATAGATAGATAGATAGATAGATAATGTGCAAAATGTGCAAATTTGTTGCAGTTTTTTTTATTTGAAATAAAAAGTAAATGAGGTAGTATCCCGACGTGCAAATTTAACATGTTCAAGGTTATTGAAGGAGCAAAACAGAATGGAGTATGGTTGAAACAGAAAAGTTCTACAGGTTTTTGTGTTGAAAAATGACAAAAAAGTACTTCATCCGATTTCCTGTTGACAAATTGACAGATGATTTTTTTCAGCTCTAAAACAAAACCAACTTTTTATTTTCAATTTTTTCACCGTAAACCTCATCCCCAGTCTGAATCCAAATCTCTGTCTATTCAGCCATTATCGGTCCTATCCTAAACTCTGCTCGGTATTTCCAGTTTAACAAAAGACGATACAGTATACCCCTGTGGATCCAGTATGCTGGAAAACTCAGTCAAGGACACAGCGACAGACCGCTCAACATTTCTGCTTTGAAAAGAAGTAGTGAAGAAACACAAAGAAGCACACAAAAACACCAATCAAAGACAAAGGGGAAAAAACAGAGGACAGAGGAAGGAAAGAATGGATCCCAAAATAGCCTCTGGGAAGAGAAGATCTATAAAAACCATCATTGTGCCAGAACAGAGAATTCACACCAATTATCAGCAAATAACCTCCGGGTGTTTCTACAAGTCAAACTACAGAAAAGACACATCCCGACAATGCACAAATGACTTCAAAGGAACTGTCAATTGATTGTTTCATCATTAACTGTGTATTGTCGAGGACAGGGAGAACTAAGGTGCATACTAACAGGTAAAAATGTCCTCAACAAAGAAAAAAAAACAAGCACTGGTCATTTGTTAACACTTAAAGGAATAGTTCAACATCTTGGGAAATGTGCTTATTCACTTTCTTGCCAAGTGTTAGATGAGAAAATAGCATAAAGAGAAAACCAAGGGGAAAAAGCTATCAAAGCTCTGTCCAAAGGTTAAAACACAACTATCAACACCTCCGCTAACGGTGACGACAAGATTCATGCAGATTATAAAAACACTCATATAAATACTTTATATGACTTTTGACAGGTCATTTTATAACATCTACAGTATGGGAATTGTGTCTGTGTGATTAAATCGGGATAGCAGTATAGGGATTATTTGAGACACCAATAATCTCTGGAACATTTCAACATTATAACACACTCTCAGTCCATCAATAATGCATTTCCCAACAGCAAGCATCACATTTTAATATCTCTGCTGCACATGTGACATTTTACTCAAACTCCCAGCTATATTTGACTTGCAGCGGGGGGAGGAGTGGGCTCTTTCTACTACGTCTTTCTGTCTCTCCCATTAGCTTTTCGTGCGTCTCTAAACATAGTCCCCAGAGCATTTATCGGGCCATTATGTCCAATGTGATGTGATCAGTAAGGCTTGAAGCATGTGTAGCTCATTAATGAGACAAGACCCCATAAAGGGAAGACAAGGGAAAGCACTCAAACGGGATGGGTGCATACTGTAGTACGTAGTAGACGTGTAAAGCACTCGATCCTCTCCAGGAATGCTGTTTAGCATTATGGTGCAGTGTGTAGGATCTGGCGGCATCTAGCAGTGAGGTTGCAGATTGCAACCACTTGAAACTTGTGCCGTGTGCCAAGCGTGTAGGAGAACTACGGTGGCCGACACGAAAACGCGAATGTCCCTCTCTAGAGCCAGTTGTTAGAGTAGCATAGGTTATTTGGAGAATAGCAGGGCCATAGCTTAGAGTGTGTGTGTGTACGTGGGAAGTGAGTGGTGAAGCAAGAGAGAGAGATAGCGGCGGTGAATGTACAGTCGAAGTTGCACTTTGTGCAGAAATAAATGCTGCAGCTCCTCAAGACCAACAGAGGTTCCCCGTGTCGTGTTTCCTGTCGGCTGAGTGGAGTGACGGTGGGGGTTAACTACGGAGCGAGTAACGTTATTGACTCTGGCCCAAGCAGGAAAAGTTAACACAGTGGTTTGTCCGTTCTGGGCTACTGTAGAAACATGGCTCCATGAAGAGGACCCAGATATAAACGGTTCATTCTAAGCTAACGAAAGCACAACGATTCTAATTTCAGGTGATTATACACTAAAGAAAACATACTTATTAATATTATATTCAATTTCTGCCAATAGATCCCCTAAATGTTAAACACTGCTCCTTTAAGTCAACTGTAGATCACGTGAAAAGTCAACCAAATGGGAATTTGAAGGAATCTGCTTTTGCAACATTAATTAAGGTTTAGATCCTAAACTAATTTGAAAATAAAGACACATTAATTACTGTGGTGACCGTAATTAAAATGTCTGTAAAATGAAGGTTTAAAAACTGTTGTAGTTGAAGGTTTTACTCTTGAATTTGTGCCCATAAACAGACACTGATTTAGTTTGAAAATCAATGAAAAGCGTCTTTTTTTTCCTGGAGTTCTTTACTTTACAAAGGTACACAATGAATGTGTGGCTGACATTCAAACTTTAAGATATGTTATCTTTTGTATATTCCACCCATCATCTGCCATCATTGTTTGGAGTACTTTCATTCCATGGTTATTATCGTAAACTAAAACTGAAATTAAAACGAAAATAAGCAGTGAAAAATATTATCGTAAACTAATACTAAATCAAAATGATATCCTTTAAGAAAAACTAAAACTAAAACGACGAAAAGATATTATTGCCTGGTTAAAATTAAATAAAAGTTAACGTAAATTAATTTAAATTTTTTTTGTTTTAATATATCACAACCAACAAAAGTAGACAGAATGACAGCAACTTTCGTGACATTGAGCTACAGAAATTCATCGGACCTGACATTCCGCAATTGCTTCACAACTAATCCCTACTGTTTTTCACATGCAGTTTAGTCTTGTAGAATTAAATAACAAGAACATGATTTCAATACTGTAGTCGATGAAATGCCATTTAACCATGCTATTCAGCTCAGGTCTGATGTTAACCAACTGGGATCGGGATGAAATTGCAGGTGACAAGTTTCCTTGTCAAGTGTGGTAGTGAAAGAGTACTCAAGTTGATTCTCAATTCAAAAGATTTTAACATTATGGTCATTCCTACAGAGTTCTCCAACCATGTATTTTGTATGTGTCTACATACGTTTGTAACATTATACCTTGCTTTAACAAAAACAAACTAAAACTAAATAGACAAAAAACTATAACTTTCTGACGGACTGATACTAAAACTAAACTAACATGATATTGAAATGTCAAAACTAAAAGAAAAGAAAAAATACTTGACTATTATAACCTTGTTTTGTTTGT
Organism: Sebastes fasciatus; assembly: GCF_043250625.1. Classification (NCBI taxonomy): domain Eukaryota; kingdom Metazoa; phylum Chordata; class Actinopteri; order Perciformes; family Sebastidae; genus Sebastes; species Sebastes fasciatus. The sequence continues at coordinate 15,040,566 of NC_133811.1, read as the reverse complement.
GCAAGAAAACTCTACATTTGGTGGTGATAGACATATTGCCTTAGGCTTTCTTCTGTTATTCTCAGAATCTCTATAAAATTGAATAAAAGTGTCCTGATTTTATTAGTATTATTATTCATGTGTTTTGCCCTTGGTCAGATCCTCTGTCTCTTCTCTCCCCCTCTCCTTCTGTCCTCTTTTTCATTACCCCGCATCCTTTCTTCTCCTTCTCTTTTTGTCATCATTACATCACTTTGACAGCAGCAGACGGAGCCACCCATCTCTTCTCTTTCCTCTTGCAGTGAGCGCTCACAGGCCCGGTGACAACACAGATTTGTGGTGACATCACGACCGATGGAGGATGCAGCAGCTCGATCATCCCCCCCCCCTGACGTCTCACCACTTGGGAGCCCATCACTCAGTCTGAAGGGAGCAGCCACAAGGACGTGATTTGGCGTCCCATTCCCAGGGCCGCGACAAATGAGCTGGATTACAATGCAAGCTCAGGTGGATTAGTTTGACGGATGGACAGATTGTGGACCTCATGCACAAGGCTGTCATTTAAGTCTTGTCTAAACAGCAGAATATTTCCACTGATCTACAAGCTACATGATCTACAACCTATATCAAAGGACTCTCCTTTTTGCTTACTACATGTTTAACAACTCTACAACAACACATCCATAATCACACTTCCCATTAAGTCAGTAAGTTTAATGAAACAGAAGGATTCCATGGTATAAAAGGTAGAGCTCATACATTTATATCATCTCGAGTTATATAATGTCATATTGCCCACCCCTAAATTCACATTACATTACTGCAGAGACTTCAAACATACAACATTTTGTTATCTTTATTTAATTATTTTCTTTCTAATTGAAATTTTTCTTAGACAGTAGTCACGTCCTCAGAGTGCCCTGTTAGCAGGGACTGTTTTTACTCATCCTTGATGTGCATTCAAACGCACTAATCTAAAGCCTCATGCATATTCCTTTTATGACATTAATGTTTGCAGGTTGTTTTTCCAAGGTTTGAATTTCTGACTAAAACGCATGTGAATATAATTCAAAGCACTAAATTAAATTTAAGAAGGCCGATTTTCGAAGCGTGAATGTCAGAGCGCCCTGGTGGAAGAGAGGTTTACGAACGTTTTCTACAATAAACTGCATTATCATGTGACACATTTTCCCTGTGATGGATGATCACATACTTTATATCACAAAATTGTTATCATGTTTATGTTCAAACAATACTGAAATAATTGGAAATGTGGCTGCTGGTAAGGTTATCAATCTCACAACTTATAGCATGTTTTTGTAGGCTGGTATATGCAGTTTGGAGGTAATGTGCTAAAACATATAACGATATAGAAATGTCACCAAAATGTAAAAACAAAGACTCATTCTGATAAAGTACCGTTCAAAGAAGTATGACTCCGTAGGACCTCACAGTGCCAAGCTCATGTGGACTGATCAGTCGGTTTTAACACTCTGCTCTGACGTCTTGAAGCGAGCATATTTCTGTGTTTGAGTCAAGCTCGTGTTGCACCTCAACACAGGTAAACAGCGAAATCTGTGAAAGCTCTGCAGCTTGACTTGTGCTTTTTGGCTTTATCATCCATCTAAAAATATACCAAATGCCAGTTTCTCCAATTAAGGTAAAAAGATCAAGCTTGAATCTTTTCCTCACATGCATTTACCTCCCACTTTTCCCTGCATTCTTATTTCCTCTCTGGCCTCTTTTCACTTCCATATATCTTTTTGCTCCTTTAATCTATTTCCCCTCTCACATCGTTTCTCTACCTCTCTCTCATCCACCCCCCTTCCTGTCTTCGCTCAGACTCCCCTTCTCCTTTCTATCCCTACCTTCTTCTATAATCTCCTCCTTCAAAAGCTCTGCCCTCCTTCGCTCTCCAGTCGCCTCTTTCTCCCCGTTTCCGGCTTCATTTTCAAGGCTCTCTCTCTGACTCTCTGGGCAGATCTAACAGATTCATCAGCCAGCACATCCTTTAAACATTAAACAGGTCCCCGTTATGGTGACACATCATATTTCCAACTAATCTGTCTGCGTACCACAGTCCTCTTGTCCTATTCCCTGTTCTACTGTAACCAAGCAATCAGAAAAGACACAGAACTACTAAAATGTCTAAATTACTTAAAGAAAAGCAGCATAACAGAAAATCAAAGAATGTACAATTGTTAACATTCATATTGTTTTTAGATTAAATAAAGGTCTTTCAGTGGATGGGAGACCTCACTGTAAAATACAGTAACAGCACATCTGGATGTAATAGGCCTCCAGTTTGGGATGTAAAGACGCTGTTACCAGTGAACAGTTTTGATTTAAAGTTGCTGTGTTGTCCAAAGTTAGAGATTAATGGAACTTTAATTTCTCAGAGGATAAATGGAAGCTGTATTTCAAATCAGGGTCTGGATCCTCTTCTGAGTGAAGTGATTCCCAACCAGGGGTACTCACAGGGTACATACAGTATTGTGGAGTAGCTCGGCTATTTAAAAAAAAAAATTGAAATAATGATTTGGTAAAAGAAAAATACATATGCGTATTTATGTTTGAATGGAAAATAAACACATTTTTAAAAAGGCACCCTCCACAGTGTTATTAATATCTTATTTGGACCTTAAACCTCACCTTAAAAAAAAATTTAAATTAAAAACTGCCCATAGAACCCATTTTAATTTACATATCTTGAGGTCAGAGGTCGAGGGACCCCTTTGAAAGCGGCCATGTCAGTTATTTCTCGCCAAAATTTAGCGCAAGTTTGGAGCATTAGCCTTTGCCACAAGCTAGTATAACTCTGGCTAGTATGGTTGGCACCATGGATTCCTTTGGTTTCTAGCTTCATATGATACCAGTACCTTCACTCTAGCTTTAAAACTGAGCCCACTACAACCTGAAAATCACAAGTTGCATTAATGCGTTAAAGAAATTAGTGGCGTTAAAAACAAATTAGCGTTAACGCTGTATTATCATGTTAACTTTGACAACCTTAATGGATAATAATAATAATAATAATAATAATAATTATAATAATAATAATAATAATAATGATAATAATTATAATAATGATGATGATAATAATAATAATAATAATAATAATAATGATAATGATAATAATAATAATAATAATAATAATAATAATAATAATAATAATAATGATAATAATTATAATAATGATAATAATAATAATAATAATAATAATAATAATAATAATAATAATAATAATAATAATAATAATAATAATAATAATTATAATAATAATAATAATGCATTTTTATTAAATCCTTTTTAGGGAAAATTTAAATCAAATCTGTGCTGAGAATTTTTTTTTACCAAGACTCTTCCCTGCCCTCCCAAAAAAGTCTATCCTCATAATCCTCCCCGTTTTTAACACCCTTCAAGAGTTATTTTCTACAGTCTCTAACCAATAAACTACTACTATGATGTCAGGTGTAACACCTTAACCCCACTTGCTGTGAATAGGAGAGTGTGAAAAACAGCTTGCAGGTGAGCAGAGAAGTCAAAATAGAACAACTGAAAAATCAAGCTTCTGCCACCCCAAGTGTGTGTAAACCTACTGAAAAAATTGCAAGGTCTGTATGTCTTAGATGATATTTTTTTATATACGTATATATATTTAGTAGTTTTAAAAAAGAACACATTTGGAACATCACAGATGGTGTCTATGAAGGAGTACATCTACATGTATAGGGCTGACAATAAAGTTTAGGAATCACTTTTTTAGCTGAACCTGCACCTCCTCCACATACAACACGGTCCTACTTGAGCAGAAGAGGGCTACATTTCTTGGACGTATTCAGAGATGCCTTTGAAATGTGTTGTTTAGCATACCAGAGGATCCCACACAGTTGATTCAGCACATCATTTTTTTTTCATAACTTATTTTCCACTTGTTTTGGCAATTTAGGTAATTTATGACTTGATCTGTGCATGTATTTCTGCTGCGTTTCAGTCTCTTATCAGGCCTCAAGTGCTCATCAAATAGCCACACAGTCAATTAGTTAGCAATGTCTCAGAACTGGAACAAAACAAGGACACTCATAGTTCACCAGCCAATGTTATTTTGTTTGCTAATGCTTTTGATATTGTGAAATGAATAGGATATGGATGCAGTCTATGAGCCCAACACAAAGGCAGTGAGGGATTGTTGAAGCCTGATTTACTGTCTAGGCATCCCAAACAGCCCCAGAATGTGTTGACGGTTGACCAGTTGAAGACCAAACAGATTATGACAAGGAAAATTCATCTCCATGATGAGTAAACAAATTAAGATGCATCTGAATACACAAAGCCTTCATAGTGTGGATTGATTGGACTGCTATCTCCTCCAGCATAATGCGACTCATCTTAAGGAGGCCAGCGTATTTAATTGCAGACTCAATCTTCCTAGTTACATGTTATGCATCTTAAGCTGTTTCATTCTCAACATTTTTTAGCAATGATTACCTTCCAGTGAGTGCGTAATTTTTTTTGAAGTTGCGCTGGAGGTCACCAGCTCCCGCACCCTTTATTAAAAGCTCTGGCCTTGAAGAAACATTTAGCGTTTTAACTCACCCTAAAGGAGCTACATTGCCTTCCAGCATTCAAGCTCAAGGACCTCTCTCAAATCCGACTTGTTATTCACCGGCGAAGTGGCAGGAATATGGTTAGGGGCGCTGAAGCAAGAGAGCATTGTGTGCTCCAGTGTCCCAGCTGTTCAAAACAGGCCTCCTGTAATAAGAGGACTCTCCCTGGCTCTGTGTAAACAGTTGATTTATACCTGTTCTCTAACGCCATGACATCCCACACACTTCCTCTGCTGGGCCAGAAAGAAACTGAGGGGGCAGACGGGGGAGAACATGGATAGCAGTGCAACAAGACTCTGGTGGATATCATCTCCACGTAGTCTAGACTTCATCCAGAGACATTAGCCTCATTTTTCTTCTAACTGGCATGGACTCCTCCTACGTACTTGAAACATACATCATATGTAAATTGGTGTTATTCAGTGTTTGCCAGGCAGACTGATGGGAGCCATCTTACCGTTTCCTTCTCTCCATGACTACATGGAACAGGTCGGACTCTTCAACAGAACTCCAACAGCTAATAATTCATCTGCCTTAGGTGTGCTCATGCATCTTAGGATAACTGCCTTTTCTTTTTACTGTGAGGTTACATCCCAAAGTGAACATGGTTTTTCCATTTCTGTAACATCCCTAAAGGAGCCTAAATTGGGCATTACAGTAGTTTTAGCAATCCGTCTGGAACATGTCTGGAAAAGTTGTGTTGTGTACTATATACTGCCTGCCATAAATAAAATATGGTGTGCATCTCTCTCGTTCTGTACTCGATGACTTCTGAAGCACAACAAATTATTTACATCCAGAACCTGTTCAAGTCTCAGAAATAACACAATGTAGAACAGAAAGCAAGGACAGAGCAGCAGATCTGAAGCTAGCAGAGATGCACTGGCGTCTGCCTTCAATACGTGCGCGTTTGAATGAAAGCTGTCCTTAGAAGTGTACAATTTTCTACTTTTACCTTTACTTTCTATGCAATGTTACTTTTGACAACGATGTCTAGGAGTGCGGGAAGAACTTAAGCAGTTCTTCCCGTGTCAGGCTAACTAATGTTAGCCTGACATAGTGAAAACAAGTAACGTCAGCTACGTTAACACTGCTTAGCTAGCGTAGCTGACGTTAGTGGGCTAAAGGCACTGTGTAGGGGCTACGGTGGTCCCACAGAATAAATTAACTTAATCAACTAACTGTGGCGTTATTGTGAAATATAACATAAGTTGCTCTAACTAGGGCAACTTAAAGGTCCCATATTATAAAAAAGTGAGATTTTCATTTTTCAGGGAAATACACGCAGCCCATATTCAGAAACTCTGCATTTGAAACAAGCTGTCAGGATTTCTGCCCATTTGTGATGTCACGAATATACAATATTTAGACCCTTGACACAATTTTAAAGGTAATCATTCTAAATGTTTCCCAGTTTATTCCTGGTTGCAGTGTATGTGAATGTCATCAACTGACAGGAAGTACACATGGACCCTAGCTGTTGCCTAACAACGCAATTCCATTGCAATTCCGTCAGAATGTATTAAAACGGAGCGTTTAAGACAGAGGGTAAATACAGGCATATTCAGGCTGACAGTATGAGGAAAATAAAGTTTTTTTTGAACATTACAGCATGTAAATATGTTCTAGTAGAAACACAAAATACAAGTATGAATCTGAAAATGAGAATAATATGGGACCTTTAATGACCACAAAGAAAACATAATTCGGTCGCCATCACAAACAGAACACGTACAAAGTGTCTGCTATCCGTGTTAACTGGTGACTCTCAGCTGAATGCGTTGTGGTTGCTCGTAGTAATGGCGGTGTCCTCATAAAAGCCTTCAATTTTAATTTAATTTAATTTTAAATACTCAGCATTATCTGCGCCAACCATTTAACTAAGTTACTACAAGCAACCACGGACGCTTCCGGCTGAAAGTCACCAGTTAATACTGTTAGTAGACAGTACTGTCACTACGACGGTGGTGCTACATGACATGGCATAACACACAAAGCGGTCGCTCTATTCGTCTGTAAGCCAGACAAATGTTTAAACCTGCAAAAACATTTTTTTGGGCCACTCAGTGGCAGCAGCAACAAGCTGTGAACACAACATTGACACATGGGTGATATGGTGAGCTTGTTAGCAAACAGTTGCCTATTTACACATCCAGCAGATGTGGAGCAACATTAGCATTTGATTCACTAGATGTTGAATCACTGCTGCATTTCAGTCTCTTATCAGGCCTCGATATCGAGCGCTCATCAAATAGCCGCTCAGTTAATTACTTAGCAATGTCTCAGCACTGGAACAAAACAATGACAGTCATAGTCCATCAGTCAATGTTATTGTTTGCTAATGCTTCTGATATGATGAAATGAATTGGATATGGATGCAGTTTATGAGCCCAACACAAAGGCAGTGAGGGATTGTTCAAGTCTTTTTTACTGTCTTAGTATCCCAAACAACCCCAGAATGTGTTGATGGTTGACCAGTTGAAAACCAAACAGATTGTAACAGGGAAATTCATCTCCATGATGAGTAAACAAATTAAGATGCATCTGAATACACAAAGCCTTGGAACTAAATGCTCCATATGTTCACCAGCCAGTCGCTAACTCTGGCTGTCTGCCGTTTGATGCTGAGCCGGTAGCGTACAGTGGGTTTTTAAACTGACAGCTGATAGCTGCGGTCGAAAACGACGCTATGAGAGCATTGAGGAAACAGTTACATAACCGTAACACCTAAACAATGAACTGAAAGACGCTAAGTAAACTCGGTAGAGCTGAGAGGAACTGCAGTCAGATGATAATTGTCTGTGGATTTATCAGCACGAGCGGGCCCTTTCACATAGGAGTAGTCATGTGCTCCATTGTTAATACAAAAAATATAGATTATATTAATTATTAAATTGGATTATAATAATAACTGAAGTCAGGAGGAAGAACCATACTTGATTACCAAAATCGAACTGCTCCCTGCATTCAATTACATGCTCCATATGTATCCTGGCAGGACCTGCACCCGATATGCTCAGTGTTTTGCAAACTTCTTCCACTCCTCACTCCTCACTTCTCTTTTTTCTGTCTTTTGTTCTTTCCATCTGTCTCTCAAGGTTACAGTCATGGTGGTCTTTGCATTAATCTGCAGATGGACCACCGGTACTCTAAAGCCAAAATATCCAGAGTATTTCCCACTGGTTTCAAACCATTTTACAGCTGAATCACCTGACTGCAGTCCACGCCACTGTCTGACCAGCTTTTGTTCATTCACACAAGCTTTTTCTATTCTCTTTGTAAATGCCATGAAAAAACATAACAATAAGACATATCACTGTACGGTCCATCACCTTCACATGTCTAATAATGGAAGTTTCGTGTGATGAATAGCACTGAATGACATTTAGAGAATTGCAGATATACGGTTCCCATCTGGTTTGGAGAATGAAAACATAAAGAAACACTCCACAGATTGCATTGTGACCACATGGAACACAAGTGTAAATGCAATTGTGTTTTCAATCCACATAAAACAACTATGTGAGTGAAAAATACGTGCTAGGGCTGTCCCTAGACCTACAATATTTTGGGCTCCGGGGCCCAAAGGAATCAACAGCAACAATTCGAAGCTTCGGCCAGGTGGGGTGGAGGTGTTGGGGGTGCGGGTACCTGCAGGTTAAATCAGATACAATCTGGATACGAGACGCATTTTAATGCCACATTTACTATTATGTAAGACAAAGAAAAGCAGCAAATCCTCACATTTGAGAAGATAAAACTTGCTACATATCAGTGCTTATCATGCACAGAAATTGGGGTTGTTATTTCCACCACTGCTCAGACATTTATTTCACATACACATACTTCTAATATGCTTTGGAAAAGCGTGTCTCTACTCTATTTTCGGCTACAGCAAAACAGCAACACAATCGCCTGCTTTGATTTCTCCTGCACAGCAAAGCTGCCAATCAACCAAACTACATCATTACAGAAGATAATAATCAGCAGATGTTGAACAGTGTCAGCCATGCAACCAGTCTAGCTCACAAAAGAAAAACACTGGTTTGATTGCTGCTTTCAAAGCTTCAGCTGATTTGCATACAGGTGATTAATTCACGCTTTTGTCATCCCGAGGGTCGCTGTTCAGATGGTGTTTGGTTAAAGACCTAGTTTCATGTCAATATAATCACTCTGAGCAGTACGGTATCAGGCTGAAGTGTATTGGGGAACTTTTTGACACTGCACATTGAAATCTTTGTTTCATATCATTTAACAATAAGCAATCTTGTGGACAGCTGTTCCTTTCATTACAATGCAAATCTGTATTTACAAGGTTTCATTTTTTCTATACCACACAGCCATATGGGAATCTGAGGAGGTCAGAACGTACAACCAATAGTAACAAGATAAAATTGCATATTTTAAGCGCATTATTATACATTTCATGCTACATAGTTCATGATGTCTAATTTACAATCAAATGAACCTGCAGTCCAGACTGTCAGTAAACATGACAGGATTTCCAATAAGTACAGAGACCATTCAGCTGCGTTGTCAGGTTTATTGAATATATCCACTCCGTTATATAATCCCCTGAATAACATTTTCTCCTCCTGATAGCAGTAAACAAAGGAGTCTGTTTACGAGCGCAGGCTTTGGTCTGTCAAATGAGCAGCTCCCTCCCTGACACCGACATCTTACCACTATGTTTGTGTTTATTACCTGAACCAACCGGAGAGGTTGAGAGTATTAAGTGTCACTTTATACTCTCAGAGGCAGTGAGGACAGCTTCAGGTGCTTACAGACATCTGCCACTGAACGGAGGGTATTTTCAAGTTATTTCGTCTGCCAACCTTTCCTTTCCCCAGCCTCTTCATTTCCTCTCGACATTCCTATGAGTGTACATACTGTACATCTCATCTGTCAACTAACCAATGACATTTGTTTGTCTCATTTCCCATAAGCAGAGTGCAGAGGACAGATGGCGAGTGCCATATGACCTCTCTCAGGTTTGTTTCAACTGAAAAACACCTCAAATTGAACTCGCTAAAACTCGTTTAGTTCAACAGTTTGGGGAATATGTTTAAACACTGTCTTGCTGAATCAAATAAATATGTAATGAATATGTGCTGATTATTGAGCTTTAGAGGTGCAGGAAGGTGGATTTTGTTACCTTTGGACAGAGCCAGGATAGCTGTTTCCACGCCATTATCAGTCTTTGTGACGAGCTAAGCTAACCGGCTGTGCATTCACATTTACCGTACACTCCTGAAAGTGGCATCAATCTTCTCATCTAACTCTCTGCAAGAAAATGAATAGACGTATTTCTCAAAATTGTATAAATGTTAAGTCAGGAGAACTGAGATTTATATCGACATGTATACTAGGCGTGGGACTCACCAGAGGTCCCACATACGATATTATCACCATACTTAAGTCACGATGCAATTTTATAGATTTTACGAAATTCTGAGTATTGCAATAAAATATAGCAGTTTGTCAACATGTTTTATCTAATAACACACAGTTTTTTACTCTGTTCATCTCAGAGTTTTCATTCACATATCTTGAAGTCAGAGGTCAAGGTCAAGGTCAGTTTTTCCTCACCCAAATTTAGCATGAATTTGGAGCGTTATTTAGCATTCTTCCCCAAAAGCTAACATGACTTGATACCAATTGATTCCTTAGGTTTTATAGTTTCATATGAGGCCTGATTGTTAAGAGGTTAATAGTTTATATAATAAAAGATCAATACTTGATGTCAGTGTATCAATACAAAATTGCCACGCAAAATATTGTGATACTATGCTGTGTAGATTTTTCCCCCACCTGTACTGTATACTGACTGGAAGTGAAAATAGAATAAGTCCTCTTGATGTCCATCTGGAGATTTTTTGGAATGTTATTTTTTTCCACAGATTCGTCTTCCTATTGCAGACATTACAAGCCCACGCTTGGCTTTGCAAGTTGAGCCCTCTAGAGGTCCTTTGCTTGAACAAGATCAAAGGTTATATCTTTCCTCCAAAGCACCACATTGAAGGCATTACTAAATGATAATGGGATCAAAATGCAGTTGTAAGTGCAGCAAAGAGCTGTATGGAGGACGAGTGGACACTATGTACAATACGGCCGCACAGAGCAGCTTGTAGAACCATTAGCAGAGAAGAAGTGCTACAAATAAAAAAAAGAAGATAAGCGCCTCTGGATCAAGGAGCGAAATCAAACAGAAAGGATCAGAGGCCCCGGGGCCAGAGATTCAACTTAATCCTGCTACTCAATCTCAAACTCAAACAAGACCGTTCAAAAAGCATCAGAAAGAAAGGAAAATGGTCGGCACCTATTGGAACAACTGGCTAGCTCTAGGATGTGAATGGAGCAACCATTCTTGAGGATAAATCCGATTAGGTGGGAGGACATAAAAAAAGAGGTTGACAGAAATAGCTCCGTTTTATCGGGCACGGCAAAAACACATCAGAGACACAAAGCACAGTCATTTCAGTCGAGGCTCAGAGGGCATATCACTCCTGCATGATCCAATAAGACTGCAAAATAAAGATACATGCACACAGACCCCCGACAAAAAATCCCATTATATGGAAAATATCTTAGTTCTCTCTGTAACCTTTTTACAACCTTGTTTCCACCATAGGAAAAACACACAGTTCCAAGGAACCCGGGAAGCATTTCCCTAAACCAATACACAGTTCACCTCCACGTCAAACATCTACTGTACTGTAAATATCATCATTAATGGCAGTCTGCGCCTGCAGGAAAACAATCCACGATGCCAGACAGAAGATTAACGGCACACAAATGTACAATACAAGTCAAATCAAACCAAAATACTCAAAGAAAAGCTAACTACATCTCTCATGTCTGCAGGTGACTAATGCACAGTAGCCTTTCTTTCCTTTTTCTCAAGTAAACTATATGCAGATGACAGAGCAGCAGCAGGAAAAACAGGAGAGAGGAGGAGGAGGGTGGAGCGTTATTGAGCATTTCTTCCTCAGGCTGTGTGAGAGTGAGTGTGAATGAGAGGGATTAGAGTGTGTGTGTGTGTGTGTGTGTGTGTGTGCGTGCGTGTGTGTGTGTGTGTGTGTGTGTGTGTGTGTGTGAAGGCAAAACATAAGTGTATCTATAATTATGCACTACCAAATGTATTACTGGCTGCATTTGTGATGTGTGATTAAATGCTGAAGTGTTGCAACCTACTTATCACTCATATAAACACATTGGTGGTGCCAGTGTGTGTGTGTGTGTGTGTGTGTGTGTGTGTGTGTGTGTGTGTGTGTGTGTGTGTGTGTGTGTGTGTGTGTGTGTGAGTGAGTGAGTGAGTGAATGCGTGAGTAAAAGTACCGTAACTGTTCTCTTTAGCCGTGTTTCCACTTTTGGCTCGACTCACTTTTGGTACCAGGTCCTTTTCTCTATGCTCTGCAGATAGTACTCTCTCAATATAGACGGGATTCTCAGCTGATTGCAATTGGAACGGCACGAAACTGCTGTAAACGGAGGATCTGCACTTTGTCAGTTGTCTTATTGTACTGGATAACAAATTAACACTCGCCGCAAAAACAACCCATATTTTTGTGGCATGGTTGCGATGTTGGCCCCGTAGTTCAACAGGTGAAGCACTGTTTTCAGTTCTGCTTTGACCTTACACTCTTATTGTTGTTTTATTATTTATAATTATTATTATCCTGAGTAAATGAGTAACCAATGACCAATCCCATCCGGCTCTTATTGATGCAGAGAAAAACAACACTGTTATGAAAGTGTCATTATGAAATGTCAAGTCTTATTATTGAACACAAAGGGGGAAAACAACCACTCGTGACAGAAAAACAGAAAAATATGTTTCTTTCATATTTTATAATAACAAGCAGAGAATTATTGAATTATCTATCGCTGAATTTCAGCATATTTATCAAGTCTATAAGAAAAATGTGTCCTGCTTGTTCCACATAAGCTTTACAGATGCAAAATAATATTAAAATGTGGGTTTCAGGAACTGTTTGGGAACATTAAGAACCGCGGAGGTAAAGAAAGACAGCAATCATTCACTTGTCCCCATTGCTTTCACACATACACACACAAACACACAGAGAAACACGCACTCTATCTTCCTCTCGACCACAAGTTATTTTTAGCCAAAGAACAATCCTCTGTTGAAGACCAGAGCACAACTATTCTTCTTCTGCATATTGTTCAGAGTCAGACAGAGCAGCACTAACCCAAGCCACGCACACACACACACAACTCTTGCAATGCCTGTGCTTTTCCAACTATTCAACTGAATAAAAATAATGCTGGAAGTTTTCAGAAACAGTAAAGAAAAAGTCAGCTTTGATTGGAGGTAATGACAGATAACCACAGGCCTGAGCGCTGCTGCCTGAGGAGAATTGCCTGGAATGAAACCAAGCCCAGTTGATAAGGTTCCCAAATCATTAACAGACACCAGCAAGCCAATTTTTTCTTGTCCCTGAATAATGGCTCTAAATACATCGTCAAGGATGGAACGGATGCAGCTCTACTACACAAGGACACACATTTCCTCGCTGATAAATATGATCTGCTCCAGTAGCTGTAGCCTTCTGTTAAGTTTCCTTCATTTACATGTTGAGAGCGGCTTGCAAAGTGTACTGCCTCTATATCATTGATTAAAGGTGCATCATTTTCTGAATTATGCTTCACGTTCTACCAAGTGCAATGTTTTCCCACTGCATTTGCAGTCCCAATTCACTAGTGGCTGCTACTGCTAAATGTAGTGTAAAATAGGGGGTGTAATTCCTTCACACCCTGTGATTGGTCACGCCCTGGCACCTACAGTAATACCACATTAAATTGGCTTCAGCAGAGCAGGGATTATTGACTGCAGTCCAGAGCGGTGGTGATAACAAAACTGCTCTATTTCATGTGCAAGTAGCCGACACTTTAACGCTCTCACACTCATTTCAGTGGCCGAAATGAATATTAATTGCGAAAATTCTTAGAGATATAACTCATGTATTAAAGTAAAAGCAAGTGTAAGCACTTCCTTTGCACATGATGGAATGATATACATATGCACAAGCGCTTAAAAAGGTACTGCACACTTTAAAGTGTTTTTTTAAACTGTAAACTAAATTATATGACTGAACTGTGATGAAACACATCAATACTAGTGTTAATATTGACATTTTGTACCAAATTTATACAAATCGGCACACCATCCACTGTTTTAAATCAGCCCTAATCTTGCATGGCCAATTCTGAGATAGAGTCGCCCGGGTGAGTCTAATCTACATCATGAAATAACAAAAATGTAATGCAATCTAATCAGAGGGCGTTACGCCCCTCGCCTCTCCCCACAGCGTCTTATCGTTTTTACTTTTTCTGTAACCACTATGTGGCATTTTACTCACAGCACAAGCCTGTTTAGGCTAGTGGGAAGACCCCCAAAATTTTGAGATACCCCTACCGGAGGTAGAACAAAGCACAACAATGATTTTCATATTCTCTTAGGTCTCCCACATATGAAATGGATTCTTGTATAAAAATATTTTACTGCAAAAGTGGTTAAATTGACAGATATTGTGACATAACCCATAAATAAAAAAAACGCAAAATGAAGCCAGGCCGAATGGGAGATGGTACACAAAAACTCATGTAATTTCATAATTCCAGCTCTGATTGATCCCAAATTTGATGTGATAGTGGCCAATGGGTTCCTCTACATGTGTAAAGAAACAGAATGTGAATATATTGATGCATTGAGGAAATACAGTAATACAAACACATAAGTACAATAAGCGGAAATATCAAATTTGAAGGTCTATGATGAATTTATTCATTTACTTTTAGGTAGCTTTGGCTGGGATTGTCCCAGAAACATCAGTCAGGGTTTGCTGGAATGGTATGACTGTGATGAATCCAGCAACATATGATATGTGACTGTAGCAGGTATGGTCAGTAATCTATATTAAGAAATGTATGACGTGTTCCAAGCATGAAATGGGGGTAAAAGGCATATCTGCAGTCAATGTAGAATCTTCAGTCTTCAGTGTAAATTATTACAGACCACTTATTGACAGTTTTGTATCAACTTTAATTTAAGGGATACATAAATGTACTGGATGTAAAAGTAGCAATTTGAACTGGCAAAATTAACTTAAAGCAGAAGTGGGTAGAAATATGATTAAACAAAAGTTATTTTTATGTAACGGTCACTATATCCTGACAGAAGTGCCTGAGACAGGTAATCTGGAAAAAAATAATAAGTACCTGTGTCCTCCGGTGCTCCTAACGGCATCTGCAAGATTTCACACACCGGGGGAAAACAACCAATCAGAGCAGAGCTGGAGCCTGCCGTCTCTGAGCAGCTGTCAATCATTCACCAACTCCGATCAAACGGTCTGACTAGGCAGCGCTGATCAAATATGAATCAATATTCTGTTACTGTAATGCCTATTTCTCTCCTGAAATGTTTTCAGAATCATCTTGTAGTGTACCAGCTGTAAAATGAGAAAGTTTGTGACCCGGCAGCCATGTTGAGATCAGTTGAGGAAATACCAAGCACCGCCCACCAGCCGGAGCAAAATTTCTCATTTTACAGCTAAACAGTACACTACAAGATGATTCTGACAACATTTGAGGAGAGAAATAGGCATTACAGTAACAGAATATTAATTCATATTTGATCAATCCTGCTTAATTTACAGTTTGATCGCAGTTTGTGAGTGATTGACAGCTGCCTCCGTTGAATAAACAGTCAATCGGAACGTTCTCTCTGAAATAACCTGTGATTGGTCAAGGTCTCCTGTCACAGGCTGGATTTTTTAAAGCCTGAAAACAGAGCCATGAGGAGGAACAGAAGTCTAGTTTTCTCTTAGAACACTTGAATTACAATATGCTGACAGGTTGTTTTGCCCAATGATGCCAAAAACGTTCTGCCTACTGCCACTTTAATTATGAAAATATTACACCCATAGAAACACATGTTCCCCGATTTATTTTTGTCTTGCTTTTTCCATCTTTTGAATGGAGCATGTTACCCATCCACATTGTCCCCGGTGACAAAATGTGGCACGTTTGGGCAATCAGGAAAAGGGCATGAGCAAAACTCAGTGCACGTCAATCCCACTGAAAGGCACTGGCATTTTCTGTGGTCACTGCAGGTCCCATCATTGCAGTACATGTGTGTAATGTTTCTGAGTTCTTGTGGAGCAGCTGGTTTCTGGAACATTGTGGCCTCAATGGATCCGTCCTCTCTGATAGTCCAGCCTTTTCCAATGGGATTCCAGAGAAGTGCCTTTGGAAGATGGCTGTGACGCCACACTGCTGTCTGATACATTGCTCTCAAAACATGTTGCTTGAAAGCATCTTCAGTTGGGGGGAGTTGTGCCACTGATGTATTGGTTGTGGATGCCAAAATGTATCTTAGCTCATCAAGGCTAGTGCATGGACACCCGTTATCTTTTCTCTTTTGTCCATACAGATGGAGGGCATATTTTCTTGCCACAGGCAAAGCTTCCTCCAAGCTGTCAGATAATCCAAAGTTTGTCATTTCTTGTAAATCAGCAAGGTGGGTCTTCAGCTTAGTAAAAGCTGTTGTCTTCCCTTTCCTATACAAGCTACTTGTGGTGTCACAGCCTGTGAGGGCATGGCATGCAGGTAGACATTCACAGAATTGAGCTCCAAGTTTCTGTGAAATAGCACAGATTGGGACAAATCTTTCCCTTGGGCCATGTCCAGAGTGCATGTAGACAGTAGATGAAGCAAACATCCCTTTGCTTGCATAGTAGACAAGCAAAACAAGTACATCTGTGTCATCACATTTGATGATTAGATGAGAATGTGACTGTGCAAGGTGTATTGCATGTAACACCAATCTTGTATCAGCCTCCTCCTGGTTACTGTATAGGTCTACCAAGTTTTCCACCCCTGACTGGCTGACCATCTTGACCTCCTCACCATTTTCAAAGCCTCCTGCCAAAATAATAGTCTTCTCTGATGAGATGCTCTGTTGTGCTGTATCCACTATGTAGTTGCTGACAAAGCTGCATAGTGCAGCTTTGTTCGCACTGCACTTGAGGTATTTTCTATAGTTAGGAACTTTTGCTTTTCCTATGATGACGTATGTAGGTCTCTTGACTTGAACTGTGCCTCTTCGATTCCTTTCAAGGTCTTTTATTGATGGGGAATGGTCGTATCTGTCAAAGATCATAGCCACACAGTTGAAGCCATCCTTTCTTGTTAAGGCTGCAATCCTCCTCCAGATGCTTTCACCTAGGTCATTGAATGTCTCAAAGTCTGAGTCGTGGAGACCCTGCAGAAGAGCCATGACATCAATGATGTACGCAGATGGTTCCTCTGAATTCTGTAGCTGCTGTATCTCCTCAACTACAGACTCAATTGCCTTAGCAAAGTCGGCCTTTGTTGTTTTCCTCAAGCTTCCATCATCATTAAACAAAGACGGGGGGACAGCAGCAAGTTCATGAGACATCACAGTTTCCATCGACACCACCCTCTGCCTGGAAACAGCCAGAAGCCTTCGGAAGAGCACATCTGAGTCCATATGAACCTTTCGTGTGCTGACCTCAAATGACTTTTTCATGTCTATGAAAGTTGCACAGTGTTTTCTTTTTTCAGGGTCCCAAAAGCTCCTTGATCTTGTGGATTTTGCCAGGCGTTCTTCAATAAAGGCTGTGTTTTGCTTTGCCCCATCTTGAAGGAAACATGAAAGCTCTTTTGCAACATTCTCAGAAGCAACCTGACCTGTGACAATGTTAATCAATTCTTCTGGAATGCTATCAAGGTCGAAAGGGTTCTGCATCTCCTCCACAGTTGCCATTATCTTTTGTACATCTCTCTCATCTCTGTCCATTCTGGATGCTCCATGTTCCTTATGGGCTTTTGAACTCTTCTCATCAGGGTCACAAAGGTCTTTCATGGCAACAACATATGCTGTGGTTACATGTCTTGTCATTAGCCATCTTGTGAGAGCTGCCTTTCGTAATGTAAAGCCAACAACTCCACCCTGACTTAATATAATGTTTTTAAAGACTTACCTTGGACATTTTAAGAAGATATCCATGAAGATTGTGGTGATAGATGATGGGTCCAATTAGCATTTGAAAGTGCTGAGTCGTTTATAGTTGATCAAATAGTAGAGCATCAAATCAATTGAACTTGATTACCCTCTGACAGGCAAGCTCAAAGTATATGCTTTATAATGACAATATCTTTGTAGAAGATGGTGTATCAATTATTTCAAGGGGACAGACAATTTATACATTGTTTCATAAAAATATAATATTCAATATATCCACCCCTTTAACCCCCATTTCATGCTTGGAACACGTCATACATTTCTTAATATAGATTATTGACCATACCTGCTACAGTCACATATCATATATTGCTGGATTCAGCACAACCATACCATTCCAGCAAACCCGGATTGGTGTTTCTGGGACAATCCCAGCCAAAGCTACATAAAAGTAAATGAATACATTCATCATAGACCTTCAAATTTGATATTTCCGCTTATTGTACTTATGTGTTTGTAGTGCTGTATTTCCTTAATACAGCAATATATTCACATTCTGTTTCTTTACACATATAGAGGAACTCATTGGCCACTATCACACCAAATTTGGGATCAATCAGAGTTAGCATTATGAAATTACATTAGTTTTGGTGTACCATCTCCCATTCGACTTGGCTTCATTTCGCGCTTTTTTTATTTATGGGTTATGTCACAATATCTGTCAATTTAACCACTTTTGCAGTAAAATATTTTTATACAAGAATCCATTTCATATGTGGGAGACCTAAGAGAATATGAAAATCATTGTTGTGCTTTGTTCTACCTCCGGTAGGGGTATCTCGAAAACTAAAGCACTTTTGGGGGTCTTCCCACTAGCCTAGTTCTCTCCTTTCTGTTGCCTGGAAATTAGCTTAGTTTGCTAATTCCACCATGCTTTCATGCTACACTGGTTACATAAAATGAGCGGAACAGTGGGCTGGTGGCCAGCGGCAGTGTTGGGTCTGCATGGTTCGTTCTGCTGGCCGCTGAGAGACTACTTTACTTTGGACGAGAGCGAACGGCCGCTCTGGAGACGGAGGTGCAAGAGTTTGTGCTGGCTGAATTTCAGTTACCACAGCCTCAACGGTCCGTCTCCGGAGCTGGCGTCCGCTCTCCTCCCAGCAAAGTAGTCTCCCAGCAGCAAGGAGTGAGGCCAAGGGACATCTATCCTCAGTTTTTCGGTTCAGCAGCTTAGTTCTGGGTCCTTTACTCTGTGCATCCCATCACACAGCAGCTTTTATGCATCTGTCTGTTGTCTGCTAGCAGACGAAAAGTGACAAGGAGACACTTTCACGCAATACAAAGGTCAAGAGCGATGAATCGTTTTCCCCTTCCGGTGTGGGCGGGACTTAAATGCGCTCCGTCTCTATGGAGACACTAGCATCCCATACATAGCAATGACTAGCATTGCTGAGAATGGAAAAAACTAAAACTGGCAGAACTTCAACTAGTTACTCCATGTAACCCATTTTGGGACGGGTTTCATTCAGAAGAACCTTCAAACTAACGTTTAAGTTGTGTTTATACCTTCTACTCTGTGTGGTTTCGTTTCCTCTCTGCTTTTAGCTAGCTGGCTACCGTTCTGCTGACTTATTCTACTCCCTCTAGCGCTGTTGTGGTTTTCTCTCTACAGCGCCACACCTGCTGGACTAAACTAGCTACTGCAGATGGGAAAAGACCAGTATTATAGGCTATTTTGAGTAAAGACATTTTGGGAAACATGATTCTTCACTTCCTTGCCAGATTTGAGATAAGAAGATATATGTTAAAGGGACTGTTTGTAAGAATCAGAAATGCTTGTTAACAGCGACACCTGTGGTCGTTAAGTCAACGAAAGTCAGCGTCGGGCTCACGCTTGTGCTCGCTCTAAATAGACATGAACGAGCATCGCTCAAAACAGTGAGGCGACACACGTCAGCTAAAACCACAATATCACTCTATAGTTCACCCTCTTGGCAGTAATGTTAGCTGACCGGACGAATGTCTCTCCATGAATCACTGCTGACCCTAGTGTTGGCTTTTCCTGGTTCAGCCTCCCGACCGCGGCCGGAGGAAACAGGGAAGACACCGGCACCCGGTCGGAGACGATAAAGTTTCTCGCTGCGGAGCCCCGTCACTTCAGAAGACACAGAAAACCTGTGTTGGTCTGGAGGAGCTGCAACAGTTATTTCTGCACAAACTCTTTTTTGCACTTCTGTTTTTGTACTTTGGTCAGAGCCAAATAAGCGTATTTTCCAAAATGTCAAACTATTCATTTAAATTTAATGGAAAAGAATAATTTCTTACAATCTTACATTTGTAGTCACAGCAAATACTAGACCCCAAACTTAAAAAAACAAAACAAATCACATAATATAAAACTTTGACGGTGGTGTGGTAGCCCACCTCCAATCAGTAGTGGAAGAAGTACTCAGATCTTTTACTTAGTAAAAGTATTAATACCATAGTGTATAAATAGTACAACAGTGCAAAAGTATTAACATCAAAATAAACTTAAAGTAGGCTACCAAAAGCAAAAGTACTCATTATGCATAATATAGCCTACAATGCATATTATATTATTGAATTATAATTATTTTTATTAGGCTATATACACTGCCGGGTAGCTTGTGAATTTCACCAAGCGATCAATGAAGACCTACTGTATCTTTATCATATTTAATACATAATTCATAAATTATAATTTGATTTGTTGATATTATTTTGTATTATTAGTCTGAATCTGCAAAGAAACTTAAGTTATAAAATAAATGTAGTCGAGTATAAAGTGCAATATTTGCCTCTGAGATGTAGTGGAGTAGAAGTATAAAGTAGCAGCAAATGGAAATACTCAAGTAAAATTGTACAGTACTTAAATAAATTGATTTAATTACTTTCTACCACTGTCTACAATACATGCAAGGCTTTTGACTCTTCAGATTTCTGTAATGGTGAAAGAGAGAAGACCCGTGTTTGAGTACGTGCAGGCATGTCTGCTACAATCCAAATATATCAATCATGTTGCTTTGTCAGGCACACATCAGCCAAAGACTTAAAGAGTATTATTTCTTCAAAGTGATGAGGACTGTTTGGAAAAACAGAAGCACAGATACCTCATCAGAAGTCATTGTCATGCAATATCATGCGAAGATAATTAATTAAAACGTTTGCTCAGACTGGCTTGACATCACTGCTCTAAAAATAACTCCAAACGAGATAATCAGTCTTTATTGCAGGCTCGGTTTCAATACTCTCTCTTTGAATGTTCTATCCAAGACTACTGGAATAAAGTAGAAGGGGGTCTGTTTAATTTAATGCTTGATCTGCCTGTGCAATCATTGGGTTGATGAGTTCAAAGTGGTTCGTCACGACACAAGTTCTTATCAGCGGTGTCTGAAGGTATTCTCTTGAACATGTGGAGAAGAGAGGAAATGTGTGCTGCTGGCTTCACGCCAATCCACACATGCTCCTGTATCAACACACACACACACACACACACACACACACACACACAAATGGTCACGTATATTCACAGAGGTGAAAAGAGTCTCCCATTTCCTCTCTGTCTGATACCATTACCATTATCTGTGCCATGCTCATGGCAACCATTTAGAGCCCAGGAAGAGTCTGGCCAGCAAAGTACACTGAAAATTGCCCCACTATTAACTAATCAGTGGATAGATGTTCACTGATGCGCCTGGTGTTCTGCACCATCTCTATCACAGCCAGCTTCATAACAGTCCATTAGAACTATCAAAATTAACTTTTAACATGAAGACGTGCTCATACAAAGTGCTTCCACCACCACACTGCACTGAATATGTACCTAATCATTAATTTAGTAATTAACTGATTACGTGACAACTGAATAATTGGCAACATATGAATTTAAATTATCTTTTGCTTTGTACTGTATATAGCTGTATTTCTTTTCCTTGAAATAGGCTACAAGTTCTTTTAAGTCATTATAATTAATTTTCATTTGGCAGATACGTATTAAACAGTGATTTAGAACATGTTAATTGTTAATTACAAAGACAAATGTTTGGGCATAAACTTAACTACCTTTCCTAATCTATCTTAAAGACTTTGAATGATTAAGACTTTTTTTTCTCAAATGTGCATTCATGGAAGATGCAATATGCTGAAAAAAATACAATCTTTATAAAAATTAAATGGGATTTTTTTTGTGTGTGTGTGTTTCTAATGCATAATACATATTTTAATTAAAATATTCCTTTTGTGACACAAACTATGCGCATCTGCTGTGATTTTGAAGTGTCTTATGAGGTATGCATTTATTATTAATATTTGTCATAATTATTGTTATTATTATAGCTTATTATTATTATTAGAATAATTATATCATATCAGCAATTTAGCTTACAGAATTTACTGTACACTAAATTATACATTACTGACTTGTAATTAGTTATGATTTATATGACTTATAATTGATTTATTATTTAATTATTATTATTTTAATTATCATATAATTAGTTTAACAATTCCAGTTTTTTTTTTAATATATTAATTGTCAATTGAACCGCAAATTGAACTGCTCTCTTAATAACCAATATCTAATTAATTATATTAACTCACAGTTATTGGGGTTACATTTAAAACCTCTCCAGTACGCTGTAATTAATTAAAACAAGTTTTTGTAAATTATTTTACTGTCATAGGAGATATATCATGGTTCCCTTAACTAAAGGCAGATGTTTATAAATCTTTATAAAACTCTAACAGCAGAGATTTCAGAGAGGACAGCACATTAATAGATCTTAATAAAGCTAAATAACACAACTGGGTCGAGACTGTGTTATACAGTCAGACACAGATGTATACAAACACATTTTATGACATGCATAAGGGTGAAGAAATACCATTAAAGCCCTATAAGAGAAGTCACAATAAGTACTTTTTATTGTTGTCCTAAGACATGATACACATATTTATAGTGTGATATAGCTGAAAAATGAATGCCCTAAACTCAATACTTATTTTCAAAATCATTTGTTATTTTTGTGAATTTAAATGTGGTTCCAATTAGTCAAAGATAACTTTCTCAAGTATAAGGTCTGATTTCTCAACTTTTTTTTTTCTATAAAGTCACTTTCATGTATCATATGTGTGTATGTGTCTTTCAAAATCAAATTTCAGACCATTTTGAATTTGCATGAACAGGAACACATCCCCCTGAAGATCTTAGGAGCCGATTCAGAAGGAAGAAAAGACGGTGACAGATGGGCTGAGAGCCGAGGCCTGCACTGTCATCTAGGTGACTTACTCCATCCCCCTCCTCTCCATCTGCACATCATAACTCACATCATAAAGATAACCTCGCTGTATCAACTCCAAGGAAAATGAAAAAATAAATAAATGTGCAAATTTTTCCACAGTATGCTTTCAATTATCGCTGTGAGGGAGAACCCTTTCTCCCCCTCTCAACCTTTGCTCTTCTTTCCACATTAAATATGTTTTTCAAAAGAATTTAAATCTCATATCAGTCACTGAGCCGATCGGGCAGAAAAAAACGAGAGAAATGAAGGCAGCCGGCAAAAACGTATCCACAAACATGCAGCCACATAAACATCCTTTATCGAACTGGAGGCTGAAGGTTGGGTTTTCTTTTCCTGCTCGTAGAAGTGTAAATATTCCATTGAAGGTAAAAAAAAAAAGAAGATAAAATCACTGATAAATCATCACAAAAAAACTTGTCTGCAAAGATGGATATCTGCATACAAAACAGACCCCATTAGGATGCTGCTTTTGTCCGACAATACAATGCTAACTCCCACTTGCATCGATAGGCAATTGGAGTAGGAAGCACACTGCCGCTGAGGGCTATGGGAAAGCAATTAAAGAAGTATTTTGTTGCTGGACTTCAGCCGAAAGGCATTAACTACAATTCCCTTCTGGGCACAGTGTTCCTCGTACGCTCTGTTGGGTCGGGGAGTGGGATGCGTCTGGCTGCTACAAGCTGTAAACAGTGAGAGGGATGGGTGCTGTTATCACAAACATGCAAAGGAAAACTAAAGTAGCAGCTTTAATATTGTCACAAGAGGGTAAAAATTTAAAGAAACTGAAATAAACATTCAATTAACATTAGGAGCGACATGAAAGGAATGGAGAAACAGGATAAAAGAAGCCACTGACAAAGGAGAAAAAGCTGTGAGCAGAGAGCTTTTCAGGAACAGAGTGGTTGTGCTGCAAATCACTCTCTCTTTGCACAACAAGCCCCTGAAGCCTCATCCTGAAGCCCCTGAATCCCTCTCAGGCCCTATGAAAGAGTCCGCCCGGGCCTCTCCGCTGCTCTGACTCACTCTTACTGTAACAGCGAAGGGCATGTTCGCCATGCAAGCGGGGTCCTTAAAGAGGACCTATTATGCTTTTGTGCCCTTTCCTTTAGTGTGTTATGTAGTTTTTTTGTGCATGTAAAAAGTCTGCAAAGTTACAAAGCCCAAAGTTCACAACGGTGGAAGTTACTCTCCCCGACAGAAACACTGCTCCTGAACTGCCTGAAACCTGCCTTTTCTTCCGTAACATGGTGATGTCACTAAGTAACACATTTGCATAATACCTGCCTTTTGCAGCTATTGGCACGTCTTCAAACAAAGCTAGTTAGAGCTCAGACAGAAGATGAAAAGAGGTGCTGCAGCACAGCGGGTGACGAAAAATAAAGCATTTTTTCAACGTTAAAGTAGTTAAACATGTTCTAGAAACCCAAAACACAAGTATGCACCTGAAAATAAGCATAATAGGTCCTCTTTAATAGCAAACGGCAAGAGTTGTATTTCAATACCTCACTATGGAGTTTGTGGATGTCAGATCTGTACAGGTTTTTTTTCTCATAACATTTAGGAAAAATCCAGTATCAAGGAGAAGGAGAGGGCGCCAGTGTGTAATAATAACCAAGACATCATTGCTGAGGCTGTAACGAAAAAAGCAGCGTTTGAAGTTTCACAGACATTATGCAGAGAGCATGTTTGTGAAAAAAACGCTTGTGTGATGACAAAATGGCCTGGAAATAAATAGTTTCCAACATTTTGGTGCTTTTTCCAACAGTGTCAAGGTCACATCCAACTTGAAAGTGCAACCTCCAAAAGAAGTGTTTTCCAGAGAAAACTGTCTAATGGAGAGACCGGCAAAAAAGAAAAGTGAATGTGTTTGAAAGTGGAGAAAATCATTGGCTACAGCTTCCAAAGTCAGCGTAACGGTTCTCCCTGGGTGCCACCGATCAATCACAGGAAACCTTAATAGGAGGCGATTACGACCGGTATTACAGCCGCCCCTGTGAGTCACAGAGAGGCTTGAAGTGCGAGCCGAAATGAGGATGAAAAAACAAGCTGAACGGCAAGAAAAATCAATGAGTGGTCTAGTAGTCTAGGGATATTGTAATACGTCAGAATTACCAATGTCTAACAGCACACACACAGAGAGGGAAAAAGGTTGGCTAGATTAATTACTGCCAACCACACTGGGCTTTGCCTACAGTCCCCCTGAGAGAGAGGCTTCCATGTTGAACAGCAGGGGTCTTCTGGAGGCCTGGTGTGTCCTTAATGCTCTCCCTAGATGTTTCTCTGAGCCTCAAAAGCATCTCTGAATCATTTAGTGTTAGAATCTGCCTAAAGCACCTCTAGAGCTCACTAATTAACATGTTATATCTTATATGGAAGTGTAAAAACAGCAAGCTATTTCTTGCTCACAGCCAAGAAATAACTGCTAGACACTAGTCTTTATGCTAAGCTAAGCTAAATATGCTGTGGACAACTCCGGGGTCTGAGAAGTGAAGCCAATGCGGAAGTGCTTTAAACTTGTATTCTTTCTAACAGCCAGCAGGGGGCGACTCCTCTGGTTGCAAAAAGAAGTCTGATTGTATAGAAGTCTATGAGAAAAAGACCCAACTTCTCACTTGATTTATTACCTCAGTAAACATTGTAAACATTAGTTTTTAGTTTCAAGTCTTCTTCAATACAGCATGATGTTCATTTAGTAAATTATGGTCCCATTTAGAGTCAAATAGACAATAAAGCAGGGGATGCTTTAGGGCGTGGCTACCTTGTGATTGACAGGTTGCTACCACGGCGTTGTCCAGTCTGGGAGTTGTCTGTGTTTTCGTCTTACAACTTTAACTCTTTCACAGTGTGTTTTCAGTTCATGAAAGTTAATTCTAACCTTTTTGGTCACCTAAAAATGTCTTAGCTCCACCCTCTCATGTCACTTCTGGTTGCAAAAAAAACAAGATGATGACGGCCAAATACCAAGATGTTGAAGGCCAAAATGCTGAACTTGAGGATTCAAAACGGCTGTCCACAAACCAATGGGTCACGGTGACTACGTCCACTACTGTCTATGAAAATATGCAGCTCCAGCTTCCTGTTTAGCATACAGAAGTGTCAAAGATCTTGATGACCTTTTCATGTTTTCTTTCACATGTTAAGTCACTCATGTCATTAATAAAAAGATCACTATCTATGCCAGCGTCTTGACAGATTGCAGGCATGCACGTATGCAGACAATGTCTGCTTAAGCGTGAGAGCGTCAAATCCGGAGAATCAGAGCCAAGAATATTCCAGTGCGTCACCCTAAATGTCAGTGTTTATGAAAAACACAAGAGCAGGTGCATATCTGGAGTGATAATCTAGATGGCTGGCTGGTAAACAGCGAGGAAGATCTGAGGTGAACACAGACAGAAAAGGAACAATGGAGATTAAGGACATTATGAAAGGTTCAATCCTCTTTTTTGTTGTTCTAAAATTTAGGATCTCGAATTTTTAACCAGACCAACTTGAAATGCTGGGAAGAAAAAAAATCTAGATCTTTTCAAGACAAGCCATCTGTGTCAGTGACTCCGGATTATGTGCACTCTGTCACTGTGTGTCTCCCCAAGCGACAGAAAGCTATCAGGGGTTGACACTCTGGAACGGAAAACCCCAAGGATGTGTTGTCCAACCAAACACGGGAGGGAGCAGGTGAAAAGATTTAGAGCAAAAGTGTGAGGAAGGAAGAGAGGGAAAAAAGAGAAATGGGTAAAAAAAAAGACTGAGAATGCAATCAACTGTGAAGGACAAAGTTGAAGGACAACCAGAGAGGACAGAGATGAAGAGATGAGAAGACAAACAGAGGCAGAGAAAGCGAAATCAAATAGGAGATGACAGGCTGTTGTATTAGTCAGAAACACAAGCCAAATGTAAAAAAAAGAACAAAGAAATGAGACAGGAAGATGAAATGAGATCGTTCGGAAGTACAAATGTGAGCACCCACACACAAAGGAGCAGAGTACATATTGAAGGAAAGGACAATAAAAGCAAAAAAGAACAGAATGAACAGCAAATACCAGTGAGATAAAGTGTGTGTCATTTGCAGCAGACACAGCAGAAAATAGAAGCATATGGACATTTGCATGCTGATTGGATCCTTTACACAGACGTGTTTGTTCAATCTGCTGTCAGAGTCATCCAGAAGGATAAACGGCACGTAGCCGTTTAATGGCTGTCTCAAAGATGTTTTGTTTTAAAGTATAAGGATATTGATGATCTTATACTGTACACAGAGGAACTTGCAATGACACCCGGCTGCTGCCATGATGCACCCGTTTTCATACTCAATGAAATTTAGTCATTTCTAAAGCAAATGAGTTCACTATCACCGTTAAACATTTAACAAAGTAACTGTTCATTGTTGTTTGCAAGGAGTCACTTGTTAAAGGAAGCCTAAATAGACGATTTTGGGTTGCTGAACAGCTTTCTCAGCCTGTTGAGAAACCATTCTGAAGAATTGGATTTGCATTAAAAGCCCAATTGAACAGCTGTAAGGAGGCGTTAATCAGTCTTTCACAGACTTTAAAATGAGCCACCTCATCATTTCAAACAGCAAAAGTCCATTAAGTTATAATAATCCCAGCAAAAAAATCTTGTTTACCCTTTTCGACAAATTGCTTTTTAGTTTTCAAAAAACCTATAATGTGATTTTTATGACCGTAAGGGTAGACATTTGAGATGGTCGCGGCGGGAATAATAAAAGTGTGATGTGGGACCGCACGTTTCTCGGCCCTGCTAACAAACGCCTGTGATTTCAGACGGGGAGCGTTCGATCGATAAAGGAAGTACAGGAGCACGTATTGCCATTAGCTGTGCAGCTGTAGTTGAGTGTTGAGTAGCGGTGCTGCCAATTTAATTCAGGTATTAGAGGAGGGGAAGATATCACATGTCAGAGGAGACACAAAGACATTTTTATGAAAATGTTAAAACATCAGAAATGTATCTGTTTGTCAAACACACGCACACTACTCATGCCGTCTCTGTTGTGTAGACCTGTGTTTCCTATAAGCCATTCACTCTATTCTAGCACCACCTATTGATACTATGAAGTGCTGTAGATGCAGCACTATTTACAGGAGATGTATCACTGCATAAAAAACATGGAAAAGTCATTTTCTGAGTCATTTGCATCTCTTTCCACAAATCAAATGCAAGCTTCTATAACTCTAAAACTGCTCATCCAGCCTGTGCTTGCTATACCAAACAGCTTAAACAGGGGCAGAGATAACTGCAACAGATGACTGTTAAATTGAATTTTACGACAGCAGATCCCCTTGTCTTCACGGAAAATCGCAAACGAGAGCGTTTGCCTGAATAAAGTTCACATCTGACTCATGCCGAATGTGAAAGATGGACAGAGTCGTGCAGAACGGATTCAGCTGTGCTGCACATATTGCAACACTTAACTTTAATGGTTCCCCATAACCTCTTGCTTGCTCAATAGTTTCAGCTAAGTCAACTCCAGTGTTTCGCTACTTGTTTAAATGTCTTTATCATTTTTTTTACACACACAGCTGTGCTGCTGCTATATGGTAGCATGAGATGAAGCCTGACCTCTGGCTCTGGCAACACACTCCCATTTATTATGTCATGGAAAAGGTTAAACCACCTCTTTGGATCTGTCTGGGTCTGATGTATGGGGCTGCCAGCATGGGAACTCTAATGTGTGACATTTCAGCGTTAAGTCCAAATTATGCAGTTTCTCCCCTCTCAAGGTTTGCAACACAGCCAATGTAAGTAGTTAATTCCATGACGGCGAAATTGTCCGCATCATCCGGCGAGCTTAAGACAGCTGGAGGGGGTCAGAGGAGAGGGCTTTTCCACACTGGCAACTCTGGACCACAATCATGTTAATTCACAGGATTCTTCTGATTTTCACAGCAGGATAAATATCACTGTTAGTCCTAAAGGAGTAAATCGATTCTTGAACACGACGATTACGGGTGACATGTGGGGTCATTGCATGTACCTATGAATAAAACATGGAGCGTTAGCTTGATTAAAATTGAGGGATAAGAACAAGCGGTGGGCAGTCGGCTGGTTGAGTGATGGGTCACGATTGTGTGTGAGCGTGAGACAGGGACGGAGACAGGAGCCGTGCACGACTGTGTGTTTGCATTCATGCTGTATTTGGCCTCACAATTACAGGAGAATTGTAGTCGAAAACCCTTTAACACAAAGCGTGCATCTCCCCCATTCATCACACACTTTGATATCTAGATATCTAACACACACATTTCTTAAACTCGAGGCACAATGTCCCTCCGTAGGGCTGCATGTCTTTCCCTTTTCATCCTCTCAAGCAGACCTCTCAGACCTCCTGTCCCTTCAAACGTGGAGCAAATTTGCCACTTGCTGGCTCGGCCGCTCACCCGTCTCCGACCAGACTGACAAGACAGCATGTGGGATGATGAATGACGAACTTATCTCGGAGACTCAGAAAGCAGCCAGACGGCTCACCGCAAGGCTCAAAACACACATCTCAGCCCGCCTGTCCGCATGGATCTGTTCATTGCCGTCCGTCTCTCTCTTTCTGTCTGTTCTTTCTGTTGCTATTCTTGTCTTTGTCTGTATTGCACAGTATGTGTGTATCAGTGCTGAGAAGCTCTCATATCAGCCTCACTCACCATTGCCTCTAACAGACGACACATGCCATTACTCCAAACACGGTTACATAAACACAAAGGAATCCCCAAAAGAAGGATCCCAATTTAGCCACAGACATCTCCGAGGCACTTCAGCTTTTCTGCTCCGTTTCTGCCACAACTGGAGGCTGAACTGCAGGCGCGCAGCATTCGCCGATGATTTTGGTTTATTTTGTTTCCGGCTTGCGGGCCGGTGGGTCCATGAAGGAATGCTTATTTTCCTTTTCCATGAATTTGCTAATATAATCAATATGAAGGTGGTTTCAAGAAGTGTCAAAAATTCTCACAGAGAGGAGAAGAAGAAGTCCAGGGTGGACTTGGCTCGTGAAAATACAACTTGTGCAAAGTCAAAAGTTCTTTCTGAGAGCAAAAAATAAGCTTTAGCCTCAACCCTCTACACAGAAGCAGTGTCCTTTAAGTGTGGCATTAAGATTAATACAGAGTGTGCAGAAAATTTGCATGCATTGACCTTTAATCTGTGCGTAACATTTATTACCTTTGTGCATTGTGTGCCGCGCGTTTATGTGTGTTTATTAGCTTGTAAAATGATATTTATTGCTGGGAACAAAACAGATGCCTCTCCATTTTTGTTCTGTTAATTTCTCTGATGAGAAGCAGGGTCCTGTGTGTGTGTTTGTGTGTGTGTGTGTGGATGTGTACGTCGTGAGTGTGTGCAGGATTCATCTGTAACACAGCCTGTCACATCTCTTTGGTTGCCTTATGTGCGCAGTTTTGAAGAAATCTCTATAAATTTGCATTGATTCACCAAGAAGTATGCAGTCTGCATCAGTTATTCATGGTATTCAGTGTATTTTAAATACCCCTGTGGATCACTGCATTTCCCAGAATGCCTTTACTTTGACTTTTTTTCAGTCATATAAATAGAGCATCATAGACAACTGTACAGCACATGAGTATGAGTCACATTCTGCAGTTTCTCACATCCTCAAGATGATCTTGAGCTAAGCTCTGCATGCTACATCATAATACTAATCATTTTACAGCATAAACACAGGAAAATGAATTAACATTGCGTCAACCCATGCAAAGAGGAGCTCCTTCTCCTTCATCAGTCCTAAAAAATGTGGCACAAAATGAAGCAAATTTGGGTTTAAAGCTGACAAGCTGAAAATGTGATCCCCTTTATATTCTCCACACAAGCAGGAACTGAAAGAAGTTAAGTGACTTACCTATACTTCAACAGCTTTTAGAAACAGCAGATAAAGAAGAAGCAGATGCTGAGGAGCTTCAGTGTCCTTCCCTCCTTCCTTCCTCGGAGGAGACTGACTCGCAGCTCCTTTTTAACGCAGCGTCAATAAAAAAACTTTTTCTTTTTTGCATCCACGGAGATAAAAGCCCATAGTAATAAAAAATCAATCAAATGATGCTACTGCCCAGGTGTCTGCTGCCTTTTTTATGAGATGAATTAAAAAGCGACCGGCGGTGCGCGCGGTAGAGGAGCGCGCCGGTGTGGAGCAGTTATGAGCGGTGACAGTTGACTGGCCGGTAATCCAAGTGCGTCTAACTGCCTCCCGGTTTACGCGGATGAGCGTGAGGTGCTGGAGCTCCTCCTCGCCTTTTCTCTCACTGCGTTGTGTTGCACACACACAGACACACACACACACACACACACAGTTAGAGGAGGCAGCCTCTCCATAGTGTATGTGTGTGTGTGTGTGCGCGCGGTTTGGACACAGTTCTGGACAAACAAACACCATAATGAGAAATTATATACAACTCAGTTTGTCTGTGAAGGTCAACACAGACTTTAAAGTGACCTCTTTGTACAGGTTACCATATTTTTTTCTTTTATAAATGCCTTGAATGACATCTTAATCGATACTTGCTCTTCTGTCAGGCTCCCTTGTAGGTCTGACCAGGTACCACCCCCCCCCCATTTCTGCCCACCCACACACACATACACGCCACGCACACACACACACACACACACACATACACACACACACACACACACACACACACACACACACAAATACAGTTATAATTATATATGACCTTAAAACACTTTTTTTTCTTTATTATTGTTATTATTTACTTATTTATTTATTTATTTATTTATCTCACTTCTTATTATAAGTGTTGGTATTATTATTGTTATTGATATTATTATCATGACCATCATCATCATCTTTATTATTATTCATATTATTAATATATATGTGTATGTTTATATACTGTATTATATATATATATATATATATATATATATTACACATTTATTTTCTTTTTGTTTTGTTTTTGCTCCCCCTATGCTCTACACATAAAGGGAAGGATGTCTGTATGTGTTTAAGAGTAGATATGTGTCATATATGACCATCTAGCCTCATTCAATGCCAAACACATACCCATTATCCACATCACACACACACACACACACACACACACACACACACACACACACACACACACACACACACACACACACACACACACGCACACACACAACCTGCTTTTATCCCCTTGTATTGTCTTAGTTTTGTTTTGTTTTGTTTTTGTACTTTGTTATTTGTCTTTCTCTGTATAATATATTTTGGCCTTTTTTATATATGTCCCTGCACATGTCTTCACTTGTTTTGTAATAACTTTATAACACAATAAAAATACTAAAAATAATAAATAAATAAATAAATATCTTGAATGAATAAAATATGTTGTTATCACTAATAGGCCTATAATGGTGAAATAATTTGTGACAAATCATATCATAAATTGTTCGCTTATCAAACTGATTATCTAATCATAGATATAGGCTTATTAAATCCTTCTTTCACACTTTATGGTCAAATAGTCTCACTATCAGGTGATAAACATTAGATTGCAGCTGATTCTCTGCAGATAACCTTAAAGGAGACCTTACTGGAGATATGTTTTAAAGGGACTATTTGTAACTTTGTACGCGCATAAATGTAGCGGGTCGTCACACATGCGCGCTCGCATATGCGCATTCGCGTGTAGCCGCTGTACCCTCCTCCTCTGCCTGCTCGCCTTCACTCAGACAGCTCAGCTCGCTCCACCTCTAGACGTGAACGTGCGTTCACTACACACTGCAGAAGAGTTAGTTTTGCTCTGAGAATATCTAGTGAATGTACAGGGGACGTTTGTGCAGAAATAACTGCTGCAGCTCCTCCAGACCAACAGAGGTTTTCTATGTCTTGTGAAGTGACGGAGCTCTACAGAGATTTACGTTGTCTTCTCGTTACCGACCGGGTGCCGGTGTCTCCTCTGCTCTCTCCGGCTGCGGGCGGAGAGAGCAGGGAGACACGCTGGAGAGCCCCGCTGCATCAGCCTGCACTTAGGCAGGAAAAGCCAACACTAGGATCAGATCTAAATCATGTTCATGGAGAAACTTTCGTCTGGTCAGCTAACATTACTGCCAAGCAGCTGAAATATAGAGTGATATTGTGGTTTTAGCTGACTTGTGTCGCCTCACTGTTTTGAGTGATGCTCGTTCAGGTATATTTAGAGCGAGCAAGCGCGAGCCCGACGCTGACTTTCGTTGATTTCACGGCCACAGGTGTCGCTGTTAAGAAGCATTTCTGAAAGTTACAAATAGTCCCTTTAAGACATAATATAATATGTTTGGAATTGTCTGATATACAGTTGTTTTTGCCACTAAAAAAGTTAAATGATATGTTAAAAATTCATACAATTACATTATCTCCTCGTGGATATTTTCCATTTTAGAATTTTAAAGGCAGGACACAAAATGACTCCCACTTAAACACTCTTACATTCGTCATATACGTACATATACTGTAGGTACACACATGACCTTGGACCTCTGCATTTAACCCATCCTAAGCCTTTCGGAACAGTGGACTGCTGTTAAGTGTCTCACTTAAAGACACTTTGATATGCAGACAGCAGGAGACGGGGATCAAACCACCAACCTTGCAGCTAAAGGACCACCGGCTCTGAGCTACAGCCACCTCACTCCACATCGGAGTCCATTCTCCACATCAGCTTCTTCAAGTTGCATATTGGACCACAATTGGCTGCCAGTTGTGATGTCACAAAATCATTCTTTTTTTAATTTAAAGGTTCCCTGTGGAGTTTCAGTCCTCTAGCGCTGTGGAGCCGTTTTTCTATGCGTCCAGGTGATACACAGTCCTACCGATGGTGTCACACTATTCCACTGATCACCAGGTGGCGATAACACGCCAAAAGCTGCAATGCACCAGCAAAGATAGGGAAGAAGAAGACTGCAAGCTAAACATGGATGTAAACACTGCTTGATTTAAAATAGTAGTATAAATGATAGGGAGGAAATGCACTCAACGTATTTGTTGGACCTCAAGGCTACACATAGGTCGCATGTGTTTTGGTGAGGAATATTGACAGTAAACATAACTTGTGTTTGTTTAAAACAAAACTTTCAGCACCTTTTAGGTGAGCACAGAGAAACGTCTCCCCTTCTGCAAATCAATGTGAAAAAAGCCGTGAGTAAATATAGGATCTGCTTTTGTTAATGACGTCATTAACACGTCATTGATAACTGAGAATTAACAGGAGCTTTTCATGCTTTATCTCATTGCTGCTGTTTATGTTAACTCATATTAGCACGGCAACCAACTAAGTTTCATACCAAGATTTCCACTATACAACTCATTGTTGTCATAATGATATTAATAATAATCCATCCATTATCTGTAACCGCAGGTGATTTCCTTATTAGAGGTCTGGTAATTTGATGCCTGCTAGTCAGACTTGCCATCTACTGTAGATAGCTGGTGGTATATAAAACAGAATGGAACCAACTCCTTTGGGAACCTACTAGAAAAACAAGAAGTGCTTCTAATCGTTGTCTTTCTGTTTTCTCTTTACACTTATTTACAACACAATCAGCTGTTTATCTACGCCTCCCGCCATCACAAATTGAACATGTCTCATTTGCCCTCACCTCACGCACACACCCACACACACACACACACACACACACACACACACACAGACAGAGACAGGTTAGTACATGTTGCTGCATACTTATAACACATTAGAACAGTGAACGGTGTGATGAGTCTGTCATCTCTAAAGCCAGGAGATCTGCAAACAAACCAGCAGAAGAGACAGAACATCCACCAGGGAGGAGGAGAGGAGTGGACAAACGCAATCTACTTGGATTGTTAGTCATCCACCCGAGCCGAAAACAACATCGCCCCTGTCAGCTACGGTTGACATGCACGTCTGCACACATAAATTAATTAGATTACCCCTCAATCATGCTACAGTATGTACACAAACTTTCCAATAGCACTGATTCCTGGACATGGAAAGATAATTCATTTTTGGGTTGTCAATGACAGATTTGGAGCTTTTTCCCCTCCTATCCACACCTGGATATACAGTAAGTCATCCTGAACAGTCGCATCATAAGCCCCCTCCCCACACAAACACACACACACTTTGACTGGTCCCATTTGAAGTTGTGCTGCAGATGGTATTGCGGTTAGAGGACACTTCAACGGAAAAGCAAATCCTCTTCGCTGAATCCCCTCATTATGGTCAGATGTGGTGATGATGGAAGGTGGGGGATGAATGAGGAAACCGGAGCTGGAGGGACGCCTGCTTTGTGGGACATGCTGTGATGTGAAACTGGAGGATAATGATGCCAGAGAAAAGGCCATGAGTTCGGTGCCAGTATTGGCTGCGTCTGTGCATAGTCTGAATTTAATAGGACGTCACTGGCATGAAGGAATGTGATTTTAAAAAAAAAAAAAATTTATCTTGGAGAACTCAGGAACAACAAATGAGGCTGGAACGATTGTTAGCGCTGAAAATGAAAGGCGGCTGCTAATTATGCTCAATAAACAAGATGTTAGATGCAGTTTTTGTTTTCATATCTTTTCAGAAGGGATTACTCCAACATCCAACTAGAAACAAAACCAACTACAAACATTGTGTATTTCCATTGATTTTGTACACACACACTCTTTAATGGGTGCTGAATGAATGGGTAATGTCATCAGGAGTTGAATTCTTGTGGCTTCACTGAGTGTTTGTCTGTGACATTTCATTCATAAATGTCTGCTTTTAGTGTCGGCTTCCAGCAGTGAATCAGGAAATGTGCTTCCTCAGTCTCTATGGAGCAGCTCAACGATTTGTTTCTAGATGACATAATCACTTTAGTCCCTCTGCTGCTCAGCTTCAGGAAAGACTGAGATGGACATTATTGAAGCCACATTTATTAATTCTATTTCAGGGTAATTTCTTTGAAAATTAAAGCTGCTATAATCAATATTTTTATATTAACAATGTCTACTGTTTTGGTTCACTTTCACTGCTTTTAAAGTGGACCTATTTTGCTTTTTTCCCTTTCCTTTAGTGTGTTATACACATATTTTTGTGCATGTAAAAGGTCTGAAAAGTTACAAAGTCCACGCCAAAGGGAGAAACACTGCTCCTGAACTGCCTGAAACGCCCTGCCTTTTCTTCCGTAATGTGGTGATGTCACCAAGTAACACATTTGATTAATACCAGCCTATCGGCTGGTTTGGCACGCCCTCAAACAAAGCTAGTTAGAGCGGAGCTGGAGCGGAGTCCGAGGAGTTTGATTTGGTTGACCAATCACAACAGAGTGAGCCAGCTGACCAATCAGAACAGACTGGGCTTTTATTAACGGGGTGCAGGAGCTCAAACAGAGCGTTTCAGACAGAGGGTGAAAAGAGGTGCTGCAGCACAGCCATTATGAGAAAGGTAAAATGTTTTTTGAACATTAAAGCATGTAAACATGTTCTAGTACAAACCCAAAATACAAGTATGCACCTGAAAATGACCTTAATAGGTCCTCTTTAACTACATTTCCAGCAATGGAAAGGAAGCTGTTTGAAGCACAATAAGACTCTCATTAAAGGGATAGTTCAGGAAGTTTTGAACTGTGTTGTAGGAGGTACTTATCAACAGTCCATAGTGCATTACCTACAGTAGATGACGCCAGCCAGTTTGGAGAAACAGATAGGAGTACTGGCACAGGAGCAAAGCAATGTACTGCTGTGGACGGGGCTGGCAGGAAAACATATTTTAGCCACCTAAAAGAAAGGATCACC
This sequence comes from Sebastes fasciatus, assembly GCF_043250625.1. Classification (NCBI taxonomy): domain Eukaryota; kingdom Metazoa; phylum Chordata; class Actinopteri; order Perciformes; family Sebastidae; genus Sebastes; species Sebastes fasciatus. The sequence goes on along the minus strand of NC_133811.1, from coordinate 15,003,921 downwards.
TAAAAAAAAATCAATATCAGTTAAAGTGTACACCCAGCACCAAACAGCAGACAGACAAAGTTGGTCGACTGGTGAACATGGTGCAATGTGTAGCCAGGTATTTCACGCAGGAGTTGACGGAGAGCAAAACAGAACTAAGAGAACTGCGGATATTGTAATTACAGTCAACAGATGGCCAGAAACACAAATCCAAATTAATGATAATGTTGCTCTGTACCTGCTGCGCATGTGAAACCGAGCAACTGTTTCGCCATTTCAACTTTATAAGGTGATAATTGTGTTTACAGCTAGTTTCTGCTGCACCCAAGTAGCACAGGTTTAAGAGGGCGGGTTGTTTACTGATACTTTGTTGCAGGTTTTAACGGATTATACTGTTTAATATCATTTTCTTTAGGTTTTGGTTCAAGGTTTTTGTATGGATTTGGATGTCACACCAGTGATATTCTTACTGGCAACACTGTAACTTTGGAAAACAAGTTATTAATCAAGTTATTGTAGCAGTGTGATCAGTTGGTTAATATCACTCTCATACATCTGTTTTTGCTGTTAAGTACAGTAAGCTCACATCCTTGATTAGTTTAGTTTGCAGCAGCTTTCACAAAAGACAGATTGCTCTCATACAACATGCTTATTCAGGGAATGTTTCCTGTTCAACCCTCTTGTGGGCAGCATGTGGTGGATCAGCTTTCCTAAATTTAGGCTAATATATATTAAAAACCCATTATCAAGCCGTAAATTCAGCTGTGCCAATGTGTCACGCTGCAGAGTCTGCAGAAGAGCTGCTGAACGGGAGCCTGATCTATCTGGGAAGCTGGTAATTGAAGCGTACAGGAGAGGAAGAAGCTCCTGCTCAGATTGAAATCTTTATTATTTATTTATTTTATTTCAGCGCTTTTCAACTGTGCTGGAAGAAAAAAAATATATCATCTGGCTCAGGGAAAAATAGGCATCTGTATTTGTTCGTTCTGCTCAAATCACTTTTAATCTGTCCCAACCTTGATGGGAAAGGATGCTGGCACATTTGCAGGAGGGTGAAACCAGATTTATTCACAGGTATGAGTCATCTGCTGCGGTGGGATGTACATTGTCAAACAACAAAAGTACAGTAGGTTGTTACAGTAAGGACCTGTGGGTAGGATTTGGTCAATATTTTGTTAAAACAGCATTTTTTAACTCTTATGCAATAAATCAGAACCCTCTATTGCCAAAAGTCTGTCATAGAAACTGTGGAAATTAGTAATCACCTCCAAAAATCAATTACTGCACCACTACGGGAGCCAAGGCAGGCTGAAATTACATCAGGACTTTAGAAGCGGGAAGGTAATGACTATTAGTAAACCTCTACTACATGCATGTGAACAGGCAACACACACATTAAATGAATCTCTTTCTGTTGGCATTTCTCAGGGAATCAATTGATAATCTGCGAAGGCTTCGGAAGCAGAAGTATGGAGTCGTCTGACTTGTTTAATTATCAGCTACGTATGTTTGGCAGCCAGATGGAAAGTGGAGAACAGCCCACATTCACCAGATGCATCAATCTTAGGTGTGTTTAAGAGGAAGGGGCGGGGTGCCTGAGATGTTCCATATTTACCCGACAGAGGGTGATGGATGTTGGGGAAACTCTGATGCCGTCTCGGGGCATGGTATGTTTGGTCTACAGTTTAAAAAGACCAAACTCTGACAGACAAAAAAATGAATCTTAAAGTAAAAGTTCACTTAAATTCACATGCAGTTTGTTACTCCTTGGCCAGAGTTCAATTTCCATCAGCAGGTTCGGTCTTCCAACACACTTTCTGTACGCTGCTGATGTGATTCAATGCAGCAGCGTAAGTATTGCAAGATAAAGCTAATGGATAATTGACAGAAAAAAACATATTTCTGCTAGACAAAACTACTGCAGCTTTTTCTCCAGAATATGCTATATTTACTTACATTTGTTTTTTTCTTATGAAAATAAAAAAAAATCAATAAATAAAAAAAGAAATCGGTGAAGTAAAAAAAAATCAGTCTTTGGTTTAACTGGTTGACGTGACATTGATTTAGATCATAGAACGAAAAGAGTATTTAGGGGAGAGCGGGGTCGGTTTGGACGGCGGGATTGTGCCTTTTTAGCAAGTTATAAAGCAACTATCCCTATGCCATTTTCCATGCTCATACTCATCCACATCCTCTCCACTTTCAACCTCAAAGTGGAGACCTTCTGACTCACATTTTAATCACAGTTTTGAAATATAGCCTACAGTATGTAAGGAAATGTTCACCTCTTTTGTTATTTGTCTTCTATCATACTGTTTTTAGTTATGCCACATGCAAAGCTTATTTTATGGTCTATCAGATGATGCTAGTCTTAGCTGTCTGAATTTTTGTTGGTAGTTAGCACAGGAGTCCAAAGTGTGTCTGCTCTCCCTAGAACGGTTAGGACAATATTGTTTATAATTCCTACCTTGTTACAAATCAACAAAAAGCAGACAATAACAAGAGAAAGGCTTTTCCCTAATTCATTAACACCACCTGAGTGAATGTTTACTCAGGTGGCAGCCAGTCAGAAAGTCAAATTCCATATCTCAGTAACTTATAAAAATTAAATATTTTGTACAAATGTTTTCTTTTTCTCAAAGAAATGTGTTAACAAGTGACATTAAATAAGGTGTTCAAATTTGTTCATGATGTTTTTTCAATTTAAATGATATTTTTTAGCCCACAACAAGGTGTCCCAACCGACCCTACCCACTGTCCTAACCGGAGACAAAATTTGGGGGAAATGCACTCCTTGTACATTTAACAAAATTGTGCCTTTCACTAGATGTGTAAGAAAATATCGGAAAAAAAATCAAATATCGTGATATTATGTTTTGTGATACTGTATTGATTCTCATAAACACTATTGATTTTTAATTATTAGTTTACAATTTAGTCAATACTTTATTTCATATGCAAAGAGATGTGCCCTCTCAGTGTATGTACCCTCTGAAAGTGGTGCTATGATGTTGGATTTTACACGGACTGTGATAAATGCAAATGCAAATCCCACTGTTCTCATTGTATAAAAAAAGTAAACTTTTTTTTACTCAGATTTTATGCATATGGTGGTGTGTTCTTTATACTATGACAGTTTTCCTAAAATTATATAAAAAAACGCAATATAACGCCTTACTTACAGTGATGTAATATATCGCAATATACTGAATCGTAACCCCTGTATCGTGATAGGTATCGTATCGCCAGATTCTTGTCAATACACAGCTCTATACCTTTCACGTTTGGGTTGGGCTCTAAAAAGTTGATAAATGTTAGCAGACACCTGCATCTGTACTGGGATCAAATTCAAGTAGTCTCTGAGTGATAGAAGGTTATTTGGTGTCAATACAAAAGTGTCCCAACTGACCCCGCTCTCCCCTACACCTAATGAGGTTTGTTTCCACTCAGCACCAACATTTAAAAACCTTAGTGCTCATATCATGTTATATTAAGTCAGGAGTTTTCATGAGCAATAACAAAGTTATCCATCAATCTGTAGAAAGGGATGTTTTGTTTGCTGATAATATCACAAACAGCTATAATGGATTTCCTGTTTGTGCCGTTGGGGACACTGGCACATTGGAAAAGATTGATTTGTCTAAAGCAAAAGCTATATCAGATTAGGATGTCGTTTCCTTCTGAAGAACTGTCTTTAAAATAATCAATTATTGCTTGACCCTCTTCCAGTGTCAGTTTTCTTAGATGAGAAACACCAGATGGGCTGGTTCTGGGCCAAAACCACAGAGAGAGTAAACTTGTAAACCATGCAGCTGGATCTCCATCCAGTGGTTTTTATACTCCCCTGCTGCCAAAACTGTGAGAGCACTCTGAAGTCAGGCAGTGCTCACTTCAGCAAACCAAATCCACCCACAGAAACAGATTGTGGTGGAATAAATGCTGCTGAGTCAACACCTGAGCTGCGTGGCGTGGGTTGCTCCAGTATTCTGAAACATTTAGTGGCTACAGGTGGCTGCCAAATCGGTTGTATCTGCAGTTTACTAGTTTAATTAAAGCAGGCAGAAAAATAGCTAATTTACATTAAACAATTTTTTTTTTACAAATAAATAGAGGATATATTTACACGTATCTGAACCCAAAAATAGAAGTGTCAATGTTGCATTTTTTGCTTGTTGATAGATTTTATTTTATTTTATTTATTTTATTTATTTTATTTATTTTATTTATTTTATTTATTTTATTTATTTTATTTTATTTTATTTTATTTTATTTTATTTTTATTTTATTTTATTTTATTTATTTTATTTTATTTTATTTTATTTTATTTTATTTTATTTTATTTTATTTTATTTTATTTTATTTTTATCTTATTTTATTTTTATTTTATTTTATCTTATTTTATTTTATTTATTTTTGTATGTATTTATCTATCTACCTATCTCATTTCTATTTCTCATTACGTTTGTGCAATACTGTTACTGAGTTACTGTCACTTGCTTTCACACACAATCTTCATTTTCACATGTATATAACACATGTAATATATTTCTTTTGAGTTATTTCATCACTTTTTTTTATCTTACACCTAATATTATTTTATCTTATCTTATATATTGCTGTTAGTGCTGAGCTGTCCCATTCTCTCATCCTATACATTTCATTGTACCGTAGACCCTGTGTAAACTAAAACTTGAAACTTGAAAACAAAGATATGTGATTCTGCCACTAGGGGGCGTCACCTACACCAACAGCATGTTGAGGCATCTTAAAGCAGTATACTTCATTTAGTATCATGTTAAATGTTAAATTAGCATACTTTATCTCCAGCGAGTATTTAGTACTTACCATAATACAGACATTATATTGTACCTACTTTAAAATTAGTGTTGTACTCTAATAACAACTTTTAAAATCAAAAATACAAAACAATATCTGACAAATGGTCAAGGCATCCTACATGGAATTTATCTAATTTTAAATGAGAAGCTTCAGTGTAAACGTCCATTAATCACCATAGAGAATGAGAGACAAAATCACCCTGCCTAATGCACTGTAGCTAATGAAATAACCAGAGCTGGATCAATTCATCTCAAGCCCTCTGGACTATACCGGTCGGTATTATATCGCCACCCATTAATGGTCCAAGACAGAGCTTTGTTATAATTAAAAGTTAACCAGCTGTGTCCATCTGTAGCATCTCACACATTTATCATGTCTTTTGGTGATTAAAATGAACCGTAAGAGTGTGTTGCTGCAGGCTGTCATTGAACTCAAAACAGAAGATTTGTAACCATAATGGTGAGTTTTGGTATCATCTGCAACAGAAAAATTGCTTATATCTTGTAAAAAATATGCTGCACTGCATCATGCTTAAAGCTGCAGTCGGTAGAATGAAGCAAATTTTTAAAAAAAAACGTTATTTTTATAAATTGGTCACTATATCCTGACAGTAGTGCATGAGACAGGTAATCTGAAAAAAAATCATGTTCCTCCAGTGTCCTCCGGTGCTCCTAATGGCATCTGCAAGATTTCACAGACTGGAGGAAAACAACCAATCAGAGCCGAGCTCAAACGGTCAAACTAGGCAGTGCTGATCAAATATGAATCAATGTTCTAAATAAAATCATAAATAAATAAATCATAAAATGATTTCAAAAACATCTTGAGTTGTACTGTTTACCTTTTAAAATGAGAACGTTTATGACCTAGCAGCCATGTTGAGATCAGTTGAGGAAACACCAAGCTCCGCCCACCGGCCGGAGCACACATTCTCAATTTACACCTAAACAGTACACTACCAGATGATTCTGAAAACATCTGAGGAGAGAAATAGGCATTACAGTAACAGAATATTGATTCATTTTTGATCAGCGCTGCCTAGTTTGACCGTTTGATCGGAGTTTGTGAATGATTGACAGCTGCCTCTGTTGAATGAACAGCCAATAGGACTATATAGGATTTTTTAAAGCCTGAAAACAGAGCCATGAGGAGGTGCAGAGGTCTAGTCTTCTCTCAGAACACTTGAATTACAATATGCTGAAAGGTTATTATGGAATTTTTGCCCAACGATGTTAAAAATATTCTGCCTACTGCAGGTTTAATACCTGTACCGGATGAGATTCAACACGCCTGTTTTGCTCTTCTGCTTTCTACACATTTTAAATGTACTATTACTTGTATTTGTATTGATTGAAAACTTCAGGTAGGGAAGAAAAGTTTACCTCGAGGAGCAGTAAGTTGATTCAATTCCTCAAAACCACCAGTAGCGATGATTTCAACATAATGTGGCTTTTGAGAAGCTGAGGAGATTGTTAGGGTGACATCCTCTCTCACATCACTATTGTGTCGATGATTTAGCTTTGGTTGTTAACAACAAAGGGCCTAGCCTAACCTTAATTGCTATTTATAGCTGAGCCAGATGGGTGAGCCGTTTCCTTTGATATCTTCCATAAATATTTATTGTCTGAAAAATCACACTGTGCTTCAATTATTCTATTATAGGAGATAGAACAGAGCAGAGATTTAGGACAGTCAGGATACTCTCGTAAAACACAGAATACTTACAATTAACAGCATCATTCCCTTAATGGCGTTAACAGTGCAATTTGATTTCTCCTGTGGTACATAAAGTACGTTATCTGGTGTTATTGATTAAAGAAAAAGTAAAATATTATTTAATAATTGAGCTTGGGAGAATATGTGTGTATTTCTCGTTTGTACTCATAATTGCGTGCTTTTCAGTAATAATTACAATAATTACATTATAATTAGACGTTGCTGGAAGCTCATGATTCACATTGTGTAAAGCTGCAGTTTCCTCTCCTCTAAACACGCAGAGACGTCCTAATGAACCTGCCATGGTCGCGTGATTGCTTCCTTCCTGATTCAAGGCTATGCAGAAGAAGCGACCGAGATAGGCTCGAGTGCCTCGCAGAGTATTACCAGATAGGGAGGGAAGACAGCCGCATTAGTGAGGAATGGAAGCGGCCCGGAGATAAAGTGAAAGTGACTGTGAGAAAGTGAAGGAACCAGTCAAGCCTGTTTTTTTTGGGTTGCAGTGTTGTTGTGCTTTGGTAAAAACTAATAAAGACACCCTTGAAGGTTGTATCCAATTGAAGAAGTTGCAAGCAACACAAAATAAAGTACATAGAAGTACAAAAAAATTTACAATACTTCATAGAATTTTTTATTTTTATAAAAAAAATGTGCTTATATAACAGTTAGGCAAACAAAATGTTCACCATCATAATGTATTACTTGTACAACACATATTACATACATACAGTATCAAAATACACAATCAGGAACATTAGTGCAGTAACAAACTTCATCAAAATCACATTTGATATAGCTCATAAAGCATTACATACATACTGTACATACATATACCACTATAACTCTTCTTGTAACAACAAAGAAGAGCTGGTCGTCATTTTGGCATAACAAAAAAAAGTCAGTTTATTAAATGTTAGTTTCCTTTAAGGGCTTGTCCAAGTGAGAGTCACTGAGTGTCAGACGTCTACGCCTGCAAGTAAGTGATCCGTTTATATCTGTTCCGTCTCGCGCGACGAACTTTTCCTCGGCTTGTGTGTTGTTTCGCTCCTGGAAAAAAAAATGTGTATAACAACGGATTAGTGTGATAACCTATAATTCTATATTCATAATAGAGCTAATATAACTTTCTAGGGTCAGATTTTCCTTGGTTTCCTCTGATAATTACATCAGGTGAAATCTCCAAATTCAAACCTATGGAGTTATAGGAGTGCCATAAAAAAGAGAATAAGTCTGAAAAATAAATAAATGTGGAAATACAAAAACAAATAAATAAATAATAAATAAATGTGGAAATACAAAGAAAAATAACAAAATGTAAAATAATAACTGCTAGCATTTTCATTTATTTTCACATTTATTTTTTTCATTTATTTCTGTATATATGTATTTATATATTTTCATATATATATATATATATATATATAAATATAATGTAATTTATTTATTTTGATCCCTTTAATTTTCTTTATTATTTTCCCTATTGCTTTTGCTATTCCATGAAGGGCCAAGCTGTCAATCAACATTCCTGCCCAGGAACTCAATTACTCTATTTTAAATTTAATTAAAAAAAGTAATTTATATGCAATAAATGAATATTTTAAAAAATACAGAAATAAATATATACAGAAATAAATTAATAAATACATTTTAACAAACTTGTGAAAATGATTCCAATTATTATTTTATACTTTATTATTTGTCATTTTATTACCACGTTTTTAAATTTTTTTATTGTTTAATGTATTCCTCTTTATATTTCCACATTTATTTCTTATTCTTTTACAGATTTTTTTTTTTTTATGGCACTCCTATGACTCCATACTCTCCAAATTCAAAGGAACAAGTGGCTCTAACTGGCAATCCAAATATCCTCATTTCTAAATTATGTCAAATTCTCCTCAAAAGATCATCTTCAGTTACAGGCTTCATCGTGGACACTGAGACACTGAGACACTTGAGACAGTGAGACGTTCGCCAAATGCATCCCTCACTCACACACCTTTAGCACACACGTCCATGCAGCTCTGCCTCGACACAAAGTTGTTGCTGCTCCCTCCGCAGCCCGAGTAGACGAACTCCTCGCACATCTTGGTGGCTGTGTTGTAGTAATACCGAGGGATGGAGGCCGAACAGCTCCCTTTGTCCAGAGGGTCCAAGCAGAGCACAGGGACAGCTGGAACATAAGACACAAAAAGACCATCAGTCATCATCTGTGAAGAGCAGAACCGTCAGATTGCTTTTCTTCAAAAGTAAAATCATTGTTTCTGAAATTAAATGAAATCCATTGTACGTTCCCACAAAGGCATGATGAGACATTCTTTTCACACATGCTGAATGTATGCAGTTACACCTGAAATGCTTGTGCTGATGCCAGCGAGCGTCACTTCAGGATTACTCAGTGGCAACACGTCAGAGTAAATAATGATGTTCATACTAACTTTTTCGTGGACTGCAGTACTCCTTGCAGGAGGCGAGGTTTTGGAAGCGATTGTAGTTGCCCTCACAGCCGCCGTAATAGAAGGACTCACACTGCATGGTGGTCATGTTGAAGAAGTAGCGATGGAAGAGGGCCCTGCAGGGTCCTTCCTCTTTAGGAAACCTGCAGATCTGGGGAACCTCTGGAAGAGGGGGATAACAAAGTTTGAGGTTGGGGTTAGATCAAATGGCATCCTGGAGTGTTTGTGCACCTTTTGCACGAAGATAACTAACTTTAACAATAATCAAATAAACATTTAGGATTTTCTTAACAGTCAAGGTACATTATCAAATGCTCAGCTCTGTACTCGCTGATCTTTATTCCATCGTCTTTATGACTTGCTCTTACTTGACAAGCATAATTTGTGATGTGCTATTATTGTGTGTACCTGTGTATTGTGTGTTTTGTATGTTCTTTCTTGTTTGACTGTAGTATGTTTCTTTGTTTTGACCTGCACAAGGGACTACAGATGTGAATTAGCTTAAGACTATAATCTGGTTACGGTGCATCAAATGGTGACATTTATGTTTTAAACTGTACATGGTCCCTTTTAAATAAATAAAATAATAATAAATAAAATATAGAAAGTGAAGAACCGGTTCTTGTGCTTTCGGTAAAACTAATAAAGACACCCATATGCAAACACTGCTGTGGTTGAAGAAGTTGTAAGCAACACATTTTTGAGTTAGTTACTTACTCAAATAATACACCAAAAATTGCACAAAATTAAAAATCTGTACTTTTTTTTTTAAATAAAAAATGTGAAGAGTAAACCACACCCAGCTACTGGAGGTGGGGGATGACAAAGTTTGAGGTTGGGGTTAGATCAAATGGCATCCTGGAGTGTTTGTGCACCTTTTGCACAAAGATAACTAACTTTAACAAGAATCAAATTTACATTTATGATTTACTTAACAGTCAAGCTACATTAACAAATATAGAAAGTGAAGAACTAGCCAGGCCAGTTTTTTATTTTGGTTCTTGTGCTTTTGGTAAAACTAATAAAGACACCCATATGCAAACACTGCTGTAGTTGAAGAAGTTGTAAGCAACAAATTTTGAGTTAGTAACTTACTCAAATAATACACAAAAAATTGCACAAAATTAAAAAATCTGTACTTTTTTTGCAAAATAAAAATGTGAAGAGTAAACCACACCCAGCTCACATTCCACAGCTAATATAGCAAGGTCCCCCTCACCTCAAGTGTACATTATGTCCATCACATTGAGGACTTACTTGGGATTCTGAAACATGTTTTCTGGCACTGCTGGTAACTCTTGAAGTTGTTGGCATTGCCTTGGCAGCCTCCGTAGTAGAAACGCTCACACTTTTGGGTGATAGTGTTGTAGAAGTAGCGCTCGAGTTCTGCTCTGCAAGGTCCCTCGTCCACTTGAAGGAGACACACGGCTGAAAGCAGCAAAGATATTGTTACTGAAACACCAAAAAAAACACCAGAGAGAAAAAAAAAAACGCAGCAATGAAACTTTAAACTGCTGCGCGTAACAGCTGGAATGGCAACATGTCTTTTACGCACCAGATGTTGTGATGGCTAACAACAAAATAGAGAAGAAATGAGAATAAAACATGCTGTTACCTTTCGGTGTCAACGCCAAAACGTTGTAAAACGAGGAGAGAAGTGTAACCAGCGCTAGTAAGAAAAACTCCATTGTTCAACTTTGTTGTGCTCCAAACTGCTCCAACTCTTTTCCGCTTTGTTGAACCATCCACAGCCACATCCTCTTTTATAGTTGAGTGAAGTGTCTCCCATGGGGAAGTTTAGGGGCGGGGATGCAATGACTCATTTTCATAAACTAGATCACTGTGGTGATGAATTCATCACTGACATCAGAGAAACTCGTTTTTATTATTGTATTGCGTATAGAGGAGTGTTTAATAATGACTAAGGGCAGATACAACTCAACTGAAATTAATAAGGAAGGAAGTTGAATTCCCTCTGCCGTCAATAGTCACTGGGGATGATGATGATGGTGATGATGATGATGGTGATGATGATGATGGTGATGATGATGATGTAGAGATCGAGATCCAGCGGTTGGAAAAGTTCTCAGATACTTTACCTAAGTAAAAGTAGCAATACCACAGAGTAAAAATACAGTGCTGTACTCTTACAAGTAAAAGTCTTGCATTCAAAAGCTTACTTAAGTAAAAGTACATAAGTGTATATACAGTATATATATATATACACACACTTATGTACTTTTATTTAAGTAAGCTTTTGAATATAATATAATATAATATAATAATAATAATTTTTGAATATATATATATATATATATGTATATATATTAGTTATTATAAGTTGTTTTATGATTGTCCATAGTTAATCACAATTAATCACAAATTGCACATTTTTATCTGTTCAAAATTTACCTTAAAGGGAGATTTGTCAAGTATTTAATACGTAATCAACATGGGAGTGGGCAAATCTGTGTGCTTAATGCAAATGTTTTTTATATATTTATTATTGGAAATCAATTAACAACACAAAACAATGACAGATATTGTACAGAAACCCTCACAGGTACTGCATTTAGCATAAAAAATATGCTCAAATCATAACATGGCAAACTCAAGCCCAACAACAGCTGTAAGTGTGTCAGTGTGTCAGTGTGCTGTCTTGACTATGACTTGCTCTAAATTGCATGTGATTATCATAAAGTGGGCATGTCTGTAAAGGGGAGACTCGTGGGTACCCATAGAACCCATTTTCATTCACATATCTTGAGGTCGGAGGTCAAAGGACCCTTTTGAAAATGGCCATGCCAGTTTTTCCTCGCCAAAATTTAGCCAATATTTAAACTCCTTTTCGACAAGCTAGTATGACATGGTTGGTCCCGATGGATCCTTTCGGTTTTCTACTTTCATATGATGCCAGTATCATCCCTCTAGCTTTAAAATTGAACTTCAACCTCCAAAAGATTGATTTTGTTAATGCGTTAAAGAAATAAGTGTCGTTAAAAGTAATTTGCATTAATGCATTATTATTGCGTCATCTTTGACAGCCCTAATATCTCTCTCTCTCTCTCTCTCTAAGTATATTTATAATAATTTATAATTCAAGCCTTCAAAGTAACTAAAGCTATCAAATAAATGAAATAAGAAGTTAAAAAAAGTACAATATTTGCCTCCAAAATGCAGTGGAGTAGAAGTATAAAGTAGCCTAAAATAGAAAAACCCAAGTAAATTACAAGTATCTCCAAATTGTACTTAAGTACTGTACTTGAGTAAATGCACTTCATTACATTCCACCACTGTCGACATCCAATAACCCCCAACAGTATCTCTGTAATGTTCCCACAGTATTTCGTTCAAACCAAAGTGAGACAGACACTCTTGTGAAACATTAACACATCTAACTTGTCCAATCAATTATCCTGCCAAGTTCTATCACACATACCCGTCTGACTGGATCTGACACACACACACACAAACATGCACACACTTTCACTCGAAGCCCCAAAGCGTCGTCACCTACATCTCCAACCTTGTGCTCTATATTCTATCTGTTGTTTTGCTTAATAATTGCAGCCGCCCCCAAAATTCTTTCAAGAAAGCATAATGTCTTTGCACCACTAAATGTTCAAGGTCAACATTCCTTTGACTTGAAGGCAGCAATGCACAATAAAATATAGCTGTGTGGCTTCACTTATCTGCATAATTGTGCCATCTATTGTTAAGGATGTTGTTGGAAAGCTGCCATGCAGTCATGTTCAGAATAATGATGTGTCTCCACCTTGACAGGTGGAGGCTAATTACAGATTAGGCGTCTTTAAATGTGACCTGATACATGAAGCGCCACCCCTTAACCCATTTCTGAATATGAGGAAATAAACTGGGTCAAATCAGCACAAATCCTAATTTAATATGCAATAAATACACCTTCTTGTCGTACATATAATTAACAAAGAAGCCAAACAGACACCTGTGTGATTCACCGTCCTGTTTGATACTTCAGAGACTGTCTTGATCATACAATGGGGCCTTGTTTTAATCAGATTATCAGATTAGGGTTGTGTATGCAGATTGCTTTATAACCCAGATTAAGGGAGAGGAGAGGGATTCTTCAACAGGATTTCAAGAGTGGAGGACTGCTCCCTGTAAGCATCCGTAAGTACATTTCTATTCTATCAATTAAGTTTTGTTGAGTTTGAATCCTTCGAGATCATTTATCTGTTATATGGCGGTGAAGATTTCGCAAAAAATGTTTCCTCTTTTGACAGAGAATGCCGGTCATAAATATGGATGACCTGACGGACAAGGACAAGGCTAACATGGAAGTAAACCAACTTAAAACTGAAATAAAACTTGAGAGGTGGTTGGTGAGTTGTTGTTTTTTTTGCACTGAGCTGATGAATATCTTTATTGTTAAGTATTGTTTAAATTAAGTTTTCAGACTTTTATCCTTGTCATAATTTGTCAGTTATACACAGTAAATTCTACCAGGAACAACATTTAAAACTGAAATACAGTACTTGTCTGGATAAGAGTGTCTGAACACCTCTGTGTGATCACTTTAGACATCTAAATGCTGTGAGGAAATCAAGGAATACATTCAGGCTGGAGAGGACGAGGACATCCTCGTCAAAGGCATTGCAGAGGATAAGAACCCCTTCAAGGAGAAAGGTGGCTGTGTCGTCTGCTAGACTGGACCCGGGGAGCTTTTCATAGCTCAGATTAGCACCCAAGGACATTCTCCCTCCCCTCATAAAATGGATTTGCAGACTGAGAAGAGCAGAGGGGCATAATAAAGAACGGAAATTATAAAACTTCACGAGTTCCCATGTAAATGATTCCCCATCTTCAGGCCAGATTTGTAGCCTTATAATTGTATTCTTTAAAAAAGATGCAATAAATAAAAGTTGTATTTGGCAAGGGTTGTGTAATGCTTCTCTCTCATGTGGTGTAAATAGTCTGAGCAAATGGGCCCATGTGTTGTTTCAGTTTCATACACAGAAGCAACTGTCATTAAATGTGCTTGTTTATAACTCAGCCTGTCTCCATCATTCACTGTGGGAGGGTTTCAGACAGAAACAGATACAATTTCATAACTCAGTTTGCATATATTTAGAGTTTACCCAACTTTTAAATGGGTAAAAACATGCAAATCTAGTGGTATGATTCTTTAAGATGGTTGTTTTCAATCGTTTTTCCTTGTGACCAGGGTCGGCTTAAGGCAAAGGCCATATAGGCAGTCACCTAGGGATTCTGGGGGGCGCTGGTCCCCTTCTAAAATAAATAAATAAATAAATACCGGTGGTAACCAATGAACAAATAAATAAAGAAATAAAGAAATACACTTTTCCCCACTTAAACTCTCGTCGTAGTGAAACTGACTAAACACTTTTGAGCCAACAATATCAGGGGCCAGTTGTTTATTTATATTATGATAAATACAGTTATTTATTAAAATAAAAATCATGTCTGTTTGTGACCCTATGTCACACAACGTGTTATGTGTCAGGACTTCCACCAAAGAGGAATTTTCCTTTTCATTTAACAGTGATTCATTCAGTGATTTAAATGATTTTTAGAAGTCTGAAGAGGCAAAAACCAGCCGGTATTTCACAATAAAATAGCAAAGATGAGAGAAAAGAACACAATGTACAATTTTTTTTGTAGAGGAAGGTAATGTTTTTTTTCATTCTCTCCTATTTTGCAACTTCTTGTGCAACTTATGACCCATTTAAATGTCCTGACCCCTATGTTGGGAACCACCTCATTAGTAGATGTCATACAGTAAGTGGTGAAAGTCCTTTTTTCTATTTGTTTAATGGTATTTCCCCAAAATGACAGAAGTCAAACACTACTAACATTTACATTTCCCACTGGGGTTAATGTTTTATCCTGGCAGAAACCCAAAGTGCAAGTCAAGCTCAAGTTCAAGGTCAAGTTGTGTCCTCCCAAACACTAAAAACACTTCTTCTTGTTTACAAATCACTAAAGGGGGTAGGTCCAAATTACCTCTCAGATATGCTTCAGCAGTACACACCTACTAGACCTGTAAGGTCACTGGGAAAAAATCTATTAGTAGTGCCCAGAACAAAACATGGTGAGGCTGCTTTTAGCTGCTACGCTGCTCAACTGTGGAACAAACTTCCAGATGAGATCAAAGATGCACCAACAGTGGCCACTTTCAAATCTAAACTCAAGACCAAACTGTTCTCAGACGCTTTTTTTTAATTGATCAAATGCTGCACTTTACTGTCTTTTGATTGTTTTTATAATCCTTTTAATTTGTTCTTCTTCTTTTTTTTCTTTTAAAGGGACTGTTTGTAACTTCTTACACGTATAAATCTACCGGGTCGGTTTCCCATGTGCGCTCGCATATGCATGCTCGCGTGTGGCTACGCTGTTAAGACTCAGACTCCAACACAAATTACACGGAAGCACCAAAACCTCTTGGTTGTATCTAGTGAAGCCCGTCTGTTAAAGGACGCAAGGGAGACCGTAGCTTTGGTCTCCAGGGCCGGAGTCTCTGATGTACTCTGCTCCTCTGCTCCTCTGCTCTGCTGCCTGTCTGCATCCTGCTCGCTCCACCTCACGTGCATGCGCACACACTCCACACTGCAGAAGAGTTAGTTTAGCTCTGAGAATATCTAATGAATGTACAGTGGACGTTTGTGCAGAAATAAATGCTGCAGCTCCTCCAGACCAACAAAGGTTTTCCATGTCTTGTGAAGTGAAGGGGCTCCGCAGCGAGAAACATTATCGTCTCCGGAAAAGCCAACACCAGGATCAGCATTGATTCATGGAGAGACCTTCGTCTGGTCAGCTAACATTACTGCCAAGCAGGTGAAATATAGAGTGATATTGTGGTTTTAGCTGACGTATGTCGCCTCACTGTGTTGAGCGATGCTCATTCATGTCTATTTAGAGCGAGCACAAGCGCGAGCCCGACGCTGACTTTCGTTGACTTAACGGCCACAGGTGTCACTGTTAACAAGCATTTCTGATTCTTACAAACAGTGCCTTTAATTTATACTTTTATATTCTTTTATTCATTTTTCTCTTATGCACTTTGTGCTCTTTTATCTTGCTTTTATATCTGTAAAGCACTTTGAATTGCCCTTGTGTATAAAATGTGCTGTATAAATAAACTTACCTTACCTTGCCAAAGTGGGTTACAGTTACAGGCACACACTGCGCATGCGCACAGAGAGAGCTGATTGTCAACAAACATGGCGCTGGTCGGAGGAGCTCTCCGCTTCAACCTGCTATCAAACAGCCGCAATATCTACAAGTTCACCTCATGTGTCGGTGTCCGGTCGGCGTCTGACAATGTGTCAGCTAAACCCGTAACGTCCAGTGCCTCAGAGACACCGGGAAGCCATTTAATCTACACAGAAGAGCACTTTGCATTGAAGGAGTCCCTCAGAAAGGTAACCTATGCTGACATCCCACATCTGGCGTTACCATGAGAACAAGGCTGTGACGCGTTGTGTAGCAGGTACAACAGCTGGATGTTTTAATGTCCATGTGTGTTGCAGCAGTGTTATTCTGCTTAATGTGAGTGTAAGAAGCAGCTGAAGGGCAGTACAATGAAAAAGTGGGTGAAAGGTCACTATGTGCTAACTTGTTAGTTATGTAACTCCTCTCAACTGGACTGTGTTCATGTTTGTAGAAGCTAGAAACAAACCAACAAAAGTAGTAGAAATTGTATTGAGATTACACAGAAAGCTGTGTTAATGTATATATCTACATCAGGGAATGAAATTAAAACGTGCCACCTGCCAAATAACAGGGTAAATGTTGGCTGTGGCAGGTACAAACTTCAGGTCACCTGTCACCTTGGCAGATAAGTTTTCCTTATATTACAATATTATTTTTCAAAAGCAATTCCTGAATTAAAAATAGTCAGTGATTAAGTTTACATGATCCATATTTCTACTAGAGTATTGCAATATTATGTTTTGTGATACTGTATCGATTCTCCAAAAACGTGTATTAATTTCTAATTAAACGTTTACAAGCAAACATGAACTCAGTCAATACTTCATTTTATTTGCAAAGAGAAATGCAAATGCAGATCCGACTATTCTGATTGCATAAAAAAGTCAGATTTTATGCATATGGCGGTGTGTTTTTTTATGCTATGACCGTTTTTCGAAAATTAGATTTAAAGAAATGAATATATCGCTTTGCTTACAGTACCGCAATGTATCGCAGTATATTGAATTGTAAACCCTGTATCATGATACGTATCGTATCGCCAGATCATTGCTAATACACAGCCCTAGTGTTTACGATTCTAAAGCGTTCTACATAGATTTCAGGAGTGGCAGACAAAGAAATTGTGTGGCTAGTAGAAATGTTCGGTGACCTGCCACGGTGGCATGTGAGGAAAAAACTCAATTTCAGACCTTGATCTACATCCTTAAATAACTCTCCTTCAGTCTACATGTTTTGTTTCGGCTGCCCAAAGTTATTTATTATGGGAAGTTGGTGAATAAGGATAACAAGAGGCAGAGCGCCAGGTACACTGAGTCTACACTGGTTGATATTACCAAACACAGCAGCCTCTGGCTTGTGTGTTTTTATGACCTTTACTACACTCCCACATCACAGTTGATTAATGTCAGCTCTTGTCTGCTCTTGCACAGATATTATCTATGGATACATTTGTCAATTCAGATTTCTATCCTCCGGTATTACACGCCAGGAGGTCTGGATGCACACAGTGTGTGAATATGATATGAATATTCAGAAGCAGGCTTGAATTGTGTTTGAAATTCTACACACTATTGACTCAATCCTGACATAATGTGAACATAATGAAAGAAATGGAGTGAGGTGTCCCTTGACATATCATTGCTGCAACACATATTGCAGCTATTTTTAGATAATGAAATTGCTGTTAGCTCGGGTTGCATGTGTCTCAGAGACTGATGTTAGCTAGAGCAAGGGTTCGCTAAGTTATTGGGGCCAGGGACCCGTTACAGGGGAGGACATTTTCCAAGGACCCCTATTAATCGTAACACCGATTAAGCATATGCTACCATTTGTACTCTTGGATGCCATTGAAACTATTTGTATTCTATAAAGGTTGCCAGACTGCAATTTAGATTCAACAATTAACCTGTGGGAGGAAAACCCACACTAACACAGAGAGAACGTGCAAACTCCAACAGAAGGGCTCCAAGCCGGGTGTGAACTTGGGACCCTCTTGCTGTGAGGCGACAGTGCTAACCACTGCACCACCGTGCTGCCCACTCTTTAAGGATACAGCACAATTTTATAATTTATAGCAAATTATTTCGCGGATCCCCTGACAGAGTGCCACAGACCTGCACTCTTACATTTACAGTCAGCTTCATATTAAAACTATTTTTCCTTTGTAAGACAGGTCAGTGCACATTACTCATGTGTGGAAAAGTTTCTGATAACAGAAGGTCTGCTAATTAGTGACTAAATGTAAGAACAAGATAAACATTGATAGTGGCTAGACAACTGAGGGGGCCGTGGTATTCAGAGGAAATCAAACCAGTGGGGCTAACCAATGTAGTTTAGCCAAAGCAGATATAATGTTTGTTTTTCAAACAAATATTTGGCACTGAATCATATGTTACATCTCCCTTATCTAGAAGCCATGGATCTTGCATATTTGAGATCGAGTGTTCTTCCTCTGGCCTTTGAGTTTGGCAGAGTAAAACATTTTCATTAGGAAAACAGATTGTGGATGGGGAAAGTACAGGAGTACACACTGTGATGATATAAGTCAATTTCTCCAGGAAATTGCTTGATAAAATCCTGAAGAAGATCAATTATATGCACATCACATAGGTGCAAAGCTATCAGAACAGCGTCAGTAAAGAAAAAGGTAACGCCTGCACACTACTCCATGCCACAGTATTTTTATTGACTGATCCTGCTTCAGGATACATTCTGGTTTAGAGACAATCAAAAATGGGAATGGCTGTTTAATTTGAATGTGTTCAAATAACTTTGCTATTTTGTCTCAAAAGCCCGGAAAAGAAGGCAAGATGGACTATTTATTTAGTATTTACTCAGATTTTTCCAGAATTACTGTATATAGTACATGTTTTGTAAGTGATTTGTGAATTGGGTTAGGCAGTCAACTATAGAGTGATGCAGGGATGACTTATTTTTGTAGCCAACCAGGAAGTTAGCATCGCCCTGGGTTCCCTCGACAAAGAGCCAATGGGATTTTTCCATTGGGTTTTGGATTATTACAGAAAATAAGCTCTGTGGCAAACAAACGTTTATGATACTTATGCGTTTTGTTCAGCAAGATAAACTCCACATATGAATACCACTTTTATGATTTTTGAAGCGTGAATGCAATCGGCAGAAGTGAAAAGCAAACATTAGGCTATAAACTAACTACACCACGGTCGCAAGAACGCGACTATAAACCACGAGGCTGTAAAGCCATCGATTCGGCGTCATGACGTTTAGTTGTCTCATTTAGCCACTTGTTAGCAAAGAAGGCGGCTTCTATAAGACACATAAAGTCTTCAAAATTGTGAGTGGGATATTAACTGACATATTTTATGTCATAGATCAAAACATTAACATCTCTTCAGGCATCTAACTAAAAACCCATTCAAAAAACCCATTGACTTCCAGACAAGGGAACCAGAGGTGCTAAAATGCTAACTCATTTCCGGGTTTCGGGCCCCTCTGTAGCACTCTGTTAGCTGTTTGCTTGAGCAATGCAAGTTTTACTCATCTTTCAGAATTTTGTTTTCTTTTTCCCAGCTTCTTCCACTTAAACTCAGTCCGCCTCGCATTTTTCTGCTACAGCTAATGACTTCTGACGTCTAGAGCTTTTATTTTTGAAACGCTAAATATCAGCAGCTGCAAGTTACTGTATGGCTGTAAAAAATCAAAGCAAGCATTAGTAACCAGCATGACTCATTTAGGATACATATTACTAGACAGACATTGGAAACAGAGCCTGCAAAAAATAAAAACAAATGGCTAATTTAAGACAGGGAGCAAAGATGTTGCGGGAAGTTTGTTGTGTGAGTAAACCTACAAAAGGATGCAGGGGGGCTGAAAATAAACTAGCACTGGGAATAATGGGAAGGATGAAAATGTGAAAAGGAAATACAGAACAATATGTTGGCAGTGCAGGAAAGGGAACTTGAGGCAGCAAGGTTTATTAAAGGATCCCACCGTAGGATAATGTGTGTTTATAAATGGTATACAAATGGGGTTATAGGAAATCCTTTAGTGACTGTCCAAGGTCAGACGTTCATAGTGCCAATGTTTCCACAACCAATCCACTGTTGGTGGGTGGGAAGGGCGTAGGGTCACTTTTGTCAATATAGCTGTGTGTGTGTGTGTGTGTGTGTGTGTGTCTGTGTGTGTGTAGTGTGGTGCTCATTTAGAGATGACACAAACGACTTCCCATACTAAGAAATTAGTCAGGCTTCCAGTCTCCCACATGTACAAACCACCAAACCATCCAAGGCTGCTGTGTGTGTGTATGGAAGGTCAACTACCGGCATTAATGAGGACAAGGAGCCAGAATAGATTTCCTCAACACTTCTAGGAAGAGGCTCCTAATGTGCAGCCTCCCATGGTTTCAGACTGGGATTTCCCACCTCCTACTCTAAAAAAACATTGCTGTAGCCAGAACAGCACTGCTGGCCAGTGGCTGTAATTCTTTACTTTCTTTTATGTTATGTGCTACCAGTAACAAATTACCTTTTTATATGTCCATCCTGCAAAATTGGCAGGTGTTCATTAAAACAACTAAATAAAGGCTTTTAATTAGGGCTGTTAAAAATTAAAATTTCTTTAACGCATTAACGCAACTTGCAATTTTTAGGTTGTAGCGTACTCAGTTTTAAAGATAGTGGTATCATATGAAACTAGAAAAACTTAAGGAATCCATTAGTACCAACCATGTCATACTCTGCAAAAACTGGCATTTTCAAAGGGGTCCCTTGACCTCTGACCTTAATATGGATGAAAATGGGTTCTATGGTATACCCACGAGTCTCCCCTTTACAGACATGCCCACTTTATGATAATCACATGCAGTTTGGGGAAAGTCATAGTCAAGTCAGCGCACTGACACACTGACAGCTGTTGTTGCATTTTAAAGGGACTTTTTGTAAGAATCAGAAATTGCTCGTTAACAACGACACCTGTGGCCGTTAAGTCAACGAAAGTCAGCGTCCTGTTGCTCACGCTCGCGCTTGTGCTCGCTCTACATAGACATGAACGAGCATTGCTCAAAACAGTGAGGTGAAACACGTCAACTAAAACCACAATATCACTCTATATTTCACCTGCTTGGCAGTAATGTTGGCTGTCCAGACGAAGGTCTTGCAAGAAATCAGTGCTTCCGTGTCGTTTGTGTTGGAGTCTTGTTTGAACAGCGTAGCCACACGTGAGAGCGCATGGGACACCGACCCGCAATGATTTATACGTGTAAGAAGTTACAAACAGTCCCTTTAAAGGGATGGTACAGTATAGCAAAGTCTCTGATGGCTTGACAAATTTCTAGCGTCTCATAGTAGGCGATACGTCATCATATTTCCCCAAAAATTGACAAAATGTCTTGATAATATCAGATCTTGAGTAACCTTGTGAGTCCCAGTATATTGACTGTAGTATACTGAATATGTATTCTGTATATATATAAAAGTAAACCCAGGTTAACACAACCGTGTGGGTTGGGCAGAGTGCCAGCCAGGGTAAAACACTCCAGACTGGATATTTTGTAAGACCTGAACCCTGTCCTAATACTTGACCATTGTGTGATGTGAAATTGTTCTGGTGTGCAACACAATCACTCCACAATAGAGATGCAGAATCACTCCCTGATGACCTTTTATGCTTCCCTTTTCAGCAGCTAGTCATCCCTCCCTTTCCCTCCTCAGGATTTGAACTTTGGACATGTATGAGTTTATTGAAGGTTAAGGGGGGACCTGCCTTTTTTTTACTGCTTGGTCTTGTGTTTGACGTTGTGTTAAGTTAGCGTGATTTTCTTAGATTAAGGCCCAGACATGTGCTCCATATAGCTGTTGAAAGTAGTGTCTGCTTTCTGTTTTGAGCGGTAAAAACATGATGTCCGTGTTTTCCGTCTGCCTCGTATTCAGATGTTTCACAGCCAGTGCGTTTTTCTTGGCTGGATGAGTTGTCGGTTGGTTTGGGATTGTGTGTTTTGGAAGGACAAAATGAGTGTGCATCACTTTTTTGCAATCCTGGAAAAAAACCTTTCAGTTCTTCTTCAGTACTTTATCCAGACCAAGTCTTGCTCATTGCTGGTTGTACTTTCACTCTCAAGCAGAGATTTAACAAAAGCTACATGAAAAAATAATCAAATAGCATTCATTTTTTCACAATCCACATTATTGCACATGGCTCATTTAACTCCTGTCATTGGCCGAGGCTTGAATTTAATGTTTCCTATTTCATGAGATGCCTCTTTTGTTTAATCATTAACTTTTCATTGGCTTTACCCACCATTTAGAGCATATTGTACTGAGCAGACAAACACATGGAGCAGAATGTCATGGTCCGTTGAAACCATAGCCCATTGAATATGTTTATGCATTAAAAATTGAAAAGCGTTCAGCAAGAAACAGACAAGGAAAGTCACAGCTCATACATTTTTATTTTATATATTTATTTGGTTTAAATGGCAGGTACAGCACTTAATACCAACAAATTGTGGTTGACATCCTGTTCACTAAAGCTTCCTGTTGACAAAGCGCGCTGTGTGGGATAGAATTGTTAAAAGAATTGGCAACAAAATACCACACTAAAGATCTGCAGCCTATTCTCTGTGAGTTTCCCGCAAAAATAGCACCGTATGAGTGCCTCAATAGAATCATAAATGCTTCTCCAGCTGTGGACAACTTCCAGGTGTTCGAAATGAGTCACGGCATCGAGGTTCACTCATTCCAAAAGTCTACTCCAAAGCCAAGTTGCAACCCCCTCGTCACTCCCTGCAGACATGTTGGCCGTGACTCACAAAACCAGGCACTAGTGATAAACACTGATGAAGCACAATGCTGCTTGAATACGGTGTCGAGAGACAAAACAAAAGCCGCTCTCACTGTTGAAGAATATTATGTAAAATTCTGTGACACGATTACTTGAATCCATTTTTTCCTCCCTTTATGAATTCATTATTTATATTTAGATCTGGTATAAATGAGCACACAGGTCGTACAATTGGAGATATGTGATATAATAAGTTATTAAAATCAGATACTGTATCAGTCAGTTAAGGACATCCACCTCCATATAGTGGAAATTATTCATTAACCACAACTGCACACTGTTTTAGAGCGGCAACGATTAATTAGGGATGCGCTGATACCGGATCGGATATCGGGCCGATACTGACTCAAATAGCTGGATCACATATCGGTGACAATTAAGCCGATCTATTAAATTCAATTCTATGTTTCTACACTATATACTGTATATAATATACTGGAATTTGGATTCTTGTTCAAGTTTTGACCATTTTGTTTTTGCTGCGTTAAAAAGGTTTACACCTGAATTGTAATTCCTGATTTTTAGATTTTTTTTGTCAAGTTGCTGGTGTATTCATAATTTTAATAATAAATATCAATTCACTAAATTGATGTTATGTTATCTATATATTTATTTGTTACATTTTGTTTTACAATGTTAGGAAAGCAATGTCTTTCCTAATGCCTTACACATAATAGAACGATCCCAGTCACTTCCACACAGTGAGGCATACAGCATACATTCATTAAACACTGGTATCAGATCGGTACTCGGTATCGGCCGATACCCAAAGCCCAGGAATCGCTATCGGTATCGGGCCTGAAAAAGTCAGATCGGTGCATCCCTACGATTAATCAATTAATCGATTAGTTGTCAACTATTAAATTAATCGCCAACTATTTTAATAATCTATTAATCGGTTTGAGTACTTTAAAAAAAAATAAAAAATCTAAATCTCTCTGATTCCAGTTTCTTAAATGTGAATATTTTCTAGTTTCTTTACTCCTCTCTCACAGTAAACTGAATATCTTTGAGTTGTGGACAAAACAAGACATTTGAGGACGTCATCTTGGGCTTTGAGAAACACCGATTGATATTTTTCACCCATTTTCTGACATTTTATAAACCAAACAACTAATTGATTAATCGAGAAAATAATGAACAGATTAATCAACAATGAAATAATGGTTAGTTGCAGTTTCTTTTTGGTTCCAATCTTAAAGCATATAAAAAGCCATCCTTCAGGCTTTGTGGCTGAATAGATGGAGTAGCTGCTACTAACCCAGAAGGAACGTCATTAGTGTGGGTTTCAGTGTCGAGCTTTATATTTGCATGCTGTTCTAAATAGTACTTCAGAGGTTTTTCTACCCTGCCAAGATGAAAATGGTGAAGGGAACTCTGAGTCATTAAAATATTGGCTCTCGAATGGTTGAATGAAAAGTTGTCGAATATCAGAACCAGTTTGTGTTCCCAACATCGCCACTGAATTCTGTTAACGACCTTGTTTTTAGCACCATTTCTCTGCTCCCAGATGACACGGTTTGGGATTGAGGCCATTGTTTTATGAGCCTGCATCTTGTCATATTTTATGTCACTAGCCAGGCCTTGGTTATCAGTAGGGGGCCGATAACATGTATGTGTAGGAAATAGCATGCCATGCATGCTGTCACTGTATTGTCATCATTATAGATTCGCCATGTATTTCATTTTTCCAGCCTTCTCTCTATTCATTGATATTTAATACCTTATCTCGCCGTCTGCTAGAGATAGATTACATAGACTTAAGTAGAGATGTGCACTGCACAGCAGGAAACCCATACAACAGCCAGTGTGTGTGTTCACTCATAATGTATATCTTCTTGGCGTTAGTTATGAGACGGGAGATAGAAAAGAAGAGCTGTCATTTGTTGTTAGGAAAGAAAAAAAGAAAATCTGTGCACAGTAACATGCAAACATATGCACAGTGATGATAAAGATGATTTCATGCACACTATAATTAGGAGTAAACACATTTACATATCCCATCTCTCCCCTGTTGTGTTTGCGCTCTAGATCATCGACCAGGAGATCAACCCCCACGTGGATCAGTGGGAAGCAGAAGGGAAGTTTCCAGCCCACAAAATCTTCAAGATCTTAGGAACTGCCGGCTTTCTGGGAGTCAACAAACCAGTTGGTAAGAGTGTTTAGATTATCTGCTCACTTTGAGAGGATCGTATTCAAAAACATTCATTTTCATAAGCACACGTTTGGGTGATGCAGAAGCTCGGTGAGTTCACCCCTCCTGTTGTTGTGGAGTTTGGCATGACATTATGGAGTAAGAGCTGGTGTATGTTTGGCCGCCTGTATCTTTGTGCATGCTGGGATACGTTCCAGCCCCTGCGCTTGGTATTTCCTCAAGTTATCTCAACATGGCAGCCTGATCACAAACATTCTCATTTTACAGCTCAACAGTACACTGCCAGATGTTTCTGAAAACATTTTGAGGTGAGAAATAGGCATTACAGTAACAGAATATTGGTTCATATTTGATCAGCGCTGCCTAGTTTGACCTTTTGATCGGAGTTTGCGAGTGATTGACAGCCGGCTCTAATAGACGGCAGGCTCCAGCTCGGCTCTGATTGGTTGTTTTCCTCCGGTCTGTGAAATCCTTAAGATGCCATTAGGAGCACTGGAGGACACCGGAGGACACCGGAGGACACCGGAGGACATCGAGGCACATGATTTTTTCAGATTACCTGTCTCTATACTGTCAGGATACAGTGACCGTTTTAAAAAAATAACTTTTTTCAATCATATTTGCTCCATTTCTACCCACTGAAGCTTTAAATGGACAAGTCAGGAGCATAAATCTGTTTGGCTTGTGTTTGCAGAATATGTATCCATGACATAAAATAGCTCTGGAAGTGTTTTGATGGCAGACTTTAGTCCATTTGTATTCTTGGGCATTTTAGTTGGTAATCCATACAAATATGACGACTGATTAATCACCTGTCTACATGATGTATGTTTTTGGGACGTGCTGTTTCTGTTGCCATTGCAAAAACTCCCATAATAAATCTGTAACATATCTGTGAATTGAAAACGCCTTTCTTTTAAGGATACAATTATTTAATACAGTCCACATGAATAACAAGTCACTCATAATCATAATTTAACTTGCGGTTGGAATTTGCCTAGAGGGACATGTGGCTCAAAATGTGTCCCGCCTGACCATCTCCGCTTCAAGGAGCATTTGGCATTTCTTTGTCACAGCTGGATTCCCTTTCCATTCATTTTTTTCTCTGTTTGACAGCCATGCATTACAGTCGGTCTGGTGTAGAAATGTTTTCCCGCTTTGATGATGGGTGCCGGTGTCACAGCAACATCCCACAACGGCTGTCTGCTCCAGTATATCCCATTTCCAGATGTGTACCCAGCTGTGTCACTGCTGGGTTGAAGGAGGGGAGCGGAATGAGTACTGTACAGCATGGGACTGCGGAATAGTTGTGGTTGTGATGTGTAATACTGTCTAACTTCGTATATGAAGAGATTTGTGGGAAGTGTTTCACAACATCAGAGATCTTTAGTTTCAAGGTTATACTGTTTTCTGTTATTCCCACGGTAATAGATTCATTTCTTTCAATTAATTCGCCACTTCTCATCTTTATGTTCGTCTTGCCGTGATAATATCGCCGTGGTAAAAACAGCTGTCCGTGCTGTTCTGGCATTTGATGCTGAAAAGAACAAATCTGTGAACAATAATGTTGAACACGGAGCTCTGTGAAGAGGATTGCACCACGGCTCTGTAGGCCAAAGCAGGGAGAGGGCGAGGGAATTAAAATTTGCTGAGTGCACGAGTCTTAAGTATTAGTAGGCAGGATTAGAGAGGAGGAGGAGGAGCGTCTCAGCGGAAGACACACTTTATTATCAGGTGGAAGATTACCTGGGTTAAGTATATAGAAACAACTGTCAGGGTTGACATGTTTCAATATGCAATTTAACTTGACCTCGCTTTACTTGCAGTACAGGAGTCTCTGATTCTAGTCTTTAACCCTCTGAGACCCACATTAGACCCGTTTTTGTCTTTTTTAGGGGGGTACAGTGGGTCTTTAGGGGGAGATAGCAGGTTAACAATAGATGTCACATAGAAGTGGTGTACATCATCTGAAAGCTGAGAACCTGAAGATTAATTTGAGATGCACTGTGTCAAGTTGTTCTAGTCATAAATCAGAAATAAACAGGAATTGATTGATTAAAATAAATTGTGAAAGTGTATAAGGGCTTAGAACAACATGATGGAGGTATATGATGGCCTACCCCATGCTCACTTATGTCATAAGTGATTTTTGGGTTGATACCATTTGTTACAAAGATTTGGTGCTAAATTTAACTATTTTTTACCATTCGAGAATTGATAAAAATTATCAATAATCCCTCCAAAATACCACATGAAGACACAGAGACCTTGAGGAACACCATAGAAAAAGCCATGCTGTGATTTGGTATCAAAAACTTTTCATACTTGGAGATTTCGAATACGTCTATTCTGGAAACTGCTCAGAAACCCCCTTATTGTCAATCTACCTAGAAAAGCCATCCATCCTCTGAATGCTCTAGGTCTCTAGTTTGTGGCTGTAAAGTTTCATGAGGCTGTGATAATCCTAGAGGTCACCACAGGTCATTTTATACAGTGAGGTCAAGTTTCAAAAAAATTGTCTCGCTACAATGAAATGGCTACTGTTGAGACTAACATCATCAGGCATGAATACAGTTGGGCTCATTGAATCCACAAGAGTCTCAGCTTTACAGTGATACCCAATTTATGTAATTCCAAGACTGTATAGGGACCACAGTATGCAGAAATATTCAAACACATCATTATTAGAATAGGCGAAAATAACACTGCATTAAAAGAATCAGCATTGTTTTTGCCCCAAACTGCATGTGATTATCATAAAGAGCATGTCTGTAAAGGGGAGACTCGTGGGTACCCATAGAACCCATTTTCATTCACATATCTTGAGGTCAGAGGTCAAGGGACCCCTTTGAGAATGGCAGTTTTTACTTGCCAAAATTTAGCCTAACTTTGGAGCGTTATTTATCCTGCTTTTAACCCTCCTGGAAGTTGCCATGGTATTATATGTCTTCAGTGAAGTGTACAACTAGACATGGCTTTGCTGCAGTGCTGACTAATGGAGCAGACCCTCAAAGAATTGTGCGCTGGCTTAATTGATTTAGAGGCTCGGATTACAGGAATGGGAGAGGGGATTTAGGAGTCTATTCAATGGAGAAATGATTCATCAGGTGGAATGAGAAAGCCAAAAACAATACAACACAGTCTCATACACAAACGTCATAGACATGAGATTTAACATCTGTAGATGAGATTTCATAATTTACTCAATATAAATAACCATATTTCAAGAATAAACCAGAATCAAGTGATATTGTCTTGATTTGCGTCATCTGCCTTATACTGTTTAGTTTCAAGGGAAAGTGCAATTTTATGTTTTGGTTTTAGTTTCTAAGTAAACATTTAAAAGTACCATGTTGTACAAGTCATTATGTAAAACAAATACACACAAAAACACACACACCAAACCGACATCAGAGAACTAGCGGCGACAAAGGCCACCTGTTGCGTCACCTCACATCGCCTGTGTTTTGGCCAAAAAGTTGTACTCGAACACACCGCAAAGGCTACAGCCAACGGCCGAACTACCACGTACGTTCTGCGCCTGCGTGAGATGGAATAACTCTACATACTGGCAGGTAGTGGAAGCCCGTATTCGTTATTCAATAAGGGAAACTGGAAGACCGAGGACTGCGGATATACAAGCCGTTGTAATGATACGTACATGAAATAAAGCAGCGTTTGCCGACCACTTTCACACCACTCTAAAAGAGCCTTCTGTTTGTGCCCTCTTGACTTTACTCATTTCTTTACTTTCCTCACTTCCGTTTCTCTTCTCGTGCACTGATTCGTTTAAGCTGAACAGCCAATCAGAATGATTTCTCTCACCGACTAGAGCCGACGGTGCGGGACACACCGCAAAAACTAGAATCTTTGAATCTTGCAGAGGATCTGTTGCATCTCATGCCACATCTCTGCCTGATTTCCTGTCAGTGCTATCTAGTAAAGGCATAAAATGTCCCCAAAAAGAAAGAAATAAAACAAATCTGAGCGTCAGCCCAACAAGAATTCCTGTTTCTAGGCTTTTAATGACTCCTCCGTGGGCATCGTCGACTTAAAATCCCGGAAAACAGAGTACTAGGAGTAATGGATTTATGCCAGGCAACAATGATGGTCCTGTTGACATCTTTTGGTGCCATACAGCATGTCCCTTTATTTAACCCACTGACAAAAACACCCACCACTTATTTTCCACTCTTTTCCCATGTACATGGAAAGGCACTACTACCTTCAAAACACGAGAACAGGAAGTTTTTCCTGCCACGTTGAGGGAAGAGACAGGATGACCCTTGGCTCGCTGCCTGTTTTCCTCTGCTCTGAAAGGGAGGTATCCGCTGTTCACGCCGTGGCAATGGCCTCTTGTCTCCTGCCTGACAGATCGAACCTGGCAGCCTCCGCAGTTTTCCCTTTAACTGAATATTTTTGCTGCTAATGTTTAGATGAATAACCTTTTGGAGAGACTTGTGTGTCCAGGCTGTTTCCGCTCTCACCGTTTCTACTTAAGCAATACTATGATACATCCATTACATGGCTTTCTATTCTAAAATATTACTAACACAGTGACTTTTCAGATTTTTTAATACATCATAATATAATGATGATGCATACATCCAGGGGTTGAGTAATAGTGCAACTACGCCTGTGTCTATTGTAGTAACTGTTACACAGTTGTCATGGATCTGACTCGTTGGCCCTCTGGTTTCATCATCAGGTCCGAATAGAAAACTTTGTCACCCGCTTCAACATTGCCGGTTGTCTGCTTGTGTTTTATCCTTCAATCTGTGCTTCATACGGAGCTCCACGCGATGAGAACCTACGCTGAGGAACATCTGCTGTTCAGAAGAAACACATGTGTATAGGATTGACATCTGTGACAGAGTTTTGTTTGTTTTTCTTCTGCTTGCTTGTTCAACCAGACGGCCCGCTGTTCTGCTTAAAGTGGGATAAACCTCGGTGCTTCCCTTCGTCCACATTATCCGCCGCAGGGTTTCCACTGCTCAGAGACTTATTGCTGCACAGCTGCACCTGCTTCCTCTGATTTTTGGCTCCCCCACTCCCTTGTTTGCTTGCCCTATATATCTCCCTCTCTCCCTCTCTCCCTCTCTCCCTCTCTCTCTGTCCCCATTTCTTTTTTCTCCCCGTCTCTCTCTCTGACGCTCTGCCAGACTGTGCTTTCCATTATTCGATAACTAGTCTGACAGGTGATATTTGCTGGAGTTGCAGGCCTCCGTGTGGTAAATTCGCTGATAATTATTCATTGTCAGTCAGTGCTAGTATCGATCATGCAGCGGCTGACATACTGTATTTAGTTGTGGGAAAACATTTCACAAATGCTAAGTCTTGTTAGTTTTGGCTGAGCGGACGTTACCATCAAATGAATAACCGTCAGGTTACATTTGCTAGACCAGTACAGGATGACAATGTCCATTTTTTTTGTACTGCAGAAAGACCATTCATTGTCATATTGTTTTATCTTGAAAGGATCTGAATGGGTTTATGTTTGAAGGAATACTTCACCCACAAAATGACTATTTGCATATTAATTACTCACCCAGTGTTACCTTGAATTCTTGAAGAAAACTTTGAACGAAGAATCCCCAAAACGGAGAAGTCTTGATGAATATAAGTAAATGTGGGGCCGCGGTTCAAAACATCCGTTTAGAAACTCTCACACAACTCGTGCAGTATAATCCAAGTGTCATTTATCCAGTCGTATGCTCACTACTTCCCAAACACATGTATCTTCGCTAAAACCTTACTATTTGAAACACTTTGGACTCATCCAAAGTTGCACGGGCGAGAAGCGCTCTGACTGTTGTGGAAGTGTTTTAAATGGTAAGGTTTTAGCGAAGATGCAGGTGAATCAGAATCATTTATTGATCCTCGGGGGGAAATTGGATGTTACAGTTGCTCTTATATAAAAGCATAAAGAAAAATAAGAAATATAGAAAAAAGTATGTAACATGTAAATGATGTATATATTGCCACAATATATGTAGAGAGAAATATAAATAAATAAGAAATATAAGAAATATGTACAAATATGTGCATCAAACACATACAATATATAACCAGTTTAAATAATTAAATAAAAAATAAAAAATGCTGAGATGTGTTTGGGAAGTAGTGAGCATACGACTGGATAAAGGAGACTTGGATTATACTGCACAATGTTTTGATATAGTTTTGCTGTCTTTAAACGCTGCCCTCGTTTACTTCAATTCATCAAGACTTTTCTCCGTTTTTTGATTTTTCATTCACCGTGGAGGCATGTGAGAAAAACAACATTTTCTTCATGTATTCAAGGTAACACAGGGTGATTAATTGATAAACAAATGGTCATTTTGAGGGTGAAGTATTCCTTTAACACAATCAAATTTAAGAGTAATGTTGTATAAAAGCGAGCACATTAGCCAGCTAATTCCATGAGTAGTGGACAGAAAATCGGCCTTTAGCATAAAGTATATTGAATAAAAACCAGCCTATTCATTTTATAATAGATGCTGCTGCTGCTGATGATGATGAAAGGCAAAAGAAAGGAAAGGAGAAGAGATGGCTCTTTATGTGGATAACTGACAGAAAGTGGTGTTTAAACATGGTTTATAATGCACTGTTCGACTCCATTAAGGACCTAAGGTCTTTACAAATGCCTCCACTGCCACAATGAAGTTAAATAGACATCTGTTTTTGACTTTTTCAGTAAACGGGTTGTTTAAGAGATCTAAATCAAGTTTGCTACACTAAGTAGAGCAGATGAGATGACACTGAGATGACATTGACCCATATCTGCACTATGCTGCTGATCTAACAGCAGTGCTTTTTACACATAATTACAGATGATAACAGCCTGTAATTAATTTGAGTGCATGCTCTGGTTCCAACGGATCAGTTCAGAGTATTATCCCCGTATATACCAGTGTGTGTGTGTGTGTGTGTACAGAAACAGGTTAGACAGGGAGAGAGGGAAAATGGGTGCAAGGTTAGTTTAAGGTGACTAATGTAGTTCATCCAAAGTGGCATTGGTAAGCCTTTCTTTCTTCCTCTCTCAGCTGATAAGTGATGGTTTATTATCAAGTGTATATAAATAAGGAAAAAAATAATGTAAGCAGAAGAACCCACACAGTGTTCTGTGAACTGTCAGCAGCATTTGAAGGAGTGTGTGTGTGTGTGTGTTTTGTCCCGTGCAGAGTATGGAGGCTTGGGGCTGGACTTCAGCTACAGCATCGCCATTGCAGATGAACTAGGAAACATCAACTGTGGAGGCATCCCCATGGCAATCGGTGTACAGACCGACATGGCTACTCCCGCACTGGCCAGGTACAATCCCCAGAACGTTATGGTACATGATCGAGCATGAGCTGTATTTGATTCTTTGATAAATCCTCTGATAGTTGTCTTTTGTGAAACGTTTTTCAGAGCTTTGTATTACATACCCTGAATCTAGTGTTTTCCCTATTCCGTTGGGTTGGAGACGTGCATATTTTGCTTGCCGCACTAATCTCCCTCCACCTCTGCCTTTTTTTTATCAAAAGGACCACAACTATTCAGGGACTGGGGCAACAATGTCTGCTTTGTGTTGTGTTTTTTTTCTTCCATTTTTACACCCCCGCTAGAGCCACTTGTGTCAGAGCTGGAGTACATTTTCAAACATTCATCCTACATGGCTGTGTTTTGTATTGTTACCCCTGGCAACAACTGTCGCCCTGATTAGCCTGCAGATAATTATATTGTGTTTGAGGTATGAGTTGTTAAAACCAAACCCACAATGGAAGAAGCAGCTTCAATTCAGACATTTTCGTCATAATTAGGTCCAGCTTTGCAGAGATGTTTGTCTCCTTTTTTTCACCCACCTTTTCTTAGCTTTATTTTAGTGAGCTGCACTCATTAACAAGTAGTGAGTTGCGCTGATTGCACTTCATGTGATGCAGTTGGATTCCATTTTATAGTGCTATAAATGCTATAACCAAATCCATATCCGTACTGTTTATACCGGTGATCCTGACCACTGCTAAATAAATGAACACTACAAAGATTCCTCAAATGTGGCTAACTCCTCTGGAGGCAGAGGATTTTACTATGAATTGATTAATTGTTAACAGGATCTGCAGCACCATCTGCTCCGCTGCGATGCTCCTCTGCCAGCTCAGTGGCTGCAGAGTGTTATAAACAACTGAACCTGAAGTTCACTGCTGCACAAACTAAGCATCGTCTCAGGTACTTCTCACTGCATTATGTGTAAAAAAATATTCTTCTTTAATGTTGGCCAACATATGCAGATGTAGATATAACTGTCTAGCCAACAATGTTACCCCTGTGATTACATATTGGTTCCCAAACTGCAGGCGCGACGCCTAAGGGGGGCCCAGAGTTATAAAAGTGGAGGCGCGGCGAGGCTTAATATAAATTATGCATATTTTTTTATCTACAAAAGGGAGGCCCTGCAGAAAAAGTTTGCTAACCACTGGCCTAATCTGTTATGGTCCAGGCTAGAGCTGCAACGATTTGCCAACTATTTCGATAATCGATTAATCGGTTTGAGTAATATTTTAAGAAAAAAAAGTCTAAACTCTCTGATTCCAGCTTCTTAAATGTGAATATCTTCTGGTTTCTTTAATCCTCTATGACAGTAAACTGAATATCTTTGAGTTGTGGACAAAACAAGACATTCAAGGACGTCATCTTGGGCCTTGGGAAACACTGATCGACATTTTTCACCGTCTTCTGACATTTTATAGCCCAAACAACTCGAATAATCAAGAAAATAATCCACAAATTAATCCACAACACAAATAATTGTTAGTTGCAGCCTTAGTCCAGGCCCTCTTTAACTGTATCTCAGTGGTTGTATTATAGTTTGGCTAGAACATACAGCCTGTTGTACAGCCCTTTATCAAAGTTACACTCCGTAATTAGTAATTGTTTGTTTCACCCTTGTAGGGCCTTGGCCTGTTGTGTGATATCATCCTGCTATGAAACAGCTGCTGGTGACACAAGACCGAATTCAGTAGAATAGACAGTTGGAGTCTCAGGAGCTTAATTAAGGGATCTACTCTAGCTTGCAACGAGGTCTAAGTGCTAAGAGAGCAGCAAAAAAACAGTGATACCATGGGAGCTTCAGGATAAGACTCTCTCTCCTCTGTCCCACTGGAACTGTAATTGCCTCAAACATGGCAGTGTGGTTGTAAAGCACACAATCTAGTGCTCTGTCTGGCTACAGTTGTACAGCACATTTAAAGAGTTTCACGCAACTTTTATGAGACAGTTGCCTGACAATCATGTTCGTATTAAATATAGAAAGTACTGTCTTTTAGATCTTTGTTTACAGGAAATCCACAAGCGATGCTCTTGGATTGTGTCAACTGCTAATTAATAGTTACTAATATGCTTTCAATTCTTTGTATATATGTGTGTGTGTGTGTGTGTGTGTGTGTGTGTGTGTGTGTGTGTGTGTGTGTGTCTGCAGGTTTGGTTCAGCTGAGCTAAAGAGAGAGTTCCTCCTTCCCTCCATCATGGGGAACAAAGTGGCCTGTCTGGGAGTTAGTGAAGTCGGTGCCGGCTCTGATGTCTCAAGTGCGTCTCTCCTTCATCATCTCCTGGTCATTTATTACGATATACTGTAATTTCCTTTTTGGCTCCTGGAGGACCATTTTGAATGAACTTGTGCTGCAGAGATGATTGAGGAGCCAGAAATACAGTCGTTTTACAATCAATTTGGCACTCATATTCTCTCAGGAGAAGAGGGTTTCATGCTCAATGCGACATACTGCATACGGGCCTAAGTTCAAATTCATCAGATTTCACCACTTTTTGCCTTCTCTTTTTCTGGATTAGTATGTTTTATGTTTGACGTTTATATTAATACACCAGTTTTAGACTCAGCGGAATATCTTTGGTGAAGCTTTCTGCTCTGAAGTCTCTTCATTTGAGGGCCAAAATTGCATTTCTTGGATTATTCATCCGTCGCAACTTTCCATTTAACCTCCTGTCCTCGCACTCATCTTTCCCAATTTTCTCTCTCTCTGCATCCATTTACACACTCCACCACACATCAATTCAGGCATCATAACCAAGGCGGTGAGGAAAGGGGATGAATATGTGATCAACGGGGGAAAGATGTGGACCACCAGCGGTACCCAGGCTGACTGGATATGTCTCCTCGCCAACACAAGTGACGGGCCCCCACACAGGAACAAATCCCTCATCTGTGTGCCCATGAATCTGCCAGGTACTGTAGGAGTCTGTTAGTTATTTGTGGGATGATTTTCCTGTAAAATCAGAAGGCTTTTTCACATTCATCACCTGGGATTCAAGTACATCTAAAAACAGATCTCAAATTTAAGATTCTGTGTTTTTCAGTTCTACTAAAGCAGGTGATT
The DNA here is from genome assembly GCF_043250625.1 of Sebastes fasciatus. Taxonomy (NCBI): domain Eukaryota; kingdom Metazoa; phylum Chordata; class Actinopteri; order Perciformes; family Sebastidae; genus Sebastes; species Sebastes fasciatus. The sequence goes on along the minus strand of NC_133811.1, from coordinate 14,968,375 downwards.
TACTGCAATATTCCCACATGATTTGCCTGAGCCTAAAACGTCCTCTCTACCGAATGTGTGTATCTGTTCTATCAGTAGGATTTGTTATTATTAGAGTGCTTTCGCCGAGACGCACGATGACGTCTATTTCTGTTTCCCTTCCGGCTGTAGGAGTACACATCGCCCGCACGATTGATAAACTCGGTATGTGGTCGTCAGACACGGCTCAAGTGTTCTTCGATGACGTTCGCGTGCCCTGCAAGAACCTCATCGGCCAGGAAGGCATGGGCTTCACCTATCAGATGCTTCAGTTCCAGGAAGAACGGCTCTGGGCAGTGGCCAATAGTGAGTGAGCCTCTCTTACCGTTCTTCATCTCCCCCTCTCCCCCAGCCATATCCAGTAATCAGACGTCATCTTTCCTTGTCACTTTTCTTTTTCACTTCATCCTTCACTCTCACTTCAGTTTTTCATCACATCTCATCTGGTTGTTACAGATCTTAACTGTAAATTCCACAGCTTATTAAATTATGGTATCATTTCCGTTTCAGTTTCCAAGAATCAGGGAGTTCAGGTCTCATAGTTCAAGCCATTAATCTCCTGTAAAGTAGTTGTTTGCTTTTTTGATTTTGAATAATAAGCGTACATCAATATTTTCTTGGGGCGAACTTGTTAGAAACTATTTAGGAGAAGGGAAACATGCTGTTGCTGAATCTGACACCGATGCGTCTGGCCTGGTAAACAGAATAGGTTTGAGAGCAAAACTTTTGACACGCAATCAAAAAATATTTTATTGCAAGTAAAATAAATTTGATTAAGAATGTATTAATGCAAATCCAAAAGTTTTGCTTAAAAATCCAAACGTTATGTTCGCGAATCAAAAAGTTTGCTTGCAAATCCAAAAGTTTTGTTTCCGGACCACAAGTTTTGTTTGCGAATCCAAAAGTTTTGCTTGCGAATCCAAAAGTTTTGTTTGGGAATCCAAAAGTTTTGTTTGCGAATCCAAAAGTTTTGTTTCCGGACCACAAGTTTTGTTTCCGGACCACAAGTTTTGTTTGCGAATCCAAAAGTTGTGCTTGTGAATCCAAAGGTTTTGTTCTGAGTCTCGTGGGCGGGACCTACGCTGAAAGATGTAAGACACGTCTCTATTGGCCGGTCCCAATCAGAATGACAGCTTTGCAACATCCACTATTAGTACACGAGAGAGGGAGTTTTGAAGTCCATGGAGAAGACAGAGCATGAATGGAGAAGACAGAAAATGAAGGCGCTTAATTAAGTAATTACACATAGCTTAGCTCAGTTAGCTAGGGACTCGCTTGTCATGGATATGTTAGGTGCCCAGGCTGCCTATTAGCCGGCATGACGTTGTGTATGTAGCTACTATTAACAGGACTATTTGTGTTCAACGATCTAATGTTAGTTTATGTTATATGTGTGATGTGCTGTGCGTTTACTAACAGTGGATGTTGCCAAGCTGTCACTCCGATCAAGACTCGTCAATAGAGACGTGTCTTACATCTTTCAGCGTAGGTCGCGCCCGCGAGATTCAGCTCAATGGCAAATACAACTTTTGGATTTGCATTAATACATTTTTAATCTCAATTTTATTTTACTTGAATAAAACATTTTTTTTTTTTATTTGAATAAAACATTTGTTTTATTACAGTGTGGAAAGTTGCTCTCATACCTATTCTGTTTGAGTGGATAATAAACTGACAAGCACGCACAGACATGTTTGCAGTGCAGATGGAAGCAGCAGTAGTAAAGTCACATCTCTGCCTCTCTCTATCTCAACACCTCCAGTTGTGACGATGATGGACAACATCATCCAGGCGACCATGCAGTACACACGGCAGAGGAAGATCTTCAAGCAGCCAGTCCTCCACCACCAGGCGGTTCACTTCAGGTTGGCCGAGCTGCAGACGGAGGTCGAGCTGCTCCGCTCCCTCCTCCAACGTTCTACAGGTGGGCTCGCTTTATATACGGACATGACATAACAAAAATGAAAAAATTGATGATATAATAATGACTCTGTTCCCTCTTAATGTCTTCCATGTTTGACTCAGAGCATGGAGGCACACACAATGAGTATAGTTGTATTAGCATCATCACAACACTTGGGTGAATGTGTGTGTTTGTGACTTTTTATCAGGTTTTTTTCCCAAACGTTTATCCCTACTTACCAACCCATTGGTACACTTGGCAAGTATTAATGTAATTTATTAATATAAATAACGTTTCTTTTCAAAATATACATTTATCTGCAACATCCACCTTTTCTAGATTAAGTTTCCTTTTCTGCATAAGGTAAGGAAGATGTAGTTATTTCACTTCCTGACATTGCATATCCCTTAAAACCCAGGCCAGGATTAGTAACATACTGTACATGCTTAGATTAGCATGTGCTGTATTTTAGGAAAACCCTGCCAAATCCTCGCGGCACTTAATACCGTAGATAAGAGTGGGGCCTCGGTAATAGAGGCCACAGTTGACTTTGCTCTGAAAGAATGATGTGAATGCCAAACTAGCCTTGAGTGGGTAATTTGTCCATGTACAATGCAGCAGGTTGGTTTAAAAGATAGAGGACACAGTGTAGGCTGGAGAATAATGTGGTAGCTTACTATTAAAGGGACTGTTTGTAACTTTCAGAAATGCTTGTTAACAGCGACACCTGTGGCCGTTAAGTCAACGAAAGTCAGCGTCGGGCTCGTGCTTGCTCGCTTTACATAGACATGAACGAGCATCGCTCAAAACAGTGAGGCAACACACGTCAGGTAAAACCACAATATCACTCTATATTTCACCTGCTTGGCAGTAATGTTAGCTGACCAGACGAAGGTCTCTCCATGAATCACTGCTGATCCTAGTGTTGGCTTTTCCTGCCTCAGCCTCCGGGGCTGAAGCAGGAAGAGAAACGTTATCGTCTCCGACCGGGTGCCGGTGTCTCCCTCCGGCCAAGGTCAGAGACGATAATGTTTCTCGCTGCGGAGCCCCGTCACTTCACAAGACACGGAAAACCTCTTTTGGTTTGGAAGAGCTGCAGCAGTTATTTCTGCACAAACGTCCACTGTACATTCACTAGATATTCTTAGAGCTAAACAAACTGTTCTGCAGTGTGTAGTGTGCGCGCATGCACGTGTAGAGGTGGAGCTAGACAGCGAGAATGCGCGCGGTGTGTGAGTGAAGGCAAGCAGGCAGGCAGAGGAGCAGAGTACAGCAGAGACTCCGGCCACACGTGAGCGCATGGGAAACAGACCCGGTAGATTTATACGTGTAAAAAGTTACAAACAGTCCCTGTAAGTAGTGATAAGTTAACAGTGAACAACAATATGGTCGGCTGGCTATAGACAGAGCAGTAATTGTTAGTTTTGGCATCAAGTTAGCTTGCTTCTAGATTGCTAGAGCAACAAGATAATCTGTATTTGCTTCACAAAGAACGTAAATATATATTTCTTAAAATGGTAAGTGATGTTACGGAGCAATTTCGGGTCGAGTGTCTTGCTCGAGGACACTTACATGTGGACAGATAAACCATTATTGGCCGACTCGCCCCACCAAACTACTGTTGTTTATGTGTGTACCGGTGTAACAACAAAAAACCCACAGGCTTGGCCACCTGAAAACTGGCGCATGCCCAGCTCCTCCAAAAATACATCCCAAGTGCTTTACACTGGCGTGTTTATGATATTATGAGTATGTGGGTGTGCATCTGGCGGGCGGGTGTTCAAGGTTGTGATTTTCTCGTTGAATTAATTCATCGAGCTGGTTCGATACGCTTGCCCAGAAAACAGAGCAAAGCTTTTGAATCTGTTTGGCACAGGTAGATAAACACGCATACGTGCACAGATGCACAAACAAACTTCTTTACACACTGAATCATGCAGCTCAAACATGTTCCTCTGGAGGGTTCCTACGATAGAGGCATTGACCAGCCAGCGGTGACTCTGAAACTGAACCACATTTATGTATCGTCCTTTTTTCCCTCTCTACATTCCTTATAATTATTTTTATCCACATGGACATTTTTCATTTTTCTATGTTTTTTTTCTCCTGCAGCAATGTACATCAAAGGGAATGATGTCACCAAGCTGGCATCCATGGCCAAATTAAAGGGGGGCCGCCTGGCCAGGGAAGTGGGCGACAGCTGTCTGCAGTACTGGGGAGGAATGGGCTTCACCAGTGACGTGCTGGTCAGCAGATTTTACAGGTGAGGCTGGTCAGAGAAATGTTAACGGATATAGAATGTCTTTTGTTCAGACTTGTTTTCGCCATCATGGTGATTCATAGCCAATAGACCTTTTCAAACTTGACATCATAAACATTAGAAATGGGCCCTTTTTGTATTTCCTGTTGCAATATTCGTTAATGCAGTACCTGCCAGGAAGTAAACCGGCAAGCCCTAGCAACAGAACGACACTGAAAAGGTCTATACTGTAACATGATTTTCAATTATTTTCACCCCTGTGCATTTTTTTCATCTCATCCATAAAAAAAAAATAATATCTGAGCGCAAAACCATGACATGGGAGCACCAGTCACTGACGCAGGTTGCTAGCCAACTATGGTTATATTTGTCTGCCAACTATGCTTTTTGTGAGGGTATAACGTTTCCATGGTAAGAGCAACCTCACCAGCCTGGCAGGAGCTTGATAAAGCTCACGGTCAATATGTTTTGTTTTTTTTACAAGGAAGTTAAACCAGTTTGATTGATGGCTTCTACATAAACATGATAGCATGTGATCAAGTAATTATAATTCTTGAAGACGTGCAATTAGGCTCAGTCTCTTGTTGTGCACTGTTGGGCTACGAGTCTCCTCGTTTGTTCATTCAGTGTATAATCAAGTAACACTGATTCAGATACTCTGAATCCCTTTTTTACACTGTGCTGACATCTACTGACGGGGCAAATAATGCAGCCGGATGCACAATGTTGCTTTTATTTAGAGAGAAAGAAAATCATTGCTGTAGTTATTTGAAGCTGCAGTGGTGTAGAATTGGAGCAAATATGATTTTAAAAAAAAGTTATTTTTATGAAACAGTCATTATATCCTGACAGTAGTGCATGAGACAGGTAATCTGAAAAAAAATCATGTGCCTCTGGTGTCCTCCGGTGCTCCTAATGGCATCTGCAAGATTTCACAGACCGGAGGAAAACAACCAATCAGAGCCGAGCTGGAGCCTTGCCGTCTCTGAGCAGCTGTCGATCACTCGTGAACTTCGATCAAGCGGTCAAACTAGGCAGCGCTGATCAAATATGAATCAATATTCTGTTACTGTAATGACTATTTCTCGCCTCAAATGTTTTCAGAAACATCTTGTAGTGTACTGTTTAGCTGTAAAATGAGAAAGTTTGTGACCCGGCAGCCATGTTGAGATCAGTTGAGGAAATACCAAGCACCGCCCACCAGCCGGAGCAAACTTTCTCATATTATAACTAAACAGTGCACTACAAGATGTTTCTGAAAACATTTGAGGCGAGAAATAGGCATTACAGTAACAGAATATTGATTCATATTGGATCAGCGCTGCCTAGTTTGACCGTTTGATCGAAGTTTGTGAGTGATTGACAGCCGCCTCCGTTGAATGAACAGCCAATAGGAACGCTCTCTCTCTTTGAAATGACCTGTGATTGGCCAAAGTCACCCGTCACAGGCTAGTTTTTCTAAATCCTGAAAACAGAGCCATGAGGAGGTGCAGAAGCCTAGTTATCTCTCAGAACACTTGAATTACAATATGTTGAAAGGTTATTATGGATTTTTTTGCCTAATGATGCAGGTTTAAGTAAATCAAATATTGAAAGAAATTTAGATGATTGTTGTATTAATCTTTTCCGTTCCACAGGGATTCCAGGTTGATGTCGATCGGTGGAGGGGCTGATGAGGTCATGCTGGCAATCATCTGCAAGTACATGGACACACTGCCCAAGAACTGATGTCATCAACACCTGAGCCAGGGGAACTTTTACTCCACTGCTGATAATAAGATAATCATTCAACTTAGCAAATCTGTATCAATTTGAATTTAAGACATTGCTGTATAAGAGCTTAATGCTCAACAATGAAAAAGAAATTACTAACATACACAAGGAAGCTGATTGTTTTACATTTTACCTCTTATTGTTTTAACTAGTGTTCACTGAAATAACCTCACCTCAAACACAAGAATGCAAAAACGTCAACAATTTTGGGCACCCTGGACTTCTAACCCCCAAAAGGCACAACTAAACCACACTGTCAACCATCCTGCCAAATTTGAAGTTCATAAGTTAAATAGTTTCTGAGTTCTTCTCCGGAAACGAAACTGACGGATGGAAACGCGGAGCGCTGTATACAGTAACCCCGACGACATTGTCGTGGGGGTATAATAATGAAGCTCAGTGCGTTCTTGTTTTTCATCATGTTTCAAATGTCAACCGCCTACAGTCAAATTTTATTATGGAATTTGTAATTATGGTTTTAATGGTAATTTTGTAGAATGACTGTTATGTAAATTAAAATAAATATCCTGCAAAGATTCTGATTTTTTTTATGTCATTGATGCAAGTAACACACAGCATAAAATGTGTTTATTTACATTAAAAAATATTCTTTACAACAAAGATGAAACAATGAGGAACACTGCTATTAACTTCTGTATGGATGCCAAATGCTGTAATATATCCATTCATTCTTAATAGCAAATACACTGGATTATCTGCTTCACGTAGCATTCTATAACTTAATCACTTTTAACACAACTTGCATCACATCTATCATACATCTATCTTACAATGTGCCCACGACTGCATTAAGGTTTTTGACACAGTAGTATCTTCTATGTTATGTCTCATCTTCCCATCCAGGTAAATTGGGCTGATATCAACAGCATACACGTACTTGCAGTGTCTACTTCAGATAGACATATACAGTACATGATTTCTACTTCGTCATTAATCATCTCAGACCCCTTTTACTTACTTTTCATGATTCCATTACATAGCATCAGTAGTTCTTTCATGACTCAATTTTGGGGTCATTCTATGAAACAGTCGGGAGACGTGGGCACATGTAAAAGCTGAGACACCATTACAGTATGTGGGTGTAGTTTTGAGATGCATTGGTGTTTCACAGACTGGGGATGAAGATGTGGAGTTAAGAGGCCAAGTCCAACATAGAGGAGTCCCTCCTATCACCTCAGCTTGATGAACCAGTACAGGACGAAGAAGACGAAAAGGCAGAAGAGCAGCATGTAGCACAGCAGTTTGGTCTGACTGCCTCTGGACAGCTGCTTGACTCTGCCGATGGTGGCACCAAGCAGGCCGCCTGTTGAGTCAAAGTCCGTGTCCTGGTGTGGGAATGACGGATAACAAGTTTAAAGTCCACGCAGGCCAGCAAACATACACCACATACTCCAACAAGCAGATCCCAGAAAATATGATATAACCAACTGCACTTACTCAAACACTGCTTAAGTACAAACTATTTAATTCTTCTACTCCACTACATTTTAGAGGGAAATATTGTTATTTGTATGCCATTGCCATTTAGTTATATTAATGAATTTACATATAAAATATATGGTAATCCTCTAAAATCTGATATTAAAGTTACCGAACAGTATAGCAGGTAAAAGAAGCTCCCTCTTCACCAGCTGCAACATTAAAATGCTGCTTCCAGGTTAATGAAACAATAATCAAGTCATAGCATAAAACTCATAAATTAGGAGTGTTAATAAACAGTAAAATGATTTATTATGAGTTATAATAAATGCTTTTACTGTTTATTCCTCAAGTACATTTTGCTGCTAGGGCTAGGCAATATGGAGAAAATCAAATATCATGATTTTAGACCAAATACCTCGATATCGATATTGCAACGACATTGTAGGGTTGACACAAAATATTTACATAATGAGATTTGTGATAAATAATCAGCAGTAATGTGGGTATTATGACTAAGTGGGTAAAGGCAAACAATACAGAACAGCTAGCACAGTCTGATAGGTTCAGGAAATTACATCAATTTACTGTAATGCAGCTTTTAAAACCAGGAAAAGACACTTAAGCAATAATCCGATATCCAGAATCTAAAGTGATATCTAGTCTTATATCACAATATAATATCGATGTAACGCCCAGCCATATTTGCTGCCAATACTTTTGCACTTGTGTAAGATTTGAATGCAGGACTTTGACTTGTAAGAAGTACTCTGTTTTACATTGGTTAAGACTACTTTTACTTAAGTAAAGAATCTGAATACCTCTTCCACCATCAGGGAATGAAATTAGCACCTGCCACCTGCCAAATAATACAGGGTAAATGATGGCTGTGGCAGGTACACATTTCAGGTCACCTGAAACCATGGCAGACAGGTTTTCCTTATATTATGAAATATTATTTTAAAAAAGCAATTCTAAAGCCTAAATTAAATATTGGGTAACACTTCATTTTACAGGTCCACAAATTTCACTGTAATTAGGTGATAATTAGCAAGTAACCTATTTGAAATGTCTTTGGAATTACTGCCAAATTACCCCCCAATGTTTACCTATAAATTTATCGAAAAATTACTTTATTATCAACAGTATTTAATAATTATATTCTGCTACTTCTCAATAACTGGTAATTAATTTAATACATTTCCAGGAAAAATAATACAAAGTTAATTGATATACTTTATTCCCATGTCTGATGATAAATAGATAATAATTAGCAAATAACTTCTTTGAAATGTCTTTTTTCTTATTAGACAATAAGTCACACAATGGTGAGATTTGTGCCTGAGCAGAAGTGTCTTCTATTAGTTTTCCACCTCCGATTAAGAGCAGCGAACAGTCACTTCTCAAGCCTAAGGGCCCTATTTTAACCATTAAATACTATTTTAGCATATAATTATTAAATAATGTTTATATACTAAAGTATTTTCGATACATTTTGAGGTACATTTTTGGGTAATTTGGCAGTAATTCCCCAAAAATTTCAAATTATTTGCTAATTATCAGCTAATTACCGTGAACTTTGCAGACCTGTAAAATGAAGTGTTACCAAATACAGTCATGCATTTAGGTTACATGATCAATAATTCTGCAGTCTGGCACCACTGACTCAGTGTTTACAATTTTAAAGCCTTCTATCTAGATTTCAGAAGTGGAAGACAAAAAACATGAGAAATGTTCAGTGACCTGCCACAGTGGCAGGTGAGGACAAAGGTTAATTTCAGCCCCTGTCCACCACTCATATTGTGTTACAGTGTTAAAACATTAAGAAAAAGAAAGTGAAACTCACCATATCATCCAGCACTTTATTCTGGTATTTGACTTCTGTTCCAATGTCGATTGACAGCTGTAAAATAAAATAAAATATCAAGTAAACCATATATTATTAATATCAATATTGAAGTAAAAGACAGTTTACATACATTTTAGACCTATAATCCAATGTGATATTTACACAGGTTACATTTACAACAACCTATTTTATGTAAAGCATTCACCAATAATAAAAAAACATTGACATGTCATCATAATAGTTACTTACACTCTTCAAAGCTGTGACTTTAGCTCTCAGTCCCTCCTGCAGGTGTTCATTCTCCTCTTCATACACACTGTAGCCACTGGCTACATAGTTACCAGAGCCTGCTTCACCTTTAATGAAACAACAACATTATACACAGTTAGTTAGTAGCTGTTTTGTGCATATTTAAGCCCTATAGAGCCTGTAGAGTTGTGTAAACTTGGGTCTAGACTGGAGAACACAGCAACGAGCAGTCACAACAACATTACGTAGCTGTTAGCTCACTAGCAAGCAAGCTAAGTATGAGCTTATACAATCATAAGATGTAGATGTCTGTTTCTGTCTCTTACCTAAACCTGCGCGCCTCATCTTGAAACACTGACGGTAACACTGTCCGGTGGTTTATAAAAACGTGTAAGGAAACAAATTCAAACCCCAAATAAGCCAGATATTGCAGCTGGTGTGATCGGATAACTGTGCTAGGAGTTTGAGCTCATGAGCAACAACAGCAAACGCCACGACATCAGACAGTGGCCGACGAGGTTCAACCCTTCGCTTACTCAGCCAGCCTGACAAAGCCGCGTTATGCAATAAGAGATATATGCATGCAATAAGATAATAAATGCATGCAATAAGATAATAAATGCATGCAATAAGAGGTAAATGCATGCAATAAGAGGTAAATGCATGCAATAAGAGGTAAATGCATGCAATAAGAGGTAAATGCATGCAATAAGAGGTAAATGCATGCAATAAGAGATCAATGCATGCAATAAGATAATAAATGCATGCAATAAGAGGTAAATGCATGCAAAAATTAAGAGATAGATGCATGCAATAAGAGATATATGCATGCAATAAGATAATAAATGCATGCAATAAGATAATAAATGCATGCAATAAGATAATAAATGCATGCAATAAGAGATAAATGCATGCAATAAGATAATAAATGCATGAAATAAGATAATAAATGCATGCAATAAGAGATAAATGCATGCAAAAATTAAGAGATAGATGCATGCAAAAATTAAGAGATAGATGCATGCAATAAGAGATAAATGCATGCAATAAGAGATGATTGTAGGCAATAAGAGATCAATGTAGGCAATAAGAGATAAATGAATGCAATATGAGATATATGCGTGCAATAAGAGATTAATGCATGCCATATGAGATAAATGCATGCAAGATAAATGCATGCAATAACCGATGAATGCATTCAATAAGAGATAAATGCATGCAAAAAAACACTGTTTGGTGTGTGTAATTTCCACAATTAAAGGGACTATTTGTAGGATTCAGAAATGCTGCTTAACAGCGACACCTGTGGCCTTGAAATCAACGAAAGTCAGCGTCGAGCTCGCGCTTGCTCGCTCTACATAGACATGAACGAGCATCGCTCAAAACAGTGAGGCGACAGACGTCAGCTAAATACCACCCCCTACTGTATCCCTCTCTCTCCCTCTGATACCTGATTGTTTGCACTCCGGCAATATTTGCACTATCTGTTTATATCATGTTTATTTTTGTTTAAAGCTTATTTTGTATATTGTATATTCTTAAAATTAAAATTTTTTTAATTCTATTTTATTCTAACGTTTTTATCTATTTTGTTATTATACTGTTTGACTTGCACCAACATAACCAAAGCAAATTCCTAGTGTAAATCTCTTACACCTGGCAATAAACACAATTCTGATTCTGATTCTGATTCTAAAACCACAATATCACTCTATATTTCAGCTACTTGGCAGTAATGTTAGCAGACCAGACGAAGGTCTCTCCATGAATCAATGCTGATCCTAGTGTTGGCTTTTCCTGCTCAGCGCAGGCTTCAGCAGCGGGGCTCCTCAACGAGTTACGTTATCGCCTCCCGACCGCAGCCGGCAGCCGAAGACACCGGCACCCGATCGGTAACGAGACGATAACGTAACTCGTTGGGGAGCCCCGTCACTTCACAAGACACGGAAAACCTCTGTTGGTCTGGAAGAGCTGCAGCATTTATTTCTGCACAAATGTCCACTCTACATTCACTAGATATTCTCAGAGCTAAACTAACTCTTCTGCAGTGTGTAGTGAGCGCGCGTTCATGTCTAGAGGTGGAGCGAGACAGCGAGGATGCGCACGCTGTCTGAGTGAAGGAAAGCAGGCAGCGGAGACGAGGCTCCGGCCACACGCGACACGCATATGCGAACGCGCATGTGTGGCAACCCGCTACATTTGTACGCTTAAAAAGTTACAAACAGTCCCTTTAATTAATAAATTCAATTCAAACATTATTGCAGACTCAAGTTCCAGATAAGATAAAAGAAATAACAACAACAATACATTACATATAATACATTACAATACAGGAAGCACTATAAAAAGTCATGATCAAAAATGATAAAAGTATTAATATTAATATAAATATATACATACATCAATGCCTTACATATAAAGAACTATACCAGTGCCTCCACAGCTGTGATTGGTACCGTGCAGTGCTAAATCTGATGTTAGACAACCGCAAGATTATGTCATTCTCAGAGTGATTAAGCCAACATATAAATTTGTACATGGGATTTCTTAATACAGTTTGAAAAGTATGTATGCCTGTAGACACAAATATTTCACTTGCACTGCAACATCTTAAAGATAAATTGATAACATTGAATTAAATAATAGGTATAAAAACAAACTGATTTTGAATGTGTTTGTTATGGTTGAGTGTGTGTATGCCTATAGGGAATACAGGGATATCTATTTTAAAAGTAACTCACCTTGAAATCACAACAAAAATTAGCATGTGAGGAGATAAACTAACAAAGACAAACTAGACTCATCAGCAAACTCATCAGCATCCCTCTCTATTGACTGCGCCTCATATGCATTCTGTACTGGCAACATTAATAGCTCCACATTAATATTTATATTTAAGTTAATTATAATAAGTCAACAGTAAACACTGCATGATCTTTTTCAATTAACCTGACAAATTTGATTACTGAAAAGCTGCTCTTTCTTTTGCTGTCATGTTTTTTTTTTTTATTGTCATGCATGGGGTTGTTATTTAATGATCATTAAATGCTCAGTATCATGGTGAGCTATTTGTGTTACAGGAGCAATATCACAAGTTGTCACAAGAATCCAAATATCTTTTTTTTTCACCTTTATTTAAGTCAAACATTTACAATGTTTTGTGTTGAAAACATAACACACAACATATAGAGCATTTGTATAAACTTGAAAATTGAAATATAAGTACATAAAGTAAAAAAAATCCGTCATACCAATTCAGTTGATAAAGAAAGAAAAAAAATGACATCCAAATGTAGTATAAATAATAATAATAATAATAATAATAATAATAATAATAATAATAATAATAATAATAATAATAATAATAATAGCATAAAGAAAGAAAATAGAATAATAAATAAATAAATCAAAATAATGATTATTTAAGTGACAGTGTTCTTCAGACAAACATCTCTGAGTAAAGTTTAGTTACTGACATGGATTTCTTATTTGTCACAAATTTAAGAGACTCAAAATAACATTAAATTGCAATTAAAAATAACTTAAAAGATGGGGTTGAGTTAAGAAATTTTCTTTTATGAATATGAAATTTCCCAATAGATAAAATGTTTAACAGTAGAGCAAAAACTGTTATCATCACATTTAAACATAAATGATAACATTTTACCTTCAATATCAATTGCATGTGTTGTTTTGCACAATATATAATTCTCTTTATTCTCTTTCAAAAATTATTTTTTAAAGTTGAACTTCTGATGCAAAGGCAAAAGAACCATATATTGATTGTTTTCTGTTTTCTCAATAAAATAACTTTTACATGGATTCCTCATATTAAGGTGAGAATAATCCAAATAAAAATTAGAATCATATAATAATGTTTTGTGCCTCTTTTTTTTTGTTCATGTGTAGGGGTATACCCAATTTATTGTCTGGGCCAAAAAAAGCTGCATAATGACCACATCATTCATACGATTGGTCGCCAAGCTATACAGGCCCATTTATTCAAACTGTCTATGGTCAAACGCTTGATTTACATATAAAGTAAATATAATTATCAAGACAAAGTTAAGAAGAAAACAACAGATTTTATCATCTTTGAAACACAGTAGGTCCCAAAGCAACAAACAACAATGGGTTAATCTCCCTTTGGTGGGAGAAAGATATTATTATAAGGAGAAAATTGCTATGATCTTCCTTTAGGACACAGACAGATTGTTTCCTTTGAACATTTTGAAATGAGACCACCATCAAATGGAGATAAATATCTTTTGTAGATTTAATAACGGGGCTTACCAACGCATCCATCTGTCCTGTGTAGGATAGAAAAGAGTTTCTCAATATTTCCAAAATCCTAGAGACGCTATTTAGCGGTGATTAGCTTTCCTCATCCCCTCATACATCATCCCTCACCTAGCCTTGTGCCAATATTGCAGGAGACAGCTAATATGATATAGGAGATTAAAATGACATTCATGATGTTAATTTATTCAGATCCAATATCTTATAAATAAATACAACTTTAAGCTCCTATCTGCCATAATGCATTTCAATGCCCCTGCACTCATCTTTTTATGTATCACCCAAAGGCTTTGCTGTGTGCATGACCTTGACATGAGTGTCAAAGAAACCGAGGATATTGATTGAACTGTGCGTGCATCCGCCTTTGTGGATCTGAGAGGATTGGATTTATCAGATGGGTCTTTAGAGTGGAGAAAGACGTTTGGACGTTTAGAAACTGGTCTTAATCCTCATTGAAGCTCTGTGGATCCAGAGCACTCCTTGTGCAACGACCAACACACACACTTTGGCTTGACTACACACATACCAGTATGCCGAGGCAGTCCTGTATACACAGTATAGCTGTGTGTTACAGCCAGCTTGTTTCCATCATTTCAGATATATGTACACATTTTACCCTAAGTGTTTTGAAACGCTGTTTGAAATGTCTGCATCACATTTATCATATATGGGGTATAACACATGCGCAGTGTAACTGAAGCTGCGGTCGTAACGTTGCGATTGGCTTCATTTTGGCTAGTGCAGATTTTTACTGCGCATGTGTTGTACCTCAAAGATATGACACGTTGATGACGCGTGACCCAGCCTGCTTCAATAGGCCTTGCGCTAGACCACATGGGAGCTGCTGGTTAGTTTAACTTAACATAATAAAGAGTTTTATTTAACAAAAGTTTTTGAATGAATTGTAATGAATGTTGCTAACAGAAAATATACTGCCAGGGTAACTTAGGGGATGCTAAAGAAAGTATACAACAAAGCAAAAGTGCCAGGGGAAAGAAGCTCAAAGACTCCCAGGATGGGGCGGATCTTATAGATCGGAGAAACAGTGGCCAACTGTCTCCAATCCCATGATACCCTCCAGACAAACAGCTATCCTGGTTCTTTGAATCTGGAGGCAACGGGACAAGATTTTGGCATCGGAGACGTTCTGGTTTCTGTTTGTAGTCTGATTAGTATTGACCAGTCATGATCGAGCAGGCTGTGGTTGAAGGCAGGTAAACAGTCCGTGTGGAGAGCAAAAGAGGAGGAAGGCGGTGGCCGAAATGCTGTCTGGGAACCCACCGGCTATCGTCTGACGATGATTTTGCTCTTTATTGGTTTAAAATCAGCTCGTAAACTGGTTATTTGTGAAACAATCCGGTCGTACGCATCGTATCTCAACTCCAACTCCAGTCTCGCATCTCAAGTTGCTAATCCGACTGTACTGAAGTCTTGGCCCGGATATCCGCTCTTTACACAGAAACCCCAGAAAGATAGCCCCCTTTCCCTCAGAGGCTTATCCGTCATCGTGCCGATAGCCGATGGGTTCCCAGATAGTTTGAAATGTAACAAAATCCACCCATTATAGCTCTTTTAAAGAGTTATTATCTTGGCTGTGACCAGTTGCCAGCGCAGCTAAAGGTCCCAGCCAAGAAATCCAGCACACAACAATTCAGTCTTTTATTGTGCTTGTACACTTTAAAGCTTTAGAGGTATACTGGTAGACACATTTTGTTATCTTTAGGCTGTCTGTTTACCTCTATTTCCAGTCTTTAAACTAAGCTAAGCTACAGTAACCTGATGCTGGTCAAGCTTTATATAAGAGTGGTATTAATCTTCTAATGTAACTCTCTGCAAGAAAGCAAATAAACCCAACATTTTTAATGATGACATCAAGAATCATTCCTTTGCATTGTCAACTATTAGGAAAAGAATAGCAGAAAAAGATAAGTGATTGCTGCAAGACTTATGCATGGCTACTCTGCACATAAAGTTAGGAAAATAATGTTCCAATAAGACAAGATAAGATTGTCCCCAAGGGGATATGTTGCTTAGGCAATAGTGCTACACACAGCTACAATACATGATCTAAAGTATGGTGGATCAGGATCAAAGAGATACTCCCCAGTCAGTAAAGTACGCTGCCATTTGGCGAGACAGGACTGTAATTATAGCTGGAAATGAGAAATGTTCATCTGTCTCCGCACTGCACCTCTCACTGGATTCTGCTGATGCTTAACAATATCTGGCTCGCTCTGATTAGCATAATTTCTCCAGAGGATGGAACAATGGATGAGTCAGATGACGGAGGAGTAGAAGTGTAGAGGAGAACATGCCAGAGGAAAGATCAGAAGGACGCCATTGTGCTTCCTACTATTAGTCTCAGGAGAAAGGATTTTGATTCCCACACTTAACATAGCTTTGAACCGCAGTTAAAAGAACTCTGCCAGCCCTTTAACCACGCTCGAAAATGCTCTGGCTTGTAAATTGTTCCTATATGGGGATTTGGATCCTGAATAGATGGCTGTGTTGTTCAGAATGGACTTAAATCCTTTCATTCATTAGTAAATGAGCTTTAATGAGATGTGGAGTAGAATAAAACTGTGATTTCTGGGTGAGAGAGAGAAGATGGAGATTGAACCTATGGAGCCCCAAAGTGTTCAGTATGAATAAGGCATTATTGAATAGATAATCATACATGAATATTAATATTCAAAGATAAAATATTTCATTATTAAATTACTAAAACTTAATAAATTATTATGAAATGTTATTTCATCGTTCTTATTTTCTTTTAATTCTTTATTTCAGGATACCTTTCCAATGTTTTTAGTCCCACTTGTTAGTACCCGCCTCCTTCACCTCTTAGCCAATAATCTGTGCCCTCAGCCTCCCAGCAGGCCAATCACCTGCCTGCAAGCCAGCTATAGATCCATTTGGCTACAACAACCAAAGACAAAACCTGCGTGCTTATGTTCTTCACAGAGTTTTTTTGTTTTTCTTTGAGAACGTGTAGAATCGCAGCGCTGGAGAGGTAACACTAAAATAAGTGGCTAAATAAGAGGCTAGTTATTGTCCCTGTGCACTGTGTTTATTTACAGTCATAGCCTCCAGTTGGTTGATTCAGAATTACTTTGGCATATTTGTTGATTTAGCTACAAGGAGCACGCTGGCTACATTTCGGCGACAGCAGTTAGTGAGTGACAACTCCACTGCCATGACAAGTGACATTATAAAATAAAAGTGTCATTGGGCAAATTGCCGTTACAAAATAAAAGCGGCCCTTTAAAATAACGAGAAAAAAAAAAATACAAAATTAAATAAAAATGAAAGGCATTTCATATTGATGAGTTTGGTGAATTTATCAAATTACTCACAATTTGTTGGTTTTTATATATGTACTAGGGCTGGCACAATATCAGATTTTCACTACACGATTATCGTGGCCAAACGAATTCACGATAACGTCATTATCGCGATATTTATAGAAACTTGTTACCTCAAATTCATCTTTAACTTTGCTGCATTTTGTCTCTTTTTTTTAATGAATAATGAATTACATTCAAAATACAAGTCTAAGGAGGTGGAGAGAGTCTGTAACAATAACTGTAAATATAAAATGATTTAAGAGGCGCTTGATTATTTACACAGTATTATCATTTATGTATTAACATTATGTCTATATTTCATTTTTTAAATATCATGGTTACCGTCAATGCAGGTATATTGCGACATCCCTAATATGTATACATACACTGTGTTGGAGCCATTTTTGTATTGTGTTCATTATACGCGTCTGTATGAAATAGTATGTGTTCACTTGGAGGTAATTCCCTTTTTGCACAGTAGGGGGTATGTGGAGTATGGGTGAAAGTACAAATAGATGAATCAGTAATCACAGAGCAGGTGTGTTGTTTACCGGAAGAGGCATGCGTTTTTGTGTGTCGTGTCAAGAAGGTAACCAAAACGTTACGAAAACTCTCGTGAGACTCAAGACCTGAAGATCCTAACCTTAACTATTCAAGGTCAAAGCCCAACTTCAAGCATCTCACGAGCGTCGTTTTCCGTCTGTTCTTCATGTTCTTCACCTATTCCGTTGAACTGTTGGTTTGTTTGCATGCAGGTTATTAATTGATATAAGTGTGTGTAGATCGGCGTCTACATTGTGGATGGACCTGATGGTATACAAATAAATACAAGCTTGAGTTTGGCTGTACGGATGTTTGGGAATGTGAATTATTCAACCGACTATGCTACACAAAGGCGGCACATCAATTATGCAAGTACCAGTGTAGCAGTCCCTCAGTGGCTTGTAGGTTTCTTATACATTCTATTTATACATATTTCAAATTGTTGTATTTATTTATCACACAGAATCAAATATAAAAACAAAGGCTCTGAAACGAGGAAGAGTATGCGGGTTTGAGTCCATAAGGATGGAGATTTCGCCACATTGCTCTAAACAGAGAGAAGCTCTGGATCAGTGTGGCGATGAGAGTAGGATTTCATGAATTTCCTGAGATCTGAAAGGCTTGGTGACCACTGGGAAATTATGGAGGCATCTGCGTAATAACACATTAGGGCAAAATGTTCTGCGGTATCGTAAATGCCAGACTTCTTAACTTTCCAAATGAAAACAAAAGCTTAAGGAGAAGCTGCCTTAAAACACAGAACGACATCTGCCATCATGCCAGAGAGAACACAGCTCTCTGTTGTCTATATACATTATCTTATGAGCAGATGCAGATATGTATATATATGCATATACAGTGTGTATTTTTTCAGGTTCCCAATGTCATCATTTCTTACTAAAACATTTTTATTAAAATCATGATATACCTTATTGTCATCCTGCATTCATCTGTCTAATCACAAATTGTCATGTTATTGCTTTTGCAGGAACGGCTGCCGACCATTTCTGCAAATGAAGCGCAACTGAAAAAGAAAATTGGGGGAGGATGAGGGCAGAGATGTTCCTCTCTCAAATTCATCTATTTAAAAGCTCACATTTTAGCTTCATGGCTGCTGAATTCCTCCAGGAGATCCCTCGTCACTCCTAATGAACAAGACTATTACTCAGACTGAAATAAGTTGTCACCCTGTTGGACCCACGTTATTATTCACTCGTCTCAACAGTGCATCAGTGCGTTTGCGGGAGGAGTGTGTGTGTCGGGAACTCGACGACCCCCATTGAATCCCATTGAAATACAGCAAAATTCCCAATTTAAAAATGTTGAACGTATGAGCTTCTTTCTCTTGTTCAAATTGAGCTTTGATTCATGGGTTGACACTAACACTGATTCCCTCGACGAAGGAGATGCAACACCATTTACAAATTAAATGAAATATTGATTCATTTTAGCGTTGCTCACCCCACTGGGAGCTGCTCTTGAGTGGCTTTGTTTTTTATTTTGATTATGATGTACACAACACTATTTAGTCCTTTCTATCAGATGACATTTTATCAATGTATGTCATTCAAAGTGTGCCTGCAAATTACATCACTGTCTTCTTATCTGACCCTTGATGTAACGTCATCTGACTCCCGGGCTTTGCCTTTTATCCTTCCTCTGTCACTCTCTCTTTGAGACACACACACGTGCACACACGTACACACTTCTAATAGTCAATCCTTTCTTCTCCATCTACACCTAATGCAGAGCAAATATATGATCAGTGAGCTGAATGAACACTTGCTGGGAGAAAAAGTGAAGGTACGTGAGCTGTGTGTTTACACTGATGTTGGGCCATTGCTATGGTTCTCTATGGAATGAAACCAAATAATGGAAAATACATTCATATAGTTGTATTTTAACACAGCTGAAACAATTGTTAGATTGATAAATTTGTTGATGGACAAAAAACAAACCTTAATAATTTTTATAATTGATCATTTAGATAATTTTTTGAGGAAAAATACTAAATCGTTTCTACTGCACATCTTAACTTACTGAGTCATCTGGCCAAGTACGTTTGGTTTAGTCACAGACAACCCTCGCCTGACCGCCATTAGCTACGCAGATGCATTGAGATTCAATCAAGCCCGCTGCTGGCTCTTTAACTCAAGGCATGATGCAACAGAATGTAAGTGAGTCTACAACTGGTGGAAATTATCTCACATTATGGATATTACACCGAAAGATCTTCTTGCTTTGCATCATTCAATCCGAAGCTGATCGCTCCAGTGCAGATGTGAAATGTAACTGAGTGCCACTACTGGAAACCGGGGTAAGACGCATTGAGTGGGCTAGAGGCCATGATGTCAACACATATAATCATTATATGTACAACTATTTTTCAAACTGAGCATACATTTTAAGATGATTATCATGCTATACGGAATAGGCATTTCCTCACTGTGGTTACTTGTACTTTTTCATTCTGTGTGGAGAACCGGGATGTGTTTTTTATCAGTGGCCTTTAATAATTTGTGAGCCTCGATCAGTTCTCTTGTTGTCCCAAATGTGCTTTCAAAAGGACATTATATCTGTTGAGGTGGTAGCCTAGTTTTAGCTGAATGGCCTTTTGTGGGTTTCTCTTGGTGGAAAAAGTATTCAGACCCATTACCTGTTTCAAAAAAACATCTAAAACCAAATTCTTTAAACTGGCTTTTCTACAAGTCTATAATAATAATAATAATAATCTAATAAAAATAAGTCCAAGGGTTGATTTGTGTGATAACTGGTTGCTGAATAACTGGTTGATTCATGAACTTTAAAGACCATTCATTCTATATGTTTTGTATGATAAAGATAAAATCCTTTTTTTCCCAGTAATTAACCAATAAATAAAGTATTCAGCAATGTAGCAGAGTAGAAGTATAAAGTAATATAAAATGGAAATACTCAAGTAAAGCATCAAAACTGTAAGTAATTAAGTAAATATACCCAGTTACCACTGTTCCAAATCTTGTATTAAATGGCCAGTTCATTGGTCTGATGTGAAGGAGTGGTGGTGCCTCGTAATACATGTGAATCACTCAACAACACACTCTGTTATTTCCTTCATTCAGGCAAACATTCGTCTCAGGATGTTTGAATATCACAGTCTGTTTTCAGAAACACTTCCAGCCAGCGGCAAACATTTATAGACATAATAAATTTAATGTCCAGGAGCTATTTTTGGTACATTACCTCAAACAGAAAAGAGGAAGTTACACTGAAATCTTGTTGGTAAAAAGTCCCACAACACCTAACACATAGTGATATATTTAACCTAATAACCTAAACCTAACTAAGTAGTGTTGTTGCGGGTTTTTTGTGTTGTTTTTTAATTTACAACATTAACCATGTGTTTACAACATATTAAAACGACAACCGTGGGAGAAAATAAATTTTCCTCGAAATGTAATTTAGAATGCAGTTTAGTTGAGTTGTATGGGAATGTAATTTTTTTGGGAGACAGGGTTGAAGCAGAGGTCGAATCGACCAGAATAACTGAAACACCTGTGTGGGCAACACAGTCTCATGCAGTTTGTGAAATAGTCACGAAATTTAATCTATTTGAATTGTGTACATAGAAACGAATTTCCCTTTTTTTTCGTGACGCTCAACACGACTTTGACGTATTTTTAGTGCATTTTCCATCGAATGTCCAGCAACACGTGACGCACTTGTCAATTGCCGCTCCTGTCATTTCAAAATAAAGTTACTCAGTTAGGTTTAGGAGTATATTGACTTGGTTAGGCTTAGGCAACAAAACATCTTAGTTAGGTTCAGGAAAAGATTGTGGTTTCAGTTAAAATAACACCGGAAGTGGCGTAACTTAAGTACGGAGATTACTTGACAAAAGCTGCTTAGTTAGCTTTAGGAATAGATCGTGGTTTGGGTTAAAATAACTCCAGAAGTGCCGTAACTTAAGTACAGAAGTTACGTGACAAATATATCAACTCTGACGTGGTTTCACACGGGACACAAACACCTGTGGGCAAAAGTCTTGTGTTCTTTAACCCATCTGTCCGCCCTGACCTCCTCCCCACGCAGCATTCACCGCTCTTTATACATCCTGGTTCACAATTATGTGTATTACATACAATTTGATTTCATGCTGACCATCACGAAAAGTATAAAAAAAAATACATTAAATTTTGAGACTATTTCACAAAGGGCTGTGTGACTGGGTTGGTGTGGGTGTTCAGAGGCTTTAAAATCAATACACGGAAATATAACATAAATGGGAATTTATTGATGACAAATGCTCGCTACAGTACTACTGCTCGAGTGTGCTCGGTCGCAGAGGTTCCTAATATTTGCTGCTCTTCTTCTCTTTTTTTAAAACCTTGAATAACATTTGTCTTCACAATTCGTTTTATTTTTTTTCCATTCAGGACCTCCCAAAAATGTTCGTTGTGCAGCTGTCCTTTTGGCTGCACAACATGTTTTATCTAACGAAATGTCCTGCTCCATAATTGTTGGTGTTTACCCTTTCAAAAACAACATTTTCAACTGTTTGCTCTCCCATTTGCTTCCACATACACACAAAGGAAGGCACCGCACCTAACAGACATTCCTGGCTTCATTCAAAAACCTCAATAGAAGCTTTGAAAGTAAAAAATAACATTCGGTTCAGCCCCAGTGGCTCGGTCCAGCCCGTTCTCATTCCCAGGGTGTCAAATACCGAGACATATGGGGTCGTGTTTACCGTGTTCACGAGAAGAGTCCATATGAATGCCCCCCTCTTGGGGTATTCACAACCTAGTAAGTGGAAATTTTCGGAAAGCTCAGAGTTCAAATGGCTGAGGCCAAGTTCTTTTTTGCGGTACATACTGTAAATGAATATATTGTAATTATAGTCGTATATTGTAATTCTTCGTAATTGTATAATATGTCGAGGAAAATGTTGATATTCCCAACTGCCTCATCTTTATCCTCTGTCATTAGGTGTTTGCAATTCCTGCATTATGTTACCACTTGCTAAATCATTAGCCTCTGTGGCTTCTAGACGCCGACAGTAACGTTAATATTGCCGTTGCTTAGCAGCAGAGTTCTCATGACTTAACCACTTGAACACCAAGCATATCGCGTACACGACTTCCCATGTTGTAAACACAAGCTCACAAGTTTCATTTCAAGGCACCATTTGTCACGGCCGTTCGGTACCGTCGCACCCTTTAGCGCCGTATGGAACGCATCGGGTGTTCCTTTAACTATAATGTAAGCCCATCTGCTGCAAAAGTAACCACCGGGATTGTGGTGACGTTGTTTAAAGAGTGAAAGAGACATACTGGGCAGGCAGGAGGGAGGGGAGATGGATGGGTCCAACAACACAAGACTTTCATCCAGGAGACCGCTGTTTGTGTTCACAACGTTCAGTGTCATTTTTACTTTTCTTTTTTTTTTTTTTACAAACGTAGTAGTTTTAAGCCAAACCATGTATTTCTTTCCTAAACCTAACTGTAGTGGTTTTGTTGCCTAATCCTGTAGTGATGCCAAGACAAGTGGTTTTGATGCCGAAAATAAAGAGACGCCAAGGGGTGTAACATGGCAGCGGTATCTGACGAGTTGGGATGAGAATAAATGTTTTTCAGTCTGAACCACTTTATTTGTTTCCCATTTACAGAACCAGGGCTGTATCAACACCAGACTGTTTTCAGCACACACACAGATATGGACAGCCAGCAGGCTGTGAGGACATATTGGCTGAATTTGACAAAAAGTGTAGTGTTAGATTAGAATCACAGACTCCACATTCAATCTTCAATCAAAGTTGTGTGTCTACTAACTTGGTAGGAGGCAATGCAACATTTCCCACCACAAAGGATATGACCTATTATTCTCTGCCTGTGTGTTTGTTGGTAAAATACACTTTCTATCCTCTGCTGAGTTCTCTTTCTTTTACTGTTCCCACTTATTTAAGTTGGAGCCATCACACAAAGCACAGTATGCAACTCTAAATTCTGCTACACCGTGGGCCACATCAATAAAAGCCACTGGGGTCGGGTAAAAACAAATTCACCCACTTAAGCAAATCCAATAAAGTAGGTGACTGCAGTTATTTGAGTGTCATCCAAGAAAAAATAGGATAGGAGGAAGGAAGTGGGTTTTTTTGCAGCTTATAAAGGTGTGAGAGTCTATCCATCCATCCTCTAAAACGTTTATCCTGTTCAGGGTCACGGAGGGGAGATGGAGCCCATCCTAGCACACGCAGATAATGAATCCTAAAGATGAAAAGGCATGCTTAATAACACTAACGTGCACTAATTAGCTTTTCCTGTATGTCCACTTGAAGGAGAAAAAGTTTGCAAGCCGAAGACACGCAATTTAGCTGAGTGAGTGAGTCATAAGCCGGCCAGGAGCAGATTGAGCTTGTTGTCTTTGATCATATTGAGAAAATAGTTCTGTCATCACTTTTAATTCCTGCAGCCAAGTTTTCATTTCAACGCGGTCAGACAAGAGCATTTAAATGTGCAAGCTGGTTTCGCTCTGGCCTCATTTTCATGTGCGCTCTCAATTTTGTATGGTGGTGAAAGTCGTGGGGCTGACCGCGCAGACGTGCTGATACACCGCTGAATCATTCGCTGCTACCACAGACCTGACAGCTTTCTATTAACTGTCATGAATAGGACTTTTTTCTTCTCTCAGCAAAAGAGGAAACCAGACAAAGCGTATCCCGATGTGAATTCCATTTTGAAAGGCTTACCAATACACCAAAAACAGAATCACAATTTTATGCGCTGCTGTGTCCCTCATGTCACCGAAGCTTTGGTCTGCTGCACTCCTCCTCCCTACAATATGTCACTGCACTGCATGCCTTTGTCCTGCTATAATTGAGTATCACCAGGGCTCAATTCCAGCACCCTCTTATACTGCCGCTGCTCAGCATGACAAGCTTTGACAAGTAATTCATAGTTTGCTGAGTAGTGCTATGAATTACTTTACGGTAATCTCCCCTCAGGGATGTGGCATAATGTCAAACCTCCTGCTTGTAGAATACTTATTGTGACCGACGCTGACCTGGCCCAGCCGAAATGCAGTTTATGTATTTATGTCCAGGCGGGGAGTGGGTTTGGGCTGGTATCTGGAGAGCAAATTCCCACTGAATTACTGCAGCGGCAGATGTGCACAAGGATGAATGAACCATATGGTGGACATAATGAGTCTTGTTTGCAAATTTCACACAGCAAAGAGCGTAGCAATCTGCTAAATTTTGGCAATGTTTGCTATTGCATGGGCTGAACCACAGCCTGTTTATGACGATACATTATTCTTGCAACACTAGTGCTACTATTATCCCGGTGCTCTGTGGCCTGCATAAATGTTCTGCTTATTGGCACATTGCCACAGATTACATTACTGCTTTAATGTCCATTACAGTAAAAAAAGAAAGCCACAAAGCTGACACAAAGCCAAGGTAGGTAGATATTTACTGCATGTTATGTCGGTTATATTTCTTAATTTCCCCTCTGGATTAATAAAGTTGTATCTCATCTTGTCTTGTCTGATCTTATCTTGTCTGATCTTATCTTATTCCTCTCACAAGCGATCCCTTTCACATAAACATAGTAATTGGATCCATTGCTGATATGTTAATATTAGGGCTGTCAATCTATGATAAAAATATTTAATTATGATTAATAGCATGATTGTCCATAGTTAATTGTGATTAATCGCAAATGAATCACACATTATTTTATCTCTTCAAAATGTACCTTGAAGGGAGATTTGTCAAGTATTTAATACTCTTATCAACATGGGAGTGGACAAATCTGTTTGCTTTATGCAAATGTATGTAAATATCTCTTGCGTTTCCAGGACCAGGGACGGCGTGTCAATATACAGTCGTTACATGCACAGTGTCCTTTCAAAATAAACTTCCATTTTCACAGAAAGTTAGGTTTAGGCAGCACAACCACTGAGTTAGAGTTAGGTTGTGGTTGACGTTAACTTCACTGACTATTGACTCAAGGACTGATGATACCAACAAGTAACGTAACAAAATAAGTCAATGTTACTTTTAGTTTCACACAGGACACGAACACCGGTCTCCTGGTTGAAAGTCTTGTGTTTGTTCGATGTCTATGTCACTTGCTCCAACTGTCCAATAATGCCGCGGGTGAGTTTACATTGGAGTTAGCAGAAAGCCTGGTTCGTCACATATACTGTTGTTAAAGGGTGCCTCCGTGCGTCAGTTTCCGATGCCGCGGGGCACTTACCAAACAGTGGTATTTGACGAGTCGGGAATGAGAATGAGCGTGACAAGCGTGTCGGAGGATTACGGTAGCCTTCAGGTAAAATAAAAACGCGAAAGGCTCTCACTAGCGCCAGTGTTTGGTTTGTCTGTTCCGTGAAAAGGACCCGCTCCATATGTAGATACGATCATTCTAAGCTAACGAAAACACAACAATTCTTAGTTTCATGTGATTACACACTAATGAAAACATAGTTATGAATATTATATTCCATTTCTGCTAATAGATCCCCCGAAACGTTACACACTGTTCCTTTAAGTAAAAACGATGTCACTAAATTTTCTGACTTCATCGGGGTCAAAAAGGATGACATGCAAAAGCATCATAATCAATACATAATGAACAGAGGCATTGATATATTGACTGATAGACTGATCTCATTTATACACTGAAACAACATAAACACTTGCATTCTGCTGTTATTTATAGCCCTCAATGAAGCATCGTATCTGAGCCTTAGCCTGTTATAAGTAGCAGCTTTCCTAGGGGTGAGGGTGAAACTGTTTTCTGAAGTTTCCCTACACAGTGAGTTTGAGTTCACACCACCACCCTCTGAAGACACCCGTTATCTTCAAAAAAGAGAAAATAAGTGTGGGAGGAGCAACCGGATCCCAAGCTGCCTTTTTCATTCTATAACATCCTGACCCACTTTTCCGGACTGTATGAACTGTAATCTGATTATAAATCCCAGCACAGGTATTAGTGCAGCAGCATTTTCCAAAAACGAGCGACTGTGAACCTCTGAAATTTGTCATAGCTAAGATAATGGAAATCTAAAGCCGGAGGCCATGTAACAGAGAAGGATTTATCTTTTTAACTAATGCAGCAAGCGTATCATAATCACGGCTATTATTATAGAGCACTGTGTAAGATCACAGGGTTTAATTACACATTCATTTTACTGTGAAGATCACAGCAGTATAATATTACTGATATCTTGACCATGATTGATTTTGAGATGCCACTGATCACATCACTCACAATGCTGTACTTGTTAATACAATGGCACTTGTTTCTCTCTCTAACAGCAGTAAGACTGAAGGAAGAGCAACAGTGCCCCCTAGTTTAATGTATGAGAGCGATCCTCTTTACTGTCCAAGCTCTGAAGGAACATTCACCCTAAACGGCCAGGCATGTAATCAGATAGTCTGTATATGAAGATTGATTGACGTAAAGAGTGATTGGCACAGTCTGTCTGCTCCTGCTGTGTCAGTGCAGAGAAGATCACATCAACATAATGCTGTCAGGAATACATTAGCCATGACCTTCCCTGATAAGTCTTTGCTGATAAATATTTGTATAAAGGGTTGCACATAAACATGACTTTATTTAGACTGACACGTCCTAGTTAGACTTAGGGCAGCAGCTCTTCACAGTGTTGTTAATTCCTCAGATGACACCATGCAAATGATATCTTCCCAGCATCCCTTGCTCGGCTCGAACAATGAGTCATCATAGCAGCGCTATCAGGAGAGATAACGGACTGGAAACTGGGGCGTAAACAGTCTTTTCTTTGTGTGTCATTGTGATTCAAGACAAACAAGAGTCAGCCTGGTTAAATTAGAATATATTAGTGTTTTTCTGCATCAAATTGCACCGTTTCAGATAGAAGCTCTCAGCTGGCATTTCCTCCTTTGTTTGGTGAAAGCAGTCTCATGGCCAATTTAAAGATTAGCAGCTAGTTCCTGACTGTTTTTTAAAATCACGCTGAGGGACATTGTTTTAAGAGTCAGTGTTACTTCTGGCATGTTGAGGTCTCCTCACACCAGGGATTACAATGTTTGGACCTCAGAAATTCTGATACTGCAAAACAAGTCACAAGTAAGTCTCAAGTCTTAGCTATGAAGTACTGAGCCAAGTCAAGACCAACAACTTCGAAGTTAAGATCAACAAGTCCCGGGACAAGTACAGGGTCAAGACCAACAAGTCACAAGTCAAGACCAACAAGTCCAGAGTCGAGACCAACAAGTCACAGGTCAAGTTCCAATTCAAAACCAACAAGTCCCAGGTCAAGACCCAAGTCAAGACCAACAACTTCCAATCTGAAGATCAACAAGTCCCAGGTCCCAAGTTAAGACCAACAAGTCCCAAGTCAAGTCCAAAATCAAGACCAACAAGTCCCAGGCCCATAATAAGACCAACAAGTCCCAGGCCAAGTGCCAATTCAAGACCAACAAGTCCCAAATGAAGATCAACAAGTCCCAGGTCCCAAGTTAAGACCAACAAGTTCCAAGTCAAGTGCAAAATCAAGGCCAACAAGTCCCAGGCCCATAATAAAACCAACAAGTCCCAGGCCAAGTGCCAATTCAAGACCAACAAGTCCCAAATGAAGATCAACAAGTCCCAGGTCCCAAGTTAAGACCAACAAGTCCCAGGCCAAGTGTCAATTCAAGACCAACAAGTCCCAAATGAAGATCAACAAGTCCCAGGTCCCAAGTTAAGACCAACAAGGCCGAGGCGAAGTGCCAATTCAAGACCGCTGCAAAGTGGGTTTGTTACATAACTTCTCAGCCAAATGTTTTGCATGTTGCCGTTTTTCTCTTGTCTGCATCAGACTCTTTATATCCCTTGGAAATGAGGCTAAAGTCTGAGTGAAGTCATAAATCAGTTGCCTGACTATGTCAATAATAAAGCTATTGCACAGTATATGTGAGACATAGATAGAAATGTGTAACTTCCAGTATAAATGTCCTTAAAGTATCACACTGTGACTTTTTGCATCTTTTGACTAAAACATTTGAACCAACACAGAAAGTCCCAGAGAAATAGATTTTTTTTGTGAAATGGAAAGTATGACTCAGTCAGAGTAAAAAAAACATAAAAGATAAGATGTTAAACCCACATAGATAGTACCCATTCAGTTTGTTGGAGAGCTTTCATCTAGTCCAGGGAAATGGGGAATATTTTCAAATGAAAGACATTTTTCTGGTTCAGCCAAGAACCATCATCTTCAACAATCAATACTGTTGAGGATATTTTGCTCTCTACTCTCCTGTTAAGAGTTTCTTTCTGCCTGTATTGAAAATGCAGCATTTATGCAGATTTGAAAGCACTCAAAGGAAACAGTGTTTGAATTCCAGGCTTTTTTTTTTTCTTTCCAAAAAGGGAAATAGGCTATTACTCAATATCAAAATTGTACAAGGTTAACAAGAACAGCAAGGTCACCATCTGTTGTCATCATCACAAAACTACAACACACCCTTTATCATGGAAAATAAATGCCAGAGTGTCATGATTTGGCAAATCAACACCACTAAATGAGGCCGGTCCAATCCTCTCATTCAGGTCTCAGCATGCACCTCCTGGGTCCCAGTCCATTTTCAGCTGTTAGTGACTCTCCGGCAAACTAAACAGGCTTAATGTATATCCTGAATAACCCCTCAAACAAATCCACAATAATCTGTTCATGCATAAGTGAGAGTGATTTAAATTCAGTAGCTTACGAGGACTTTTATTGATTGACAGATGAGCGAGTCGTTTCTCTTATGAGCACAAGCAGAAAGAAGAACACATCATTAAAACTTCCTTCACAAACCTGACCTGCTAATTAGATTCACAGTGGTAGTTAGAGGAAAAGGAGTAACGCTGTGAGCCATACGCTTTGATTTAAAAAGGCTGAAAAAAAAATATGTCTTCGAAAGTGGTATGCAAGGATGCTTGTTGGAGAATATCAATCAGCAAGCAGCAGGGGTTTTGGAAACTGACGTATATTCTCTTCAGCAGTCGTGTCTTCCAATCTTCTTTTATTTTTCCCCTGATTTCGGCGACACTGTCCTCTACCACAACAACTTCAGATCTGCATCCCAGGAGAGCTTTATGTTTAAATACAGAAGGGACTGATGGTAAAGTTGAGGTGAGGCTCTGGTCAAGTGCCAATTCAAGACCAACAAGTCCCAGGTCAAGTCCTAAGACAAGACCAACAAGTTCCAAGTTAAGTTCCAAGTGAAGAACAACAATTCCAAAGACAAGACCGAAAAGTATAAAGTCAACTGCAAGTCAAGAGCAATAGGTCCCAAGTCTAGTCCCAAGTCTTGACCAACAAGTCCAGAGTCAAGACCAACAAGTTCCAAGTTAAGACCAACAAGTCTCAGGTCAAGTCACAAGTCAAAACCAACAAATCCAGAGTCAAGACATTTAAGACCAACAAGTCTCAGGTCAAGTCACAAGTCAAAACCAACAAAGCCAGAGTCAAGACATTTAAGACCAACAAGTCCCAGGTCTCAAGTTAAGACCAATAAGTCCTAGGTCCCAAGTTAAGACCAACAAGTCTCAGATCAAGTGCCAAGTCAAGACCAACAAGTCACAAGTCAGGACCAACATGTCCCAAGTCAAGTCCCAAATCAAGACCAACAAGTGTCAGGTCCCAAGTTAAGACCAATACATCCCAGGCCAAATGCCATTTCAAAACCAACATGTTCCAAGTAAAGACTAACAAGTCCCAGGTCAAGTGCCAAGTCAAGACCAACAAGTGCCAAGTCAAGACCAACAAGTCCCAAGTCAAGACCAACAAATCCAGAATCAAGACCAACAAGTCCCAGGTCCCAAGTTAAGACCAACAAGTCCCAGGTCAAGTGCCAAGTCAAGACAAACAAGTTCAAAGTCAAGACCAACAAGTCACAAGTTAAGACCAATACATCCCAGGCCAAATGCCATTTCAAGACCAATAAGTCCTGTGTCAAGTCCCAAATCAAGACCAACAAGTTCCAAGTCAGTTCCAAGGTGCAGACAGATATGCTGCTGAGGCCATAGTGTGAGAGAAAGTTGAAGAGTTCAATCCAAGGCCTTTTTCCATATATTGCCACCAAAGCCACTGTATCTAATCTGATGCCCTTGTCTCTGAGATTCGGTAACTGGATTGTCATTCAAATGTGCACAAAATCCCTGCTTTGAAGTCAAATCTTGGACGCAAGGCAGCAGCAAAAGACAATGCACATGGAGAATAACAGCACAACACAAAACAGAAAGATATAGACCATTATACAAATATAATGTCACATCAGCAGCGATTACAGTTTTGCATATAGGGAAGATCAATATGGCTGGTTTTGACTGACAGGATTATCCTGAACTGTTACTGAAACAGAGTGATTAGTGAAACTTGTGTGGGTTTATACACATCTGTCATGCATTCCTGTCAATCAACATGAATGATTTCCCTCTGCAGCCAAATGAAGAGAAATAAACAAACCCAGTAAAGATATAAAGCCTAATAATTGTTTACTAAGGAGTTTAATTTAAATTTTGAGGTGTTTTTAATGGTCTATAGCTGCTTCATTTTTCTCCTGCGATAGCCTCATATATTTAGGTCTGAATGTGTATCCTCATGAAGCCTTTTGTGCTGCTCTATACTTGGAAGGTAATTTACCAGCTCCTCCTTATCTTCACTACCCAGGTTGTATTCAGGTCAGCGCCGGATGTCAAACAAGGCTCAGATTGTTCACCGTTGGTTGCAAATTCATGAAATCCATATTTTCTGCAGCATGGGGCGGCTTTGTGGTGAAACCATGTAAACCCCCATGATTGATTCAGTCACTGTCAGCTGTTCATTTCAAGGAAATGTAATACTGCACAAATATGAGTTGTATAAGGAGCAACAGTCACTGCAATTTCAGGGAGAAAAAGATGGTGCTTGGATATTTATACAGACGTGGCAAGTTTTATAAAAACTAGATAGCGCGAGCCAAATTTTCACTATTTATTTGATTTGTTTTGTTCATTTTTATAATAAAACTTAGCCTGCTACAACCTAAAAATCACAAGTTGCGTTAATGCGTTAAAGAAATTAGTGGCTTTAAAACAAATTTTGTTGTGGTTGCAGATTGCAAGCAACTGAGTACCCCTCTACTCACTGCTCCCTTTCCAAGACTGCGGTCAGTGCAAGTGAGTGCAAAACCTTGGTAACGCCGTTCGCCTCGCTCAGAGGCCATCCTTACCATAATAACACTACTTAAGGAGCAACAGAAGTCAGACGGCAGCTGGCGGTACCACAGTTTTGCACTCTGCGGCTCACATTACCGAAGTTTTACATTGGAGAACTACGGTGGCTTTCGGGTAACGTAAAAATGCGAAAGGATCTCGCTAGAGCCAGTGTTTGGTTTTACTGTTCTGTGCTACTGTAGAAACATGGTGGAGCAACATAGCGGACTCCATGAAGAGGACCCACTCCCTATGTAGATATAAAGGGCTCATTCTAAGCTAACGTAAACATAACAATTCTTAGTTTCAGATGATTATATACTAATGAAAACATAGTTTAAAATATTATATGTAATTTGGGCTAATAGATCCTTCAAAATGTTACAAACTGTTCCCTTTAAGTATATTGTTTATATTTAAATAATTGCAGTAAACTCCATGGGAGTGAATGGGGACCCAATCTCAGACACAGGAAGCGAGGACTTCAAGAGAATGGGATTTATTGCTGAGGTGGAAGATGGAGACTGGAGGGAATGATGTCCGGAGGTCTGCAGGAGGGAATGATGAAGTAGGGGGGAATGCCGTAGCGTGGCTGGGCTGGAGTGAAGCAGAGGCGAGGGTGGCTGGTGAGTGAGCAGGTTAGGCAGGCTGATGAAGAGTGATCCTATAGGACATAGGAAATAAACTGTGAGTGACTGAGCACAAAAAACAAACTACTATTCTCACAAGAACAAACTCTAGAGGCCTGAGACGTGATTCTACCGGAGGAATTGAAAATGAGTGGGTGACAAGCCAGGGTAGATAAACTACAGAGATGAGGAGCTGATAAATGGCAGGTGTGTGTGAGCGTAGGAAGGTGATGAGCCGATTGCAGGCAGGTGTGCAGGTAGACTGGGCTGCAGGTAGACGGCAGGACATGAAGAGACACACACAGAGACAGACTGGAGACATGGAAGACAACGGGAGTGGGGAACACAGGATAACACAAAGGTGTGGCCGTGACAGTCTGGGCAAGTTTGAGTTAGTGCAAAGGTGTGCAGGTGAACATGGGTTTCTCTTTGTTTTTATTATCGGTGAAGACAGTTGCATATTTATGATTGTAAACAACAAAACTGATGAGCTGATTTCCAACTTTTACTGTGAAATGTAACTGACATAAAGAAAAGACTTGATTTCACACATTAATAGTGTGTCTTTCAATAAATAAATTGGAACTTGAATGAAAATTGTTTAGCATTGGCAGAAATTTGTGTGCTCGGGTGATTGTGATTTCTTAGATAATAATAATGCATAAAATTGACGTACTAAATATTACTGTAAAGCACAGGGCTGGCTTAAGACCAATTGTTTATTTATATTATGATAAACACAGTTATTTATGAAAATAAAAATCATAATTTCTGTCTGAAAAAACATTATCATGTATGGCTAGAGTAAGGGTTCTGGGGGATTGAACCCTCCAAATACGAATTTCGTTTAGAGCACCAAAAAGGCTAGGCTAGGTAAAGCAACACAATCCCTGATAAGTGACACTTCCTCAGCTTTCCAACAATCTAACAGTTTGGTAGCTTTACATGAGAGTCGCTCTTGCGTCGTGTTTTCTAACCCCATACTGTGATGTGGACACAGGATCTTCATGTCAAATCAGCACTAATCACCTGAGTCCCGGCCATGCCATGGCTTTTCAGTAAGCTAATCAAGTGTTGGTGGAAACAGCCGACCTCCTGATGGTCTGGACCCACGACTGATGATTAAGTGCATCACATCGTCTGCACAGGACAGAGGACTCTCAGTGGGACGCTACAGGACACACAGTTATTTATGTCTTCCTCTAGGGTGTGAATTTACATGGAAAAATCATGTCCACAACAATCAGAGTCCACCACACGTAGCTGGACGGTTAATACTGAGCCATGGCAACAGGAAGAGCTAACACAGGAATGTTCCCAACCAAGAATAAAAAGTCATTGTTTGCTGGCACACGAGTAGTATAGGACTGGTGGCTTTGCGCGTGCATGTGAAATGCGCGTGCACGTGAGCGTGCGTGTGCGTGTGCGCGCGCGCGTGAGTGTGCGTGTGTTGGGATGCAGGTGCACCCTTGGTGACCCTGGTGACCTTTTTGTGACCCTGGTGTCCTTTTTGTAACCCTAGGGCTGATGTTAATTATTGGTAGTTGTCCAAAGGTGTCTGCTGTAGGTATTATCAGTTGCTCCACAACAAAAAAAGAAGACCCCATCCTGTGGATCCTGATGCAGATAAAAAATACAGTTGTATCCCAATATGTGTCTTTATTACAGTACCATTAAAAGTTCAAACAAACCGCTGCTTCCTGTGACCAAAATGTTTTTGCCTTTTTGGTGTTGCCACAGAAGACCCATACTGTTGATCCTGAGTCAGATAAAAAAAAAAGTAGGTTGTATCCAAGATGTTATCAGTTGCTCCGTAAACAAAAGAAGACCCCACTCCTGTGGATACTGCTTCAGTGAACAAAACACAGTTGTATACCTATATGTGAACTCCGTTGTATCCAAGAGGTGTCTTTTTTATTACAGTATCATTAAAAGTTCAAACAAAGCCTAGTGTGCTGTGGTCAAAATGTTTATGGCTTTTGATGCTGTGGTGGTTGGTACTGTTTGCAGGCTATAGCAGCATGGATCCTGTAACCATATGTTTGTTTGTGAGAGGGTGTATGGATTAGCGTTGTTCGTAGTCGATATTAACATGTATCCAGGACAAATGGTGTGAGAAGGGAAGTATGTCATCTCCTTCATGTCATCTCCTAAAATTCTTTATGAGATGTATCTGTGAGAGGGGGTGGGGTATGGGGTGGTATTGTTTGTAATAGATATCAGCATGTATCCAGGGACAAATGGGGTGGATGTGAGCGGGATGGGGGTCATCTCTTGTATGCCATCTCCTAAAATTCTTTAGGAGATGTATCTGTGCTGTAATGATTTGTTAACATTTTAAATTGGTAGATGTGTGTTAGTACACCACTAATTTTGCTTGTAGTCATCTCCCAAAAAAAAAAAAGCGGTGCAATGTCGGTAGAGTTACAATATAGTGGGTTTTTAAAAAAAAATAAAAAATGTATGTAGTGTGAATGGGGCAACCTCAAGGCCTGTCAACCATGCGTATTCATGAGATGTCACTAGCTCCATCTTTTACCTACACTTTGTGTATATAGTCAGCATTCAGCTGAGGTCGTGTTTACCAAACTTCACAACTTTTGAAGAGGACGCTTTTCCTAACGCCACTCTTGCATTTTGCACATTAGGTACAGTGTTCTTTTCTTTGGATGATTCATTTTTGGCGTCTGTGAACATAGAGCTGATGTGACTTGCCAAAAAGCCCCAGTTTTGTCTCATCTGTCCAAAAGACATTCTCCAAGAAGCTTTGTGGCTTGTCAATATGCATTTTGGCATATTCCAGTCTCACTTTTTTATGATTTGGTGTCCTCCGGGGTTGTCTGCCATTAAGTCCACTTTGGCTCAAACAGGAGAAAATGGCTCATGGACTACTACTAAAACACTATGAATACTATAGAACTAACTAGCATTGTTAGAAAAATAATTATTAATGGGACAAATTTCTTGGGTATTTTAGCGTGCGATCAAGTGCCTAAACACATCAGGCTGCTTGGAGATGGTCTTATAGCTTTTACCTTTAACATGCTTGTCTATAATTTTCTTTCTAATCTCCTGAGACAACTCTCTCCTTAGCTTTCTGTGGTCCATGTTCAGTGTGGTACACACCATGATACCAATGTTTAATGTGTCCCTATGGTCAAATTATTTTCAATCTTTTCTAGGGGTACCATCATTTTTGTCCAGGCCAGCTTCATTAGTTTGTTTTTTTAAATGATTCTGAACCAAAATTCAAAAACATTAGCTGATTTTCATTAGTTCATTTTCAATACATTTTTATTTATTATTACTTTTTTGTCAGTTTCAAGTTATTTCAGTGACCATTGTTTTTTTTTATTCTTTCTTTAACGGAAGGGTACCAACAATTTTGACTATGTGTGTAGATACACACACACACACACACACACACACACACACACACACATACAGTATATACATATGTCTATATCCACACCCGCTTACATATAGATATCCACTTAGACACAGCCAATGTTTAATGTGCCCCTATGGTCAAATTATTTTCAATCTTTTCTAGGGGTACCATCATTTTGTCCAGGCCAGCTTCATTAGTTTGTTTTTTTAAATGATTCTGAACCAAAATTCAAAAACATTAGCTGATTTTCATTAGTTCATTTTCAATAAATTTTTATTATTACTTTTTGTCAGTTTCAAGTTATTTCAGTGACCATTGTTTTTTTTTTATTCTTTCTTTTAACGGAAGGGTACCAACAATTTTGACTATGTGTGTAGATACACACACACACACATACAGTATATACATATGTCTATATCCACACCCGCTTACATATAGATATCCACTTAGACACATTCGCTTACACAGTTATCTATTCTATTTTACAGACAAAAAAAAAAAAAAGGACATATTTACATCCCTTTAGTTGACCTTTTTGTCGACATTACTTATTAATTAATTTTGTTTAACTCCAATCCTCACCCTGACTCAAAGTAGCCCACCCATGATCAAAAATGATATTCTGTTCTTTTATTTCTATTAACATCCCTCTCAAGAACCCACTGATGTTTCAAAAACATTTTGAAATGTTCAGTGTTTAACTGTTGTCTTTTTATAGCTTTAAATATAAATGCTTTCCCCATCGTAATGATGATGTTGTTCAGGTCTTTTCCTTTTTTTTTTTCATCACCCCTTAAATCACCAAACATTATAGATAAAGGACAACTATAGAAATTTGATTTTGTAGACTGAGATCCACTTTTTTCAACGTTAATCCAAAATAATGCAACTTCCTTACAATACCAAAAATAAATGAATGTCTGACTCCTCTTCCTCCTCACACAATCTACATATGTCACCTTGTTGGATGCCCCATTTTAATTTTTTTTAGCATTCTCTTAGTAGGCAAGAATTTGTAGATTAGTTTTAGTTGTAAAATTCTAATGGAGACATCAAAAGAAGTTGTGTAAATACATGCATATACTTTCCTCCATGGGATACATTTGTCTAACAAATACCCCCATTTTTGACTGGATAGCTACTGGTGTAGCAGAAATGTGTTTAAGTTGCATGTATAACTGATATATTTTCTTGTTTATTTTTGTCTTATTCATCCATGTTGTGTCCTTAATGTAGGGGTAACATGCCACTTGTTTTGTACATAATAATAGCTTCCTTTTCCAGATCTGAGGTATAGCTGCACAGAGTTGATTAAATGTAAAAAGGTCACAAACATTACCGTATACTATTTTAAATTCATCATAAGTCTTGATTTCGCCCCCACTATTCAAGAGGTCATTTATAAATAATATTCCTTTTTTCAAACATTGATTCAATAAAGATACGGTGATCATTAATCAAAATATTTCTATTATACCACAACACTTGGCTCTGGATTTCATAACTTCACACTGGTTGATGATATTGGTATTGAAACCAACTGACTATGGCCTCGTCCAAAAAGCCGGATAAGTATGGAAATTACTTTCTCTTTAATATAGTGAACTGAAAAGCAGTTAACTGGAGGTAAGGATAGAGTTCTTTGTGGAACAGAGGATGAGCAGACCTCAATCATTTTGCTGAAAACCACTGCGGATTTAAGATACATTTTGGTATAAGGGATGCTTTTAGTGCAAAGTTGAGTGCCTTAAGGTTTAACAATTTAAGTCCACAGTGTTTGTAATCATTATACAGATAAGCTCTTTTAATTTTGTCAGGCTTCCAACCCCATATGAAATTGAACACATTTTGCTCATATTTTTTAAACAGCTCCTCTCCTGGGGTAGGTAATGACATGAGGATATAGATAAACTGAGGAATCACTAAGGAATTTATCACGGTTATTTTTTTCCATATAAAGTTAAGTTAGTCATTCCCCAAACTTTTTAATTTTCTGTCTACTGTATGTAGCTTTCTATCAAAGTTTTCCTTCGTGATAAGGTCCATGTCTTTAGGGATATGTATACCAATGACATCTATTGGGCCATCTGACCATTTTAGTGGGCAGATTACTATAGATATTAAAATTTGTACCTTTCAGAGATCCAATTCGCAGCACAGTACATTTATCATAGTTAGGTTTTAGTCCGGAAATTACTGAGAAGTTATTCAACTCTTTAACTAATGCAGTAAAGGATGCAACATTTGGTTGATTTTGAAAGTTTACATCGTCCGCATACATTGATATTTTTGATTCCAAACTATTTATTCTCAAACCTTCTATGTTGTTATTCATTCTTACTTTTTGTGCTAAGATTTCTATAGCTATAATAAATAGATACGCAGACAGTGGACATCCTTCTTTCAATCTTCTATATTGCTTAATTGTTTCAGAAAAAAAACATTGTTTATTATTTTACACTTTGGATTACTATACATTACTTTTTATCCAACTAATTAAAGAGTCTCCAAAGTTAAAATATTCTAAACATTTATAAATAAAATCCAAACGTACTTTATCGAAAGCTTTCTCAAAGGCAGCAAAAAAAAAAAAAAAAATGAAAGCAGAGGTTTTTGTTGAGTCATAATATTCAATTATTTCAATTATTTGTCTAATACTGTCACTGATAGATCGACACTGTAAGAAGCCACACTGATCTGGATGAATAATATTGGGCAGTACTAGTTTTAATCTGTTTGCAAGACATTTGGCTAATATTTTAGCATCGTTACATTGTAGTGTGATTGGCCTCCAATTCTTTAGAGTAGTGGGATCTTTATACCTTCCACCTGAATCTTGTTTCAATAATAGTGAGATTAAACCTTCCTGTTGAGTTTCTGTAAGTTGTTTTTTGCTATATGACCAGTTGAAGGTGTTCAGCAAAGGTGTTTTAACAGACTCATAGAAGGTTTGATAAAAGTTTACAGGTATGCCATAGGCTCCTGGACTTTTTACCTTTTTCAAAGGAGTTAATAGCTGGATGTAATTCCATCCAGCGTAATAAGTCCCTCACAAGATTTTTTTCTTTCTCTGTTAACTTTACGGTATTATCGTCTTGAGAATTGGGGCTAGTATTTTGAGGCAATAAATCCTCTGGTGGGCTCTGTAAGGAGTACAATTTTGAAAAATAATTATGTTGTACCAGCAAAATTTCCCTTGGTTTTTTCAATGATTTTATTTCCTACTACAAGCTTCAAAACATTTTTCTTTACAGTGTTTTTATACTGTAGATTTAAAAAATATTTGGTTGATCTCTCCCGATTTTTCCAGCCATTCTATTCTATTTCTCAAATATGATACGTTGGCTTTCTCTGCACATAGTCTTTCTAACTCTCTTTCCTTGTGCTCAAGATTGTCCAGTAGAGCTTGTGACACATTTGTATTATTGTCTACCCGTTCTGTTAAATCTTCTATCTCAGCTATCAATATTTTTTCTGTCTCCAAACGATTTTTATTTTTCCTTGAGCTGTATTGAATGCAGTGTCCCCTTAAGGTGTATTTTAAAAGCATCCCATATAATCAAAGGATCCGCTGTATCATTATTCACTACAAAGAAATCTTTTATGAATTTGTTTGTTGTATCTATAAACTCTTTATCCTTCAATAGCTTCTGATTTAATTTCCAGTATCCTGGACCCCTATGAAACGTTGTGGTACAAATGCTCAAGGTTATAAGATGATGATCTGACCTAAATCTCTCTTTAATCTCGACTTTATTCATTTTTGGAGTCAAAGAAAATGATGTTAAGAAATAATCTATTCTGCTAGCCTGATTTCCTCGTCTCCATGTATATCTTGTTTGCTTTGGATTTCGCAATCGCCATATGTCAATTAAATCTAGT
Organism: Sebastes fasciatus; assembly: GCF_043250625.1. Lineage (NCBI taxonomy): Eukaryota > Metazoa > Chordata > Actinopteri > Perciformes > Sebastidae > Sebastes > Sebastes fasciatus. The sequence continues at coordinate 14,928,600 of NC_133811.1, read as the reverse complement.
GAGGTCATGAGGCCAGAAATAGCATTATATGCTCTAGAATGATAATTCTTAGTTTGTATGCCTTTTCGATCCAGATCTACATCCAACACAGTGTTGTAGTCTCCTGTCATTATCAAATTTTTTATCATGTAGTTTTTCTTTTCTTGCAACATGTTGAATATATCTTGAAAGAAGAGTGGATCATCAGAATGAGGTGCATACAGATTTACTAATACAAATTCTAGGCTATCCACCAATATATCTTGTATAATATATCTACCTGCTTGATGTATTATTGTATCTTTGACCACAATATCTACTTCCTTTTTATACATTATCATTACAACTTTAGAATTTGAGCATCCGTGTGAAAAGTATATGTTATCCCCTCCACTCTGTTTTCCATTTAATCTCATACAGTTGGGTAGAGTGAGTCTCTTGTAAACAAAATATATCATAGTTTTTATCCGTAAGCCAACTAATAAAGTGTCCCCTTTTCTTCCTATCAGCTAAACCGTTACAGTTGAAGCTTGATATTACTAACTTAGACATATTTGATCTTCAGTGGATTCTATACTTTCATGATTCTTGAAAAAAAAAAAGGATGGAAATAATAATAGTGACACCAAAACAACGGGAAGGGGCTGAAAATATTTCCTGTTTCTTCCATCCTCTGATGATATATTTTCTATTGTCATATTTCTCTCCCTTTTTAAATAGCGTCTAAGAGAAACATTTTACTATAACAAAACATCCAATCCCAATTTATGAGCGCAAAACTAAGAACAAAAGATCATCATTTTTTTATTTTCTGCATTGATGATCTTTTGTTCTTAGTTTTGCGCTCATAAATTGGGATTGGATGTTTTGTTATAGTAAAATGTTTCTCTTAGACGCTATTTAAAAAGGGAGAGAAATATGACAATAGAAAATATATCATCAGAGGATGGAAGAAACAGGAAATATTTTCAGCCCCTTCCCGTTGTTTTGGTGTCACTATTATTATTTCCATCCTTTTTTTTTTTCAAGAATCATGAAAGTATAGAATCCACTGAAGATCAAATATGTCTAAGTTAGTAATATCAAGCTTCAACTGTAACGGTTTAGCTGATAGGAAGAAAAGGGGACACTTTATTAGTTGGCTTACGGATAAAAACTATGATATATTTTGTTTACAAGAGACTCACTCTACCCAACTGTATGAGATTAAATGGAAAACAGAGTGGAGGGGATAACATATACTTTTCACACGGATGCTCAAATTCTAAAGTTGTAATGATAATGTATAAAAAGGAAGTAGATATTGTGGTCAAAGATACAATAATACATCAAGCAGGTAGATATATTATACAAGATATATTGGTGGATAGCCTAGAATTTGTATTAGTAAATCTGTATGCACCTCATTCTGATGATCCACTCTTCTTTCAAGATATATTCAACATGTTGCAAGAAAAGAAAAACTACATGATAAAAAATTTGATAATGACAGGAGACTACAACACTGTGTTGGATGTAGATCTGGATCGAAAAGGCATACAAACTAAGAATTATCATTCTAGAGCATATAATGCTATTTCTGGCCTCATGACCTCACTAGATTTAATTGACATATGGCGATTGCGAAATCCAAAGCAAACAAGATATACATGGAGACGAGGAAATCAGGCTAGCAGAATAGATTATTTCTTAACATCATTTTCTTTGACTCCAAAAATGAATAAAGTCGAGATTAAAGAGAGATTTAGGTCAGATCATCATCTTATAACCTTGAGCATTTGTACCACAACGTTTCATAGGGGTCCAGGATACTGGAAATTAAATCAGAAGCTATTGAAGGATAAAGAGTTTATAGATACAACAAACAAATTCATAAAAGATTTCTTTGTAGTGAATAATGATACAGCGGATCCTTTGATTATATGGGATGCTTTTAAAATACACCTTAAGGGGACACTGCATTCAATACAGCTCAAGGAAAAATAAAAATCGTTTGGAGACAGAAAAAATATTGATAGCTGAGATAGAAGATTTAACAGAACGGGTAGACAATAATACAAATGTGTCACAAGCTCTACTGGACAATCTTGAGCACAAGGAAAGAGAGTTAGAAAGACTATGTGCAGAGAAAGCCAACGTATCATATTTGAGAAATAGAATAGAATGGCTGGAAAAATCGGGAGAGATCAACCAAATATTTTTTAAATCTACAGTATAAAAACACTGTAAAGAAAAATGTTTTGAAGCTTGTAGTAGGAAATAAAATCATTGAAAAAACCAAGGGAAATTTTGCTGGTACAACATAATTATTTTTCAAAATTGTACTCCTTACAGAGCCCACCAGAGGATTTATTGCCTCAAAATACTAGCCCCAATTCTCAAGACGATAATACCGTAAAGTTAACAGAGAAAGAAAAAAATCTTGTGAGGGACTTATTACGCTGGATGGAATTACATCCAGCTATTAACTCCTTTGAAAAAGGTAAAAAGTCCAGGAGCCGATGGCATACCTGTAAACTTTTATCAAACCTTCTATGAGTCTGTTAAAACACCTTTGCTGAACACCTTCAACTGGTCATATAGCAAAAAACAACTTACAGAAACTCAACAGGAAGGTTTAATCTCACTATTATTGAAACAAGATTCAGGTGGAAGGTATAAAGATCCCACTACTCTAAAGAATTGGAGGCCAATCACACTACAATGTAACGATGCTAAAATATTAGCCAAATGTCTTGCAAACAGATTAAAACTAGTACTGCCCAATATTATTCATCCAGATCAGTGTGGCTTCTTACAGTGTCGATCTATCAGTGACAGTATTAGACAAATAATTGAAATAATTGAATATTATGACTCAACAAAAACCTCTGCTTTCATTTTTTTTTTTTTTTTTGCTGCCTTTGAGAAAGCTTTCGATAAAGTACGTTTGGATTTTATTTATAAATGTTTAGAATATTTTAACTTTGGAGACTCTTTAATTAGTTGGATAAAAAGTAATGTATAGTAATCCAAAGTGTAAAATAATAAACAATGTTTTTTTTCTGAAACAATTAAGCAATATAGAAGATTGAAAGAAGGATGTCCACTGTCTGCGTATCTATTTATTATAGCTATAGAAATCTTAGCACAAAAAGTAAGAATGAATAACAACATAGAAGGTTTGAGAATAAATAGTTTGGAATCAAAAATATCAATGTATGCGGACGATGTAAACTTTCAAAATCAACCAAATGTTGCATCCTTTACTGCATTAGTTAAAGAGTTGAATAACTTCTCAGTAATTTCCGGACTAAAACCTAACTATGATAAATGTACTGTGCTGCGAATTGGATCTCTGAAAGGTACAAATTTTAATATCTATAGTAATCTGCCCACTAAAATGGTCAGATGGCCCAATAGATGTCATTGGTATACATATCCCTAAAGACATGGACCTTATCACGAAGGAAAACTTTGATAGAAAGCTACATACAGTAGACAGAAAATTAAAAAGTTTGGGGAATGACTAACTTAACTTTATATGGAAAAAAATAACCGTGATAAATTCCTTAGTGATTCCTCAGTTTATCTATATCCTCATGTCATTACCTACCCCAGGAGAGGAGCTGTTTAAAAAATATGAGCAAAATGTGTTCAATTTCATATGGGGTTGGAAGCCTGACAAAATTAAAAGAGCTTATCTGTATAATGATTACAAACACTGTGGACTTAAATTGTTAAACCTTAAGGCACTCAACTTTGCACTAAAAGCATCCCTTATACCAAAATGTATCTTAAATCCGCAGTGGTTTTCAGCAAAATGATTGAGGTCTGCTCATCCTCTGTTCCACAAAGAACTCTATCCTTACCTCCAGTTAACTGCTTTTCAGTTCACTATATTAAAGAGAAAGTAATTTCCATACTTATCCGGCTTTTTGGACGAGGCCATAGTCAGTTGGTTTCAATACCAATATCATCAACCAGTGTGAAGTTATGAAATCCAGAGCCAAGTGTTGTGGTATAATAGAAATATTTTGATTAATGATCACCGTATCTTTATTGAATCAATGTTTGAAAAAAGGAATATTATTTATAAATGACCTCTTGAATAGTGGGGGCGAAATCAAGACTTATGATGAATTTAAAATAGTATACGGTAATGTTTGTGACCTTTTTACATTTAATCAACTCTGTGCAGCTATACCTCAGATCTGGAAAAGGAAGCTATTATTATGTACAAAACAAGTGGCATGTTACCCCTACATTAAGGACACAACATGGATGAATAAGACAAAAATAAACAAGAAAATATATCAGTTATACATGCAACTTAAACACATTTCTGCTACACCAGTAGCTATCCAGTCAAAAATGGGGGTATTTGTTAGACAAATGTATCCCATGGAGGAAAGTATATGCATGTATTTACACAACTTCTTTTGATGTCTCCATTAGAATTTTACAACTAAAACTAATCTACAAATTCTTGCCTACTAAGAGAATGCTAAAAAAAATTAAAATGGGGCATCCAACAAGGTGACATATGTAGATTGTGTGAGGAGGAAGAGGAGTCAGACATTCATTTATTTTTGGTATTGTAAGGAAGTTGCATTATTTTGGATTAACGTTGAAAAAAGTGGATCTCAGTCTACAAAATCAAATTTCTATAGTTGTCCTTTATCTATAATGTTTGGTGATTTAAGGGGTGATGAAAAAAAAAAAGGAAAAGACCTGAACAACATCATCATTACGATGGGGAAAGCATTTATATTTAAAGCTATAAAAAGACAACAGTTAAACACTGAACATTTCAAAATGTTTTTGAAACATCAGTGGGTTCTTGAGAGGGATGTTAATAGAAATAAAAGAACAGAATATCATTTTTGATCATGGGTGGGCTACTTTGAGTCAGGGTGAGGATTGGAGTTAAACAAAATTAATTAATAAGTAATGTCGACAAAAAGGTCAACTAAAGGGATGTAAATATGTCCTTTTTTTTTTTTTTGTCTGTAAAATAGAATAGATAACTGTGTAAGCGAATGTGTCTAAGTGGATATCTATATGTAAGCGGGTGTGGATATAGACATATGTATATACTGTATGTGTGTGTGTGTGTATCTACACACATAGTCAAAATTGTTGGTACCCTTCCGTTAAAAGAAAGAATAAAAAAAAAACAATGGTCACTGAAATAACTTGAAACTGACAAAAAGTAATAATAAAAATTTATTGAAAATGAACTAATGAAAATCAGCTAATGTTTTTGAATTTTGGTTCAGAATCATTTAAAAAAACAAACTAATGAAGCTGGCCTGGACAAAATGATGGTACCCCTAGAAAAGATTGAAAATAATTTGACCATAGGGGCACATTAAACATTGGCTGTGTCTAAGTGGATATCTATATGTAAGCGGGTGTGGATATAGACATATGTATATACTGTATGTGTGTGTGTGTGTGTGTGTGTGTGTGTGTGTGTGTATCTACACACATAGTCAAAATTGTTGGTACCCTTCCGTTAAAGAAAGAATAAAAAAAAACAATGGTCACTGAAATAACTTGAAACTGACAAAAAAGTAATAATAAATAAAAATGTATTGAAAATGAACTAATGAAAATCAGCTAATGTTTTTGAATTTTGGTTCAGAATCATTTAAAAAAACAAACTAATGAAGCTGGCCTGGACAAAAATGATGGTACCCCTAGAAAAGATTGAAAATAATTTGACCATAGGGACACATTAAACATTGGTATCATGGTGTGTACCACACTGAACATGGACCACAGAAAGCTAAGGAGAGAGTTGTCTCAGGAGATTAGAAAGAAAATTATAGACAAGCATGTTAAAGGTAAAAGCTATAAGACCATCTCCAAGCAGCCTGATGTGTTTAGGCACTTGATCGCACGCTAAAATACCCAAGAAATTTGTCCCATTAATAATTATTTTTCTAACAATGCTAGTTAGTTCTATAGTATTCATAGTGTTTTAGTAGTAGTCCATGAGCCATTTTCTCCTGTTTGAGCCAAAGTGGACTTAATGGCAGACAACCCCGGAGGACACCAAATCATAAAAAAGTGAGACTGGAATATGCCAAAATGCATATTGACAAGCCACAAAGCTTCTTGGAGAATGTCTTTTGGACAGATGAGACAAAACTGGGGCTTTTTGGCAAGTCACATCAGCTCTATGTTCACAGACGCCAAAAATGAATCATCCAAAGAAAAGAACACTGTACCTAATGTGCAAAATGCAAGAGTGGCGTTAGGAAAAGCGTCCTCTTCAAAAGTTGTGAAGTTTGGTAAACACGACCTCAGCTGAATGCTGACTATATACACAAAGTGTAGGTAAAAGATGGAGCTAGTGACATCTCATGAATACGCATGGTTGACAGGCCTTGAGGTTGCCCCATTCACACTACATACATTTTTTATTTTTTTTTAAAAACCCACTATATTGTAACTCTACCGACATTGCACCGCTTTTTTTTTTTTGGGAGATGACTACAAGCAAAATTAGTGGTGTACTAACACACATCTACCAATTTAAAATGTTAACAAATCATTACAGCACAGATACATCTCCTAAAGAATTTTAGGAGATGGCATACAAGAGATGACCCCCATCCCGCTCACATCCACCCCATTTGTCCCTGGATACATGCTGATATCTATTACAAACAATACCACCCCATACCCCACCCCCTCTCACAGATACATCTCATAAAGAATTTTAGGAGATGACATGAAGGAGATGACATACTTCCCTTCTCACACCATTTGTCCTGGATACATGTTAATATCGACTACGAACAACGCTAATCCATACACCCTCTCACAAACAAACATATGGTTACAGGATCCATGCTGCTATAGCCTGCAAACAGTACCAACCACCACAGCATCAAAAGCCATAAACATTTTGACCACAGCACACTAGGCTTTGTTTGAACTTTTAATGATACTGTAATAAAAAAGACACCTCTTGGATACAACGGAGTTCACATATAGGTATACAACTGTGTTTTGTTCACTGAAGCAGTATCCACAGGAGTGGGGTCTTCTTTTGTTTACGGAGCAACTGATAACATCTTGGATACAACCTACTTTTTTTTTTATCTGACTCAGGATCAACAGTATGGGTCTTCTGTGGCAACACCAAAAAGGCAAAAACATTTTGGTCACAGGAAGCAGCGGTTTGTTTGAACTTTTAATGATACTGTAATAAAAGACACATATTGGGATACAACTGTATTTTTTATCTGCATCAGGATCCACAGGATGGGGTCTTCTTTTTTTGTTGTGGAGCAACTGATAATACCTACAGCAGACACCTTTGGACAACTACCAATAATTAACATCAGCCCTAGGGTTACAAAAAGGACACCAGGGTCACAAAAAGGTCACCAGGGTCACCAAGGGTGCACCTGCATCCCAACACACGCACACTCACGCGCGCGCGCACACGCACACGCACACGCACACGCACGCTCACGTGCACGCGCATTTCACATGCACGCGCAAAGCCACCAGTCCTATACTACTCACACGTCAGGCAAATATAAAAACGACTTTTTTTCTCAGCAGGCAGATGATATGAAGGGCTTATGCTGACTGGCAGGTGAAATCTGCAAGTAAACACGTCTGTTCTTACTCTGATCTCTGAGGGTTCGCTGCTGACAGTCTCATCTGCAACGACAGTCAAAATGATCAATTCTAGTGAAAGGTTTGGTTGTCAGGAGGAGAAAGATAGCATCTGATTGTAGATTATTTAATAAACCATGCTGCACTGCTGTTCCCCAGCTTGTTAATTAAGCAAAAATATCCACTAAACTGCCCATTACAGCAACTTCAATAAAATCTTTAGAGCCCCAAAATTCTTTATTTCTCCTCAAGGGCACATTTTCAGTTAGCAGAGCCAATTATCATATGCATGATTATCTATGAGTCTTGACGGCCCATCTGTCTCTAAAGTCCTGCTGATCTGTGCCTCTCTCCTCCCTTCCGCTTGTCTATGAAGTTCTGTCAAACCTAATCTTTATGTATGGCTGCTGTCGGGAGCATCTGACTACATTTACAATTCTAATGTATGCAGATCGACCTTTCATTTCCTCATTGAATCTCCTGGTGACTCTTGAATGACTTTGAATGACTGAATGACCTTTGGTAAATACAGCTAAGCGGGGACGGGAGGAGCAAACATGGCGGAGTCTTTCTCGTCGTGTCATTAGAGAGGAGTCCTTCCAGAGGAGTGAATCAAAATTACATCGGACATTCTGCTTTCAAAAGACGCCAAACATCACAAACCACGTGTGGGTTCTTTCAGTGTTTCAGTGTCAATAAACTGATATGCCACTCTTCCTATATTGGATGTGTTATTTGACTCAAAAAAAGGCAGCCAGATCAGAAACATTGTTGGAGGTTTTAGGATATTAGGTGAGAATATTGCACCTAATAAAAAAAAAGCTTATATAACCTTCCTGCTTCAGTGAAGATGGCATTAAACCGGTGTCAATCAATGTCACGCTGTACGATGGAAACCAAGAAAAAGAGGGAGCAAGTCAGGTAAGATGCACAGTGTACTGGAATGAAAAGACAGCTTCAATAAGACATGGTTCTTATCTCTGTTCCTGCCCAGTAGTATTTGTGCTTTTTATAACATCCATTTCATAGAATTTAAACATCATATAAAGATTAAAAAGATTTCAAATTTGACCAGATGCCATAATCATAAGGCCATAATATCTGGCAGTGGTGGGAACACAATGTCGTCGACCTTTATCAACACCTGTTTCTTATTTACTCATCCAGAACTTATGGAGCAACATTATCATTCATTTGAATTAAGTTTCTGGCCACCTGATGACTGTAAGTCACTGTAAGTCTCCACCAACTCCTGAGGGAAATCTCTGTCTCTTCAGCTGCCAAGCCGCCTGTCTTGGGTAATATATTGATTAATGAGGCTGACATAGGAAGGGGAGCTAAATCTGAATGGCTTGTTGAATCACATGTTTTCTGATCTAGGCAGCCCACCAAAAACTGACTGGGTTGTTTTATTTCACAGTTTGTGGGGATGTGGGGCCTCTGGGATGCTTAGCTCACTCACATTCTGTGTTGTTATATCTTGTTGCGCTGTGCTGTAATAATTTGTTCCCCAGCCACTCTGCCATGATCTAACTATGTGAAGTGATTCAGTGATGGAAATTCACTCATGCTACTATTTAGTGTGGGCGGCTCCATGACAAGCCCACACCTTTTGAAGTTTGGCTGTTTATTAATTAGAGAAACAGAAACTCCTCGGTTGGTAGGCACTCCAGATACCCAAATATGTATGAGCACAAGCACAGAAATAGTGGGTTTTTCATGGTATGTCCCCTTTAAGTTAAAGATCTGAGTACTTCTTTTACCACTGATGTTTTGTAGAGACAAATTTTCATGTGACATTTCACTTTATATATTTGATGTAAATCACCACAGCGACACTCTGCTCAAATGATTCATCTCAAACTACCTGCTTCTTTTTTTTGGCCTGACCAAAATCAGAAAATGATTTATTGCAGCCATATATTACTTTTATAAACGTGGACTGACTGATCACTCATTCATTGGGCAGTTCTGGCAACCAGTCTGCCATCCCAGCAGCATCGTCAGTGAAATACACAGCCGCAGGAGAAAATCAAAACCAAATTTATTCTACTGACTGACAGCCGGGTCACGCTGTACTCAGAACTTTTATTCATTTTCTGCGGCGGTCACAAAGAGTTCACGGAGCTTGCAGAGAAATATTTGGATGTGACTTTTAGTGGAGACTGCAAATGGAGTCTGAGAGAAAATGATGCATTCTTGTGTCACAACATGAAGCCAGTGATGGAGGAATGCGTGCTTGGAAGCATGCAAACCCAACATGAGGTTAGCTGTATACACAACCATATCAATCTGCACGACAAAAGGCTGTAATGGTGTTCTCTTTGGAAATGATTTCGACTAGGATTTTAACATGCGTTTGAGTTGAAAGTGTAGAAACAAGATGAATCAAGCTCTCTTGGCAGAGATTTTTTTTGTTGTTTGTGTTTTTCTTTGAACAAAATGACTGCACTAATGGACTGATTATACGCATAAGAGGATCTCTCAGGAGGAGTGAGTAAATACCCGTTATTATGTGATCACAGTGTTGTGAAAGAAATGAAGTCCTATCCACGAATTGGCAAGATAAATCTGGGTGCTTAGGTATGATGAGGTTCTCAATCTCTTGCTGCTCCAGTGGAGATATAGTGACCAGCAGATCAGACTGGTTGTACTGGGCATTTTATGAAAGTGTGTGATGCAGTGGCACCCTCCAGAGGACAATGTGATAGTGCTTTCCACGGCTGTTTTGTTGATAATGCCTCATACAGTAGTTTGATCTTCCTGCAAGAAATGCATATGCAACATGGATTCCATTCATGTTTCATTAATGGAGTTAAAACCATTATACGCAAAGTAGTATCTGTTCAGATTACAGTAGTATTACAGTTTTTCCCTGTTGTAGTTCCAGTGTGCTCCGTGGAAACTCCAGAGGAAGAAAAGGATAAGAAATCCAACATGGGGAGTGTCTTGTTTATTGAGCATTTTAACCAGAAGAGGATGCTGCTCTCTCACTCATGAAGAGAAAGAAAGAAACTAGCAGTAGTCCCAGGCTGGAGTTAACAGAGGAGAAAACAGTATGTGCAGTCAGAGAGTCTTTGTGTTGCAGTAACTGAAACAAGCAGCAAAAGAGAAAACAGTTAATATAGTAACCTGGTTTGACAAAATGCTTTTTTGAAAAGCAATATATTTTTTATTGGATGGTATTTTAAAAAAGAAGAGTTGACAAATGTGAATGTAAAGAATCTGGGCCTTTTATTTTCATCTTCCTTGTTTTCTTTTCGTCATTTATTTTAAAAGCAGTTAATTTTTCCTCTTCTCTGTTTTTTGTTTTTTTTTGTCTACAGATGGTGGGGAGGGTAGGGACGGGGCGGTCCGTAGAAACTAAGGATTGTGGGAGGCGTTCAGACGCTTCACGTCTGTCGCCAGAGGCCTGTGAAGTGAAGTGTGATTCTCTAAAATGTGTTTAAATGTTGTAATGAGCAGCTAGAGTTTAGATCACTGTATCCTTCATGGAGCTTTAGTGGGAGACTGCGGTCTAGACACTGGAGACTGGGAGGAACTGCTTGATCAACATGTGAAGTATACTGTATGCATTTACTCATTAAGTTGGGAAATATCATATCTTATCTGCCTTCAGGTGCTCATTGATCACTGGTTAATATACTCATTGATCTAAACAAATGAAAGAGACACTGCAACATGTAAGTAATGGACATCGGACATAAACACACATATGCATATAGTTATTATTAACGTGGCGCACCAGTTGTCCAAATCTCATTCTCTGCCTTTTTGTCTTTTTGAAGGACAGCATTCCTGGTTATAAATCTGGAAAATGTTTGACTTTATGAGTCAAAGTGGAGTGCCACATATAACATAACCAGGAGTTTGGGACTGTGTGAGGCTACACTGTCTCCTCTGTGGAGGAGGAGCAGGCTCAGCGTGGCCTTCAGGTCCTCTGATGGAGCACCTCTGTGAACCCAGCCCTTAAACCGGGACACAGCTGTAAACCAGGAAATTATTCATTCATTCATTTATTCCCTGACATACATGTATACCGTATAACTAACCTATCAATTCAATTAAGCCTAATTTGGGGATTGGCATCAAGAAAGCATCTAACAGACCTAAAGCACAGTGTTACTAATAACACTAACGATGGCTCTGTTCTATTTAAGTGTCCCAGTGAGAGTGACGGTGGGTCAGCATGCACAATACCAGAGACCTGAAATTAAAGCAGCTAAATGTAATTCAGCCGTCATTAATTGAATTTTCACACCAGTGCTTTTCCCAATTTCAAAATGTATTCTGTGAAAAAGGTCTATTTGGTGACTTAGTTTTAGAAAACCTCACCAGTTTATTTGGCAGATTTACACCTGAAGATGAAGATAGAAAAACAGAAAAAATAGGATGTTGAATAGTGTTGTCTACTTTACAGACTTGTGCTTCAGAATACATTTCATTTCAACTATTACAGTAAAATAAAAAAGGAACTACACAACCAAGACTGTAGTGAAAAAAAGAGATTGAGCAAAATATACTGCCAGCACGTCAACTGCACTTTTATCAAACATGCAGCGTGCATTTTGTGTGTATGGAGATCATAACTGTGTGTCTGTCTGTGAGAGTCTTGACAAAATGAGAGAGTGCAGCTCGGTGAAAATGGCCTGTGACCGAACCATCACTGCGCCCATCATGCAATGCTGTGTGGTCACCAAGCTGGCGTTTAAACTGCATAGAGCACAGGAAGCAAGTTGACTGGACTGACCCTCCCTTCATCCCTGCAAAAACCACATCATATGTAAAAAAGAAAGAAAGAAAGAAAGAGAAAGAAAGAGAAAGAAAGAAAGAAAGGTGTCATCAGAGAGAGAGAGGCTGCAGAGAAGCAGACTATGGTCAAAGAAATGAAGAAATCACAGTGAGAAATGTAGAGCGAGGGAATGAGGAAGAGACGGAGAGAGAGACAGGGAGGGGAGAGAGAACAGGAGAGACAACGTGGCAGGAGGTTTGTCCCATGCATGTAGACTTTGGTGGAGATGATAGGACTCCGGGTTCATCTGAGGATGTGTGCTTGAAGAAAGCTCTGCGTAACCATTCATAAGTGTGCAGCAACTAAACAGTTATTAACTTTCAAACCCCTTTAAATGCTGTTTTACTCTATTTGATGCCACATCCGACAGCATTAAATACAGTTTAATATATGGCACCATTAATATAACAGTGTAATGTATTATAGAGGAGGATCGCTTGGTTCTTCTCCTTTCTTTGTGTTTTCTCCTTGCAGACAGACTTTATCACAATGATCAGGCTGCCCCATTAAAGAGGAACTTCCTGTTTACACCCAAGAAAAGCCAATTTAGCTATTGAATGAATCAGGAGCCTCTACTATAAGGTCACTGCATATTGAAGGAGATTGCTGAATATATCAAATCCTTGCAAAACAGTGTTGATTTAAGTAGTTTGACCTTTGCAGTATGACTTGTTTGAGCTCTTGTTGTGCTTGTTGCTTGCGGTTTACTTTTCATCCATGTTGACTTTAACACTTAGAGGATACTTGCTTATTCCAAGAAGAGAAATCACAATAAATAACGGTCTAAAACCGTACATGGTCTGGGCACCTGATGTAGGGAAGACTCGGTAGTTTATAAAATGTGCAAAAACTTGCAAATCAACACATTTTAAGGAAAGATGTAACCCCATGTGAAGGTTTGTTACACTGAGGGAATACAGACGCACTGCAGAGCAGACGGAGGGTAATAGTAGGTTTCACATCTCCTCGGCCCACCTTTCAATTTATACTTTATTGCTGTTGAAAAGGGGAGAATCTCTTAACATGCAATCACAGTCTTCAGTCAATCCACGTGCCTGTAAAGATGAAGTATGACTGGCAGACTCACTCACACTCACTTCACACAAGTCACCTCACAGAAGCAGACCTGGGACTTACAGGTGTGTGTGCAACTGCTTTCCCTTCAGTGCAATGAAAGTTCAATGTACAGTAAGTCCTAGTTTCTGTCTAGGTATAGCTAACATACTGTCACTTACGAAGTTGTTTTAACAGCTCAAAGCTCTGGTAAACTAAGCTCTCATTTTGCCTTTTTATTTATCTCATTTGTGTAGGAGCTGGAGTGGGTGATCAACTCCAAAGAGACCCCAGAGTCTTTTCATTACTAACCAACACAATGCAGAAGCCCACCAGTTACACCTATGCGGAAAATGTATTTTTCATGATTCCTGAGTTGTAAGATACTTTGACCCTACCAATGAGCAAATTTCATAGCATATATTTAAACAGTTTGACATTTTGAAACAGTTTGACATTTTGGTAGCCGTGGTATGGAGGTCACACGCCTGGACCAATCGCGAGCCGAGCACTGCCACAGCTTGTCAGCTAGAGAGACTCGCCGCTGTCAGTCATGACGTCTCGCCCCCTTTTTATAGCATCAAATAACTCATTAAAACCAAACTTAGCAGAAAGATTAACACTTAAACATACATCAGTGAAATGACAGAAACCATCTTTGGGAAAAATGTATTTGGCGTGTACTCTGACTTCTTATTTTAGCCCATGTCCCATCCACTAACATGGAGGGGGCGGGATTTATGACCTATACTGCAGCCAGCCACCAGGGGGCGATCGAGATGTCTTGGCTTCACTTTTGGTGAGCTGTCATGTGGTCCACCTTTATATACAGTCTATGGCCTGGCTCTGTCTGAAGTTAACAAAGTACACCTACTAGCACCTCTAAAGCTCACTAATTAACACGTTATACCTCATTATATATATAATTTCTGTTGGGCCTGGAGTCTTGTCATCATCACGAGGTTTCCAGGCAGCCAACGGAGAAACCAGGAGACCTGTCATGTGTTTAGTGAGATTTAGATGTGTTGGTAGCCAAATTCTTTTTATCTATGGACAGAGCAAGGCTATCTGTTTCCCCCGATTCCAGTCTTTATGCTAAGCTAAGCCAACAGTCTCCTCATTGCTTCATATTTAATAGACGATTATGAGAGTCGTATCGATTTTCTCATCTTGGCAAGAAAGCACATTTCCAAACGTGTCACTTGCTAAGTGCATTATCAACCAGCACGCCAAAAACTGATTCCAGCCAGGAAACCCCTCCACCAATCACAAGGAAGCGTCATCTTCCTCGCGATAGCATAGAAAAGAGGGAGCGGGGTGAGGAGCTATGAAGTGTGTCTGGGTGGGATGGGGAGGAGTGGGAAAGGGTGGGAATGTGACGGGGCAGCGAAGGGAACGAGGGAGGAGGGTGAGGATGAGGAGTGGCTGCAAGCACAGGTTTTTTCTCCCATCAGTGAAAGTAATGCAGCCCATAAGAAAAGCGTTCCGCCCACTTTATCACTTCCCCTCATACTGGAGGTGTGTTTACCTCCTGAAGGGTGTCATCCAGTGGATCCACCCAAAGCTACACCCACAGCAGCACCTGGGCAGGCTCGTCCCACCTCCACCTCTCTGACCACCAGGAGCGAAGGAAGCCTTTGGCAACACAGATTCCACATAAGCTTCATTCCTTCCTTGCGTTTTGGTTCCACTGTTACTGACAAGCACTGAGACAATCCAGCAGTGGGAGTCTGAGCTCAGGGAAAGAGAGAAAGGGAAGAGGGGAAAAAAGGCATGGGGGGAGGGGAGAGTGTTGGACCTTTTAAGATGTCTGTGGAAAATGAATCATGGGGGCCGGCACAGGGGGAGATCCAGAGGAGAAACACATCTGGTTAGGAGGAAAAGAAAAGAATAGGATTGAGAAAAGAGCAGAAAACGCAGAACACTTAAAAAGCATATATAGGGTTTGTTTGAAAAGTATCTTGAATGTGAGACACAGCGACCTAAGTGAGACGTTATGTCCCTTTATTAGAATAAAGGAAGGATGACTGAGAGACAAAGAAAAAAGGAGATATAAGTTAGCAGAAAGTTTACACAGTGACGTGTAGAAAAAAAAAAAAAAAAAGTCATCTGTGAGTTTAATGCCATGTTATCTAAGCTGGAGACGTCCCTCCCTAAACACTGACTGTTCTCCACAATAGGCGGGCAGACGCAAGGAAATGCAACGCTGCCAGCTCTCGACTCACTTTGGTCGCTGGGGCTTGTCATTAAGATTTTTTTTCCTGTTCTCTTTTAGAAATCGGTCTGCACGAGCAGCAAAGACACCGTCTCAGGAGCCCGACCCAGCCACGTCATCTACAGGTCTTAGTGAAGGGGAATGATCACTGTGCACCAAATCATTATATCAAAAGGTTATTTTATCAAAGGAGGAATGAATCTACATACCACTGTGAGACTGTTTTAACCCCTTAACATACAGCTTTCTCTTTTAGTTTCCCCTTTATTAAGGTTGTTAAAATCATCTCAGTCAATACTGCAACATGTTTATTATGGATTGGCTTGTTCCAGGTCTACATTGAAGCTATATGTTGTGTGAATATTCAATATTCAAACCAAAGAATTCATGTTTTTATGGCTCCATCAAAAGGAAATATTTTAAAGCTTGTGTGCATCATTTTGTACACATTTCCCCCAAAATTCAGCAGGCAGATATGGGTTCTTTGGAAAAATGTAAGATTTGTGCTTAAAATGCACACGTTTATAATGCAGGCTGGTACTTGTTTATGTGAAGCTATAGCTAGTATTATAAGTTACTTATATAAGTTTTACTTGAGAGATGTAAGATAAAAATCCAATAAAGTGCATATAGAAAACACCTTGAATCATAATGAGAAATGCTACTGCTTTGTTTTATTGTCACAGAGGGAGTGGTCAACAGACGTGGAAGAGGAAAGACAGAGGGAATAGAAAAAGAGAAAAGAAGAAAGGGGAGCAAATTCCTGCCATGTTGGAAGAAGACCAGATCTGAGAGACTGGAGGCTGCCAATTTAGAGCTCAGACTAAATGCTGGAAAACTCTCTCTCTCTCTTCTCATTTCTGTCTCAGCAATTTCACTAAAACTAAAATCTCACAGCACACTAAAACTTTAACAATGTCTCTGTAAAACTCTGTAAAATTGGACGTCACCAGAAACAGCATCTCACTCGTCCTTTGGTATTCCTGACTGACACGTTGAAACCTTGAGAGAAAGGACATGGTGGGTGATAAATGGGAGAGAAAAGGAAAAGGAGGTCTAAGAAAGCAAAAGTAAGAGAGAGATTTCTCTGATGGCCTGAATAGATAATATCAGCACAGACCGTTTGTGGGTGAAGGAGAGAGTGTGTGTTGACACTGAAGACCCCGGGGAGCAGTTAGAGGAAACAGCCCTGATTCCTGCTGCGTGTGGTCATCCTGTCTAACACCGGCTAAGAAAACACAGCGACACGGACCCCTCGACACCGCACATGCTCACCTGAGTGTGTCTATTAGTGTGTGTGTTTTCATACATTCATGAGTGAAACCTAAAGCGGATGATGTTTATGAACTGGTGTGTAGAATCCCATTTGATGTCTTTAATGTGTCATCTTTAATGTCATATTAAGTCTCTACAGTATGATGAATGCTTTGCTTTCATTTTCAGACAAGATGTGTCACTGCTGCGTAATAGGTCTGCCTTTACTGTGCTGATCACACGTTTCTACATGTGCGTCACAAAAAATATCAACAGTACAAAACATAACAAAACATAAAATCATCATGAATCTATGAGGTAAAAAAAACTAAATATACTGTAGAAATATTATATTATATTTGCAATTAGGGGTGCCACGATATACCGGTATTAACAATAACCGTGATATTTTAAAATGAAATATTGATTTTGTGTCTAATAATACTCATATGATGATATTGTGTAAATAATCAGTTATACAGTTATTGTTACAGTGTCTCTCCACCTCCTAAGCTCATATTTTGAGTGTCATTCATTAACCAAAAAAGAGAAAAAATGCAAAATAAACAAAGTTAAAGATGAATTTGATTGTTTTTGTTTGTTCAAATTTTCTATAGATATCGCAATAATATCGTATTACGAATACTTTTTTTTTAATCGTAAAGTGAAAGCCCTATGTGCAATACTTTCATATATCTCTATCTCACATTGATAGAGCAGATTAAGGGAAATAATTATTGAATATAGCTTTGAAAGTTAGAAACATTGGCGTAACAAAAAAAACAGATTGAGCTTGAGACGGTTTTCAATGTGATTGGTTTTCAAGACCTTTGATTAAAAAGTATTATAGATTAAGGATGTACATGTGGTGATATACTTAAATCATATGTTTATGTTTTGGAAGGGAAAACGTGGTTGGGCCTTGTTTGTGCTTTAGCCCCTGAGGGAGAGAAAGAGGTCACATTTAATATAGCAAATAACAAGTCCCAGCACATCTGTAATCTCTAAACATGGTCACTCTCAAACCTCCATGATGTCAACCATCAGAAGAAATGATTACTGGACAGATAAGGGGCAGGGATTAAAGGGATTACAGAAATAAAATTAAGATTTCAGTCTAAAAGTTGCAAATTCATTTATAAATATATATAAAGAAAGTTGTTCTATACATCTCACAATGAGAAAACATATATAAACCTCACTGATCTCAGATCTTCTGAGTTTGCTTTTATGAGAGGAAACTGGCATGTATTCTGGATCAAAGCCCACCAGCAGGTACAGTGTTATTACTTCCTTATTTAGATCATAATATGGTGCCATCCTTTTTGAGATACACCAGCTTCAAAGTCCTTTCCTCTGTCTTTTAATCCATTCGGAAGATGAGATGAAAATAGAGCCCAGGGCTATTTCTGATTACAGACAGGTATGAACCTTTTGATAAATAACAGCAGTTTCATTTCAAAGGCACAACAATCTCTTTCAGTCTTTATTCCTTTAAAAGAGAGTTTCACATTCAAACTTTCCCTGAAACGGTTTCATAGATGTGATAGTACCTCTCTGTAGTGGCAGGAAACTGATCAAACACTAATCTGTAAGCGCCGCAATAAAGGTCCAGAATGAACTCATTACGCAATCTGTGTCTTTTGTTTTGTTGACAACATTATGTTAAGTTTTTTGGCATCTTGTTTTTGATTTGATACAAATTGGTTTAGGCTATTAATTCAGCACAACTTTAAATAATGATGTAGTCCAGTGCTGCTTACTTCAGACTCAGTAGACACACTTTAATGATCCTACAAATCCACAATAGGACTAAACTTCTTACATTTGCATGGTAATGTGATATCCACACGCAGGCAAGGGGATTATAAATACCCACTTTGTAAAGGGCTTCTGTTTAACACAATTAAGAAATAATCTATCTCTCTCTCTTAAACTGTTTTTACGAGTCTGGGAAGGAGGCTAAATAACGCTTTGGTATGGCCATTCTCAAAGGGGTCCCTTGACCTCTGACCTCAAGATATGTTAATGAAAATGGGTTCTATGGGTACCCACGAGTCTCCCCTTTACAGACATGCCCACTTTATGATAATCACATGCAGTTTTGGGCAAAAACCATGCAGTTTTTTGCAACCCCAAACTTGCTGCAACAACTTATGAGACATAATAGAGCATTGGAATGGCCATCATATACTTCCATCATAATGTTGTAAGCCAAATAGTAAAAAACAGGTCTATGTGGGTCTCTTTGGGTTAATTATTAGGCCTATTATTATTATTTTTAGATTTTGTGAACTTGTCTATTATGACAGGGGACAAACAATACAGGTTCAGGTTACAGGTTTATTACACGGCTCTGTTGAATACTCGATTCTGATTGGTCCATCACGGCGTTCTATAGGCTGTTATTTCTTTATAGCAGACCGTTGCTATGTATAACAGACTAAATTATTGGTTTCTTAAGTAAGTAGTGTAATAAGAGGGATAATGTACAGCTAGGGGGTCATTGTTATGAAATAAACCCCGAAAGGGCGATGCACCCTGACTCAAAGCGCCTGAATTTTGTGTTTTCCTTTTTTTCCACCATAACGTGATGCAGAAAAGGCAGAAATTGGTGCATACAAATTCACCAGAAAGCAGGAAATAAAGTGTTTGATGTTCAAAATTTCCTGAGGGACGACCCCCAGATCCCCACTTAATATGTATCCCCTCCAATGTTGAAATGTAACTTACGCCGTTGACTGTACACGTCACATTCCCATTATAGGGGCTGAGCCCCCCTACAGGTCTGATCTAGAATCACCGCTGCTCTCTCTCTCTCTCTCTCTCTCTCACCAGTCGGGGCCTGTCCTCTCCAGCTCAGAGTCTGTCTCCTCTCTGAACCCCCCCAGGCAGACCGCCTCCTCTCTCTCTTCCTCTCTGAGCCTGGGTTACTCAGGTCACAACAGCACAGTATACTGTAGCGTTGAAACTAGCATCTAGCAACCTCTTTGTCATATTAATAAACACATGCTTGAAATAGTGGACAGACAAAAGGATGAATTGAAAACAAGAAAATGACAAAAAGGAAGACAGGGAGACAGAGATTATAGTGGATTCACAAGCCAGTCCAACTGTAGGTTGACTTTAGTGTGACGAAGTTCTTCAACTGAAAAGCATACCAACTTTTCTTGCTTTCTCATGTTGAATGTTTTTTTTTCTATAGACCCCTCGGTGTCACTGTTTGGTCGCAGTAAACACGTGCTTAATGTTGTGAATTAAACAAAAGCACTTGTTTAGGTTCAGGCAACCAAACCACTTAGTTATGTTTAGGAAAAAACTACATGGTTTTTACTACGTTTGACCAGTGAAAATATGACTTGACGTTGTGAACACAGGACACGAACGAACAGAAAGTGCCACGGATGGGTTTACGTTATTGTTAATTTAACGCTGATGGCCGTGACAAGGCGTCGGTATTTGACGCCCTGGGAGTGAGAACGGGCTGAGTAAGCTAAACCTTATTCCCTTTTTTATCTCATGCATTTCATGAACAACATTTTGTTCTATACAAAAAAATGAGGATCAAACCTAAAAAACACTGACGTGGTGTTCAGACGTTGAACTTGTACTGCTTTAACCAGACTCTCCTAAATCATATCACAGCTGTATTTTTCATCCGTCCTCCTCTTGCCTGCTGCAGTGTGTGTGTGTGTCTATGTACATCTCCTCTAAATGGATATTTAGCACTGAGCACCCCAAACAACTGTTAATATCTCACAACCTGGATTTAAGGAGAGAAGAAATAAAAAAACTGCAGGAAAACCAGACGTGTTCTCTTCCTCCCCTCCTCCAACCAAATCCAGCAGTGGACACGTGGAAGAATTTTCTGGTCATCATGAAGTTTTTGGGCTCAGCAGAGAGAAAAAAATAGAAAGCCACAAAGCAGGACTGGAGAGGAGGAAAAGAAAAGATTTTTTTTTGTTGTTGTAAATTCAGACTCCGCCCCCGGCATTACGACTGGCTGCAGGAGATCATCTGGTCAACCAACTGAACTGGGTGAAGAGGGGAAGAGTGAACACGCCCTGAAGCTATGAAGTGTGTGTGGCATGTGTGTGTTTATTTTACAGACAGAAAGAAAAGACAGCAGAAGATTAAAGTAAAAGAGAATAGAAGTATGATGATATGAGTAAATCTGTGTGTTGGGGGGACTTTTAGTTAATGTGCAAGTAGCTGTAGAGAAGAAAAGGTGTGTATGTGAGTGTGAGAGAGTGAGGCGAGCCCATACCTGCCCCACTGCCCCACGTAAACCCTGGAATGACTGGGAGAGTCAGGACCACCTCATTGCTTTAACAAGTGGCCTCCTCCATTAGTCTTTACTGTCCTTATAAAACCAGAGCTCAGCTGTCTCACCAAACCCCCCTCATCTTTTTGCTATTTGTAGTCAATGCAGGGTGCACGGCCACGTAGTGCAATAATCAAAGTAATGCAAAGTAATTAAACGTATTAAACATAATTTACCTGCAGTAATCTGTGAGAATCTGAATATCATTATCATTAATTCGCCATTTGGAGGCCGAAAGGCGAAGGCGTCTGCTGAGATGTGCAGAAAATACTCATCATTGTAAGTCATGGCCACCTTAAGGCTTTATAGTAGATTAATCTGTGTGACACGGATTCATTTAAAATGCATGCTATAGTTTGGTCATCTATGGTGAACATAGTGGTGCTAACTTGCAAACTTCCAAGCAGAATACATGTGCGTTTTTTTTCCTTTTCTTAGTAAATTATCTGTTGGCAGAGATACAACAGTACAAAAGAGACAGCACTTCCCTGCATGACGAGGCAAACTCTGGAGTTAGTCTGCTGATAGTGAAAGGGACACTTCCGTTCTCAACATGATGATAAAAACCAGTTGGTTTTGCACATTTCCTCTGGGTTGCAACAGCAACAAATTGAGCTAATTTTCTTATCTTTTCCCAAAAATACTTATGGGATAACAAATCAGAAAAGATTTGCATGTAAAGAAACAGTTCAACATTTTGGGAAATACTTCTACCTTATCTGCTTATGTGAGAAGATACCACACTCTTGTATGGTAAATCTGCCCTTTTCACAGCAGCCATTGTGACATGTGACTGCAGGGTCAATGCAGGTGTAATCAATAACATTAATTATTGCTCTGATCCACTGAGGTGGGTCGGAGCTCTGGTATTGTGCATGCTGGCTCACTGGAATGTCCGTGTCACGCGGGGAAAACAGCTCTTTGACCAAAGGTAACAAACAAATTAACAAGTTTTATCTTGTTTGTTTAATCTGTACAAAAACTGGAGTGTAAAAAAAACGTTCCCCCTTTTTACTGTCTCATATTCAGCATACAGACCTGTGAGTGGTATCAATCTAACTCTCTGCAGGAAAAGAAAAAATCCCATCAAACTATTCCAGCTTTACTTTGTACCTCCTAGCCTAATTACAGCGCAGTTTCTCTTATTAGCGATTTTAATGAAACTGAATGTTTGTCCATTAAGAAGAAATCCACTTTCTACTCTTGTTATCTGGACATTTTATTTACAACGCTGTTTAACAGTGAGAGAAAGGTACGAGCACAACAACAGAATATAAAGGCCTTTGCAACACCATGTCTATATTTTTCGTCTGAAATTGTCGCACTTTTAAAAATAAATACGACCACAAATTGACATTTACACACTGACTCTAAAACCTTCATTTGTCATTAAAGTTTTCGGAACAGGTTCGATTTAGTTTTTTTGCATTCGCCAAAAGACAAAAGAGGGTTGTTTGACCACTCAGAGCCACCGCCCGTGCAAACGTCATCATCCAAAATGGCATCTGATAAACTGATTCACATCTGATCATGTCAGCAAAACGATAGCGTCTTCATTCATTCATTCATTAGCCCCGTTTTGGACTAGCGCAGTTTTGTCTTGTATTGCAAATTTTCGCAACAAATAGCATAATAAAACGCATTGGACTCAGTGTGCAAGGTTTCTGTGTGTAACGATTTTATCGGATGGCGTTAAAAAAAACGCGTACGAAAAATACAGACTTGGGGTGCGAAGATCTTACGAGCAAAAATACAAAACACTTCGGCAAAATGGCAAAACTCTTTGCTCCAAAAACAATGAGATGTCTCCCCTCCTGTTTCTCTCTCCATCTGTCTGTGTTTGTCTTTGTGGACAGAGACACAAAGAGAAAGGAAAAAAAGACATAAAGAGCAATCAGACAACGGAGAAGGGATAGGGAATGGAATTAAATAAGAAAACAGAATTGAGGGAGATATGAGATTAAAATGAAAAGAAGAAGAAGAAGAAGAAGTAGGGAAGTAGAGGGAGGAAAGCAGAGGCAGTAGATTTTAACCAGATGCTGAACGTTCACAGTGGACGTCAGCCAACAGGCATGTACTCATGCTTTAGCTATGTCATGGGCTGCCTGCTCTACCCTAAAACCTCCCCCTTCCTTTACTCTCCCTTCTCTCCATTTCTTTTAACCTCTCTCTCTCACACACTTACCCCTCTTCCCTCAGCCTCTGTTAACCCCTCTCTCTCTCTCTTTATTTCATTCATGCGCTGACTCAACCACATAATGCATAAATAGACGTCTGACAAAAGGGGGGACGTGGACTGCGTATTGTCGTGATAAATGCTGGTCATGAAGTTCGTCTAGTCTTTGTAATAAGTAGGGTGGCACATTTAAAGGACATGGCTTTGAAATGCAACAACTGGTTCCATGATATCCCAGTTAGGGTGTACGATTTTTTGTCTGGCTAAGTGAACAGACGCTAGCATTTTGCTATGATGGTGATTTTCCATTGAGCACTCAGGGAAACGAGAGAGAGAGAGAGAGAGAAAGAGAGAGAGTGGGAGGGACTAGACAAAAGAAACTGAGGAAAAAAAAATAAAACCATCTGTAATTCTCAAGTGGAATTTCTTCCATCATGAGCCAAACCTCCGAATGTAACCAGCAGAGGAGGTCAACACATATAAACGCACTAAGTCTGGTGGATCTGGTGGCCTACATACAACGTAGATCAACACAAACCCCTCCTATAGTTAAATGAGGAATACTCCCCAAAACCAAAACTACATGAGCTAATTATGGAGATGGTTGTGTTTGATGTGCACTGGGAGAAAATCATCACGATTAAAGATCCTAATTAACTAGCACTTAGCCTCAGATGACACCTTGACCAATAGCTGAAGGTATTAAATCGCACCTAAAACACAAAAAGGGGTCCACCTCCTCACCCAGCTTGTGATGATGTCATCGAACCAGTCCAAACGGCCAGGCTGGCGGGGGGTGCGGACTTTACTAATGACTGTAATGTGGGAAAGACTACCCCTGCCACTTTAAGACTCAAGTGCCCGCCACATGGCTCCACCAGGATGTAATGTATTCCAGGTGTGGTGGAGGCTATTTTGTTTTAATTCACTCTCTCACACACATGCACGTATACATATACACTAACAAACAGAAGCATGCGTACGTGATCTCTACAAGTTTGTCAGATACATTTAACATGGCTGTCCTATCGTGCTAAAACACAAATTTTCTCAATCGAGGTATATTATTTCAGCAACATACAGGAAATATAAAGCATTTCAAGCCGAGCTACAGCTCCTGTGGAGCAGTCTGTAACTGGCATAAACTCTGAGCAATTTGCTAATTAGTGAACATGAGTAAACATGATCCCTTCCTATGGACGTCCTGCTGTTCCTGGTGCCTTCATTTCATAAACACGTACCTGGAGCAGGTCTATTATTTACATACAGTCGAAAGGAAATTATAAATGCATCTAATTATTATCTGTATATATGAGCCTACACATGAAGGAGATAATTAAAGGCTTGACAGTTAATACTGTTCTGTGATGTTTGTGGTTTTCTCTATATTTACATCATCGATACTTTTTTAAAGGCAGCGCTGTGCTATAGTGATGTGTAACGTTCATCCTCACCTGCACAAACCACAAAGCCACCGTGAGGCCAGGCAGTCTGTGAGGACTGTAATAAACTTGGTCAGGCCACTAACTTCTGAACAAAGAACCCGCACTTAGTCGCTCAGCAGGAGCTCACCTGGGGATTTCCTGAAGCATTTTAAACAATTAGTGTAATCTACTTTCCTAAATTAAGTCTCCCTAATGCTCCAAATCCATTAATTAATTGTCATTTTAAAGATGCAATGTGTCCGATCCTATAGCCACCTGCTCCAAACAAATAGAGGTCTGCATTTCACCTCTACTGCTGGGTCCATACAATCTAAATCTACAGTCATCAGTTATATAACGAAAAAACCCTACTACTAACTAACAGCAGGACAAGAATACGCAAAATTTGAGCGGGCTGCTCCGGAAACAGTCCTTCAGTTAGCAGCTGTAGCAACTCGCTGGAGTTTGCACTTGCTGAATTTGTGTTAACTGGTAACTGAAGGTCTATCTCAGCCAGTTCTCATTCCCAGGGCATAAAATACCGACGCTTTGTCGCGCCCCTCGGCGTGTGATGCCGACGCACAAGGCACCCTTTAGCACCTGTATGAGATGCACCGGGCTTTAGAGTAACTACAATGTAAACCCATCTGCGATAATATCAAACACTCAGAGAAAGTGCTCCGGAAGTGTGGTAGTTTTAAGGACGAAAAATCACACATAGGGTGGATGGGTCCGACAACATCCAGGAGACCGCTGTTCGTGTGCCGGGTGTCACGTTTCACTTTCACTTTACAATCAGCTCTTCGTCCGTGTCCCGTGTTCCCAACGTGAAGTTTCATTTTCACTTTGCAAACAGTAATTTTAAGCCCAACTATGTCGTTTTTTCCTAAACCCAACTATGTGGTTTTGTTGCCTAATCCTAAGCAAGGGTTTTTGTTTGAATTCACAACGTTAAGCATGTGTTTACTGTGACCGTAAAGTGACGCCAAGAGGTCTGACAAAACGTCAGTATGTGACGAGCTAGGATGAGAACACGTTGGTCTCCCGAAGCTGCTGCCCGCTCTTCTCCCGGCAAAGTAGAGTCCTGGCGGCGAGGAGGACGAAACAAAAATATAAGTCCTTTTCTCGTTTCTACAACTATGGATTTAATCCAATAAACAAACTAACGTTATCAAAACGTATGGTACACGGACCCTGTACCTTTAACGTGACTGACAACGCCTCGGGGCAGCTCTACTTCTCCATCCTCTCATGTTGGATTGATGACCGACTGGACACTACAATGACTCACTATCGCCTCTTGTCTTGTAGTACACGAGACAGAACGGGCATACGTCTTTGGCATAACGTCTTTAAATGTTTAAACTAACATTCTGGAAATATCTTACAGATTGCACCTTTAAGAACACGTCTGATTTTGAACACGTCTTTCATTTTTTTAACACAGAATCATGGGAATAAATACACTTATCACTGATAATTTGATGATTTGTATGTATTATTTGTACTTTATTGTGTAATGTATTGTTTAATAATTATGTGTTTAACTGCTTCTGCTGCCCAGGGACTGCAGATGAGCAATATTTTATCAGTATTTTCCTCTGGTGTACTGATCTCACATTTAATAGCCTCACTGTGAGCATTTGCACCTTTGTCAGTAAAACAACTGGGGCTCTTTAACATGCAGTGCTTGTGAGGGATTATTGGTGTGACATTGTTTCCAGTCACCATATACAATTGGATTTTGTTTTTTGTTTTTCAGAGCTTTGACACAAAGCAGTGTGAATCCATATCAAATACAAACAGCAGTGCCTCAAATCTGTATCTCTCTTAACAGTATCACAGGACACAGAAAACTGCTCCCTGCAGTAACTTCAGTTTCCCTTTTTTTCTCCTTTTGTTTGGCTCTGCGTTGTGTTTTCTCTGGACAGCAAACCCTAACATTTGGACTGTGATCCAAACCCATGGATCCAGACAAGCTGTGCTACAGGCAGAGAAGAAAAGAGAAGGAGGAGGAGAAGGAGAAGTGATGATGTGGAGCTTGTGAAACTAGGATATAGTCAGGCTGAAAGGGATTTTTAGAAAAATGGGAGAGAGAGGAAAAAGGGATGAGTATGCCATTGTGTGTGTGTGTTCATGTCTGTAAGTAATAGAGACTTACTTTCATTTTCATGCATTTTTGGATACCAGAAAGCAGTTTATTTAAGAATAATTAATTTGTGAATCAGTTTTGTCGACAAACACATTTAATATAAACTGAAAAGCAGAAGCTATTTGCCTCAGTTCAGACAGATTGCATCATTAAATCATGAACTATAATGCTTGGCTAACACAGTTCAATTAAATCAATGTCATTAAGAGTCTGTTCATTAATCTAACTCTTGTTTGAATGTGTTGTCTTCCATTTACTACTTTCTATTTTATCTTCCTGTTCATTATTTCCCTGCAGGCTTCTCTTTTAAAATACTTTATACGTTTTGCTTTGGAGTATATTTCCTCATCATCATCATCCTCTTCATCCCCACTCCTCCTTGCAGCATCAGGGGTCTTGATGTAGACTATATGCTCCTCCTCCTGCTGTGACCAAGTGGAGGTCCCATTGAAGTTCTGAGGAAACTCCTCGTTTCCTTCTATTTCCTGTGACCCTCAAGAAACTTCTTCTACATGCAAAATGACCATTAGAGTTACGGAGATGTGTCATATGTGAACAAGGCGCTATTAGAAACCGAGAAAAACACAAATATTAGTTATGTTTCGACAATTTTGAAAAATAATTACAACAGTGAAGGTAAAACTTTCTTTAAGATCCCCGTCTACGTAGATCCATGTCCAGGGGTGGATTTAGTGATTTGGGAGGGCCATGCAAACGCCCTCTTGCTTTACTTTTCACCCTCTCTAACTGGGAATATTTGTGTCAGCAATGGTAGAAGAGGTTGACTACTCAAAGCTTTATTTCTGAAGTAAAACTATTAGCTTTTAATTGTAAAACTGTTAACTATTAACAGTACAACTGTTAATACTGCAACTTAAAAGTCCTGCATTCAAATACTTCAAGCGAAGAGTGAAAAAGAGGTATTATCAGAACCTTGTGCTTAAATTTGATTACCGTGAATCTTGAATCTAATATGATGCTGGATAGTTTAATGAATAATAATGCATTATATTTGAATTGTTAAATTTTGTGAAATATTTGGATCTGCATCGTGCCCTTATAGTTGAAAAAAAAATAAAAGCATTTTGGCAAATTCTTCTTGGCCACTACCCACATAATCAGCTGTGCTGCTCATCCCACAAATGCATGATCCTTACAAGTTGCACATCATTGTGAAGGTAAATAAAACAGGCTTTCCAACCATGTAAAATACAATGCCAATTAGCATTGTAACAACAGAGAAATAATCGACCAAACACAAGTTTCCAAACTTTCTTTTCCCAGTTTATATTTTCAACAAAATCAGTTAGCTTTGCCCACCACTACCGGGGTCTTTGATTAATCGCTGGCTGAGTTTCCTGCTACCGATAGGAGATGTCTTCCACCCGCAGCTTTAACTTTTACTGCAGCGGCCCTCCTCCCACTGGCTTAGCGGGTGGAAAAAGTGACACAGCAGCTGACTAAAATGCAAGAGGTAACGCTGCTCCCAGACAGAGTGAAGAAAATGGAGACAAAAAAAAAGACCTCAGAGCCTGACTTAGTTTGGCAGGATTTATTCAGAATAAAGAAACATAGACGACTGTTAATTTAATGAGAACAATCAAAGACAACGAGAGAAAGTGACTTTGTTCACTGTTTGTAACACATGAGTTCAAGTGTGTAGTTACAAACAACAACATATGGAACATGTTCAACTGTGGAGACGGAGGTAGATGGTATTCCCAACCCCCAACACATACACACACATACACGCACACACACACACACACACACACACACACCCTGACAGTCTCTGCTCTGATCCAAAGCCATCAATTTACTGAAGTTGCTAAATAACTAATCTTTTCATGTCCGCTGACATATTTTAGAAAACTGGCAACTTCAACAAAGAATTGGGATGTACTTCAAACTTCAAAAGACATGAGTTAAAAATAAATTACAAATTACAAAGAAATTACAAAGCATGTTGTAAAAGAACTACCATTTCTCCACCATGTACCAAACCGACGAGTTAAGTAACTAAAATCAGCTGTGACAGTCTGTCTGTCCCCAGGCTGCATCATTTTAACCTCAAGCTCGGGGGAAGTTAAAAGGCTGATTGCCCTCAGCGAGCATCCACCAGGTGTTTTATGTGGCAGGTGGAGGTTTGATTGTTAGCAGGTGGCAGACAGTTCAAGTGCTCAATTAAGCTCATAACCCAGTAAAGGCAGGGCGCAATCCATTTTAGTGGTTCACTACACACGAGTTCTCGCTAGAAAAGCACATTACAGTGAGTTGGTCTCAGTTCAGTTATATTGAGCTTCATTCTACAAGGTTGTAAATGGGTGTAGGGGTTGGCACAGTACGTGTATACAGAGAGTCTGGA
The DNA here is from genome assembly GCF_043250625.1 of Sebastes fasciatus. Lineage (NCBI taxonomy): Eukaryota > Metazoa > Chordata > Actinopteri > Perciformes > Sebastidae > Sebastes > Sebastes fasciatus. The sequence continues at coordinate 14,899,243 of NC_133811.1, read as the reverse complement.
TTTATGGTTATGGTATTACATTTGTGTAATGTTACATGACAGAAACATGAAACATAAGCATTTTGAAAATATACAGAGAATGTGTGCTTCATTCAAAATGAAGTAAACATGCATACAGAATATATCATGTAGACTCTCAATACATTCCCAGTCATGATGTCTGTAGGGCTATCGAGAAGAGTAAGGAAATCATATCTACTAAAGTATGTTGGGGTTCAGGCTGTTCTCATACACTGTTTGTAGCTAAACCTGCAAAAAGTAATGCACTGTAATTTGTACATAACCCATATAATTCATTTATGTATAATCCACGCAATCGTGAGCCAGGACAGGTGACGTAAAGAGGAGGTTGGGGTGGACGGATGGGTCTAAAAACACTAGACTTTCGTTCAGGAGATCGCTGTTTGTGTCCTGTGTGAAACCAGAAGTCAACGTAGACTTATTTGTCACGTATCTTACATAGGCCTACTTAAGTAACGCCATTTCCGTAGTTATTTTAACCAAGTATTGTCACTTTCATACTTATTTTAAAGGGATAGTTTGGGTGCTTTGAAGTGGGGTTGTAGAAGGTACTTATCCATAGTCGGTATATTACTTACAGTAGATGCCGGTTGACACGCCCCCAGCTTGGAGAAACAGACAGGAGTACCAGCACCGGAGCAAAGCAATGTACTGCTGTAGACGGGGCCGACAGAAAAACGTTCAGCCACCTAAAAGAAGGCTCACCTAAAAAAATTGATCTCAGTTTAAGTGTATGATATATTTTGAATATTTTCTGATGGCGAGCTGAACTGAAAGTGAAACCTATCTATACTGCTTTTGTCATGTGAGCCTGCCGGCTTTGGAGAAAGCATAGACAGGTTTCACTTCAGTTCAGTTCCCCGTCAGAAAGGAGAAGGAAAGGGCTGTTTTTCTGCCGTCCCCACCACTGTATTGCTTTGCTCCTTTGCTGGTACTCCTGTCTGTCTCTCCAAACTGGTGGTGTGCCGACCGTCATCTACTGTAAGGAATACACCTACTATGGATAAGTACCTCATACAACCCCACTTCAAAACACCCGAACTATCCCTTTAAGTAACGCCACTTCCATACTTATTTTAACCCAAACCATGATAGTTTAGTTGCTGATCGCTCGTGTTGCTGGACATTGGAAAATGCACAGAAAAATATCATACGAACCATTGTATGAGGCCAATTATGGCAGGTTTATTGGTGTCCAATGGTGCCATGGAAGAATAGCATGCTTTTATTACAACCAAAGACTATACTAGGTTGATTCATGAATTATTACACCTTCAATTAGAGGAAGAAGAACCCTTTAGTAAAATCAGTATGTGAGGTTTGTAGTTTAATTTGACAACTTTCTTAGAGAGAAATTGCCTCACAGTACTCCCCACTCACTAACCCTACCCAGAAGTCCTGGTCTACTAGAGTTGGTGTTACTGTTCGGGATAGTCTGTGCCTTGTCATATCTTTGAGTCATCGGCTGATTTGAAATTTCCATTCAAAATGCTGGGGATTATGCGATAAAAAATATTCTATTTGATTTTTACAGTCCCAAGTCTTTTGGGAAATTACTTTGAATCAATCATTCTTATACGACGTCAAGAAACTTACGGAAGGCGAGAACGGCCGTGCTTGGAATAATCTTTTTTTTAATGCCGTTATCTTGAGATTACGAGTTAATTATCTCATTGTTTTCTCGAGAATCAACATAAATTAACCCATTGTTACGAGAAACAAACTTTGTTATCTGAAGATAACGGCATTAAAAAAAGAAATTGCAAGCACGACCATTCTCGTCTTCCGTAGAACTAATTAAGTTGTAATTATTAGAAGCATTGTCAAGATCAAAATCCCACCAGAGGTTTGTACAGCAACACAAACGTAAGAAAAGTAAAGTAAAAACTTTTTTCCTGCATCAGAAGCCTTGCCTGGCTTTACAAGAACCAACTGTTTTGTAGGCCATTCTCCTGCTTCCCATCTGTGAAATCATTCAAGTGCGGAGGAGGTCTGGAGGAGTCGTTTTACTTCCTTGTTGTCACACCAACTGCAGCCGTAAAGCCAGAGAGGCCAGGCGCTGGAGTCTTTCCTGACAAAAACTCACAGACTGTGTGAGCAAAGCTGAATTCAAAGGGATTATTTCAACTCAAATGTACAATATCACAAACCTTTTTTATCTAAGTAACTCCTCTGGGATACAGGGGTAAAAAAAAAGTGCAGACTTTCAATTTTGCACTTTCAAATCTGTTTCCTTTGAGACGACGATACCTGCACCAAAAGTGTTGAATGGTTTCACTTCCACTGAAATAAAGTGGATTATGACATGACTGTGAATTCCCTGGCGTTGATGGGAGAATACTCCAAATGGTTTTGTGTCAGCTGCTAAAGTGAAGCTCACGCACAAAGGAGGTTTCTAGTTTGGGTTGCCTCCTCTTCTTTTACAGGACATGGACGGGTTAAGGTCAGGCATGAAGGGGGTGACACATGTGGGTCTTAAAGTGATGCGTGGAGGTTTATTTTTTTTCTCCTCACCTTTGACCTCACCTCTATGACTCTTGTTTCATTCTCACTGCAGGGACTCTACCATCTTTGTGTCTTGAGGAAGACACAAACAGGATGGAAAGAACAAGGAGAGAGAAGGAAGAAAATACATTATTCGACCAAATAGTATCTGCAGAGTGAACTACTGCTGAAGTCATGGAAGAAATATGAATGTGGTATGTGGACCTGAGACTGAGGAAACAACAGTTTCCATACTGGAAAAAAAAAAGAACTGTATAATTCCTCCCCTCCCAAAAGCTCAGCCAGTCTACATCATACCGAAATAAAACTGCAGGAGCAATTTGAAAGAGGTGGAGTTACTGAGGGGAAGTGACGGGAGACGTTGAAGTCTCAGATTTCCATCGGTGTTAATATTAATGCCAGAACAGTTTGTTGTGTTCACTTCTTTTTGCAGGGCTTTGTTGGTTTTTCTTTGAGGGTATAAGGATGTTATTGGCTTCATAACAGCCCTGACGCACTCTACCAAAGTGATAGTTTTATGCTGTCGTATTAGAGACATTTTGTTCACCCGAATTAGGTAAATCCGGTCTCTTTACCCTCCATCGTTTACCACAGAGGTTAGTTACGGATGGAGCGCATTGTCTCTCTTTTCTCTGGTGTGTCAGCCGGGGCTCTGAGTGCATTTTCCCAGATGTGTAATGATATACTGCTGTGTTGAACTCGCCCCTAACCAGCCAGCGAGAGGGAGAGAGAGAGAGAGAGAGAGAGAGAGAGAGAGACTCCAGACAGCTGAACTCACTTAAATGTGTTCCTCATGTGTGCCGTAATATGGAAAAGATTTCAGCGCTCTCCCCTCCGCTCACCATCACTGAGTTCAGCTTAACCCTTCAACAGCCAAAACGCTCTGGCTTAACTAAACAGGATTAAAGGCTGTTTAGAGAAGTCTGCAGTTCCTATATCTTTTAACCTCGCTGTGCAAACTGTGCATAAAACATTTGCATACACACAACCAGTTGGCTAAAAAAAAGATGGAATTGTAAATAGCTGAATTTCTTTTCTTTTCTTTTCTTTTTTAGGGCTAAGCAATATGCTATGGTCTGCAACTCCTCCTGCAACTAGGAAGAACCTGATAGAGTGTAAACATTTTTATTCTATTATATATAACTATTTCCTTCCTTCCAAGTTCCTTCCTTACCATGTTCACCATCTTAGTTTCGCATGCTACCATTTGCTAATTAGCAATAATCAAAGTACCGCTGAGCCTGATGGGAATGTCAGTAGTTTTGCAGGTATACTTTGGTCATAAACCAAAGTATTGGACAAATTGAACTTTTGAGCTGACGATGGAGCTAGATTGAAAGATAAGGAATCCAAAACTGTTAATTCATCCTTCAGGTGCAGGGTTCAACGTTACATTATGTTTTTCTTCACTTGCCTGGTCACCAAAAATATTTTTTACATGGCCTTATACAAATTGTTTTATTGATTAGCGTTTAGCAAAAAACAACAAAGACCAAACTTAATAGTCATGTTTAATCTTTAAGTAAGTGATTCTGGAGTTTCACCCACATCCTCATAATAACACACTTACTGGATATAACTTATACAAAAGTCTGTATATAAAACCATTTAAGAAGATAAATATGTTCTGCTACTTAGTAGGCCACATTCTGTTTAAGCACGGTATTTATGCATAGTTGCAGATAAAGATCAGGCTACACTAATATTATTAGTATTATACTATTTGTAGAATTAGATTCCAGTGGTGGCTGGAAATTTGGAAATCCATATTTGTTGGTGTTTAGCCTTTGAAAAACATTTTCACCACGGTCAAAAGAACGGCTCTCCCGCTCGCCGCACACAAAAGAGGCACACACTGATGAGTTATATTCATTAAAGAAAGCTGATTTAATAAAAAAAAATTAGACTAACTCATTTAATACACTGAATCATTTTATTCAAATTGAGGAATTTTAGGTTGATGACGTCAGAAAATATGTCATAAAATCAATCAAAAAGGTTGGGAACCACTACTCTAACACCACCCAACTAAACTTCTGTTTCCAGAATAATTGAAAAGCTTGCTTGTGCTTCAGCTCATAAACTTTGTCTTTACCCATCGCCATTTTCTTGTGGGTGCCCGACCGGTACTGCGCATGTGCAACTATCAACAGAGATGAGAAGCTAGCTAGCTACTTCCATCATCAGGTCTAAAAAAAAAAATGTGTTTAATTCTTTTTTACCACTTGCCCGATTGGCCAAGCGAGTTGATAGATTTACTTGCCCCGAGTAAGTGTGCAATCCTTATTGTGGAACTCTGAGGGGATATGAATATTTGCACCAAATGTCATGGCAATTCGAGGCATTTTGCTCAAATACATAGCACTTCCTCGAACCCTGTGTGGCAAGTGTGTCTAACAACTGCCTCTGGGCGATGTTAATTGTACTAAAGCCATGATATTCGCAGAAGTTTTAACCCCAGGTACAACATGTACATGTATCTTGACTTCTCGCATCCTATGAAGAGGAAGGATTATGCTTAATTGGGGATCAATATCTTATTAATGTAGATATGGTGTGAATGTGATGCACTCCTTTTAACAAAATGGTAATGTATAGAAAGTAACTTAGAATTATTGGTTTAGTGCCATTAGGTTACTTAAACATGGTGGATGAAGATAATGGCCCAGTTGAAGGGACAATCTTTAAAGTTATCTGTAATAGATGATATTTTGTGAATAACTGAAAACACATTCTTTGTAAAAAATCTTCCTCATCATGAGAGCGATCCCTCTGACTTGTATCTCTGCTCCTGGATAACATGGCCACCCAAAACCTTGACTGAACTCAGTCAAAAGATCAGCTTGACTCTTTTGCATATTTATTCAGCCTTTCAAAAGAAATAAAAGACATTAAAAGAAAAAAAAAACGACATATATGGACATTCTCTTGCTCTACACTTATAAGAGTTTGACTTTTTTTTTCCCGTCTCTCAAACCACGACTCAGCTCTATCTAGCAATTAGCTGCCTACCGTGGACTCTGGTGACATTGTGTGGGGATATTTCTGTCACGTTTATTATGCGTTTGCTGACCAGACTGTGAGTCATGTGGACACACAGGCAAATCTAACCATGTGTTAGTCCCAGCCAAGGGAGGTTCCCTACTTTGATTTTTCTCCCTTTTGCCTTCTACTTTTTTGCAATTCTCACGTTCTTTCTCATCACTTCAGACTTCAGGCTTTTGGGGGAATTGTCTTTGTTTCAATTTAGATGTATCCTCTGAAGTATGCAAGAAAGTCGCGAGAAGAAAAACTTTGTAAAAACGATTGTTAAGTGTGTCTCCAGTGGAAGAGCTATTTGCCGTGACTCAACTTCTCCACCATGCTCGCTAGTGTTTCCTGACACGTATTTATACTCTCCCTTACCCGTACCCCTCACTCCCTCCCCTCACCCATCTCCAAAGAGACATTAGACCGACTTCAATAACCCCGCCTCCCTGCAGCTCAAGTCTAAAAGTTCAACAAATATATTCCAGTGGAAATAGCCTGCAGATGTGGTAACCTGAGGGAGTGAAGGCAGACAGGGAGGAAGAGAGACAAAGATGAAGAGATGGTGGCGAAGGCAGGGGGGGAGACACTGAAATGATACAAGAAACAAGTTGTAGGAGGAAGAGAAGGAAGGGAATGAGCAAGAAAATGCGTTACGTTCATAGAGACGCATCACAAACTTGGCCGGGGTGTTGTATAATTTGAAGCACTTAAAGTGAATGAGTGCTCCTTAAAAAAGCCTGTCTTTTACTAGTTCTCCTCCCGGTTCCTTCCTTCCTTCCTGGGTGCTACAGAGTCAGTCAGTATAGGGTGAATAATGCCGGTGGCCTCAGCATGCTGATATGCGCTCAGGCCTGTTGAGCCAACAAGAGAGCTGAATTCTTTGACTCAGCCGGCCTTTTTTCATCGTCGTGCTTAACAAGTGCCAGCAGCTTCCAGGTTTTCCTCTAAACTGTGTTAAATCTACACGTCTGAATATTGTACTTTCTGTTGCTGCTTTCTGTAACTGACTGTGTGGAGTGGTGGTTCGCTGCTTATCGCCTCCATAAAATAAAGAACCCTAGTGATTGATTTGACAAGTCATTACAAACTCAGGTTGTGCATCCAGATGTTGTTCAAACTCAGAGAACTTTATTTCAAATTCGAGTAGAATTTTCCAAAGTTTCAAAAGATACCAAATATGTCGAGCTGAATTTGGGGGAAACGTGTATAAAATAATGCAATCAACATGTAGAATATTTCTCTTCGATGGGATAATGCAGCCAATAATAGAGAGCTGCAGGAATGAGTCCTAAAACCTGAAAATGAGTTAGCATTTTAGCACTTGTGGTTCACTCGTCTCAAAGTCAATGGGTTTATTGAATGGGTTATTAGTTAGATGCCTGATATAAGGTCTGTGGTTAACACAAGCTTAAGAGATTTTAAGTTTTGTACTTCAATGTAAAATACATCAATAAATATCCCATTCATGATTTTTGAAGCCTTATGTGTCTTAAAAAAGAAAGTTGCTAAGAAGTAGTTAAATGAGACTACTAAATGTCATCATGTTGACTCATCCACCTTTACAGCCTCATTGTGTATACTTGCGCTTGTGTGACCGTGGTGTAGTTTGTTATAGACGTTATAAAGTTACCTTTTTACTTCTGGCGATTGCATTCACACTACAAAAATCATAAGAGAGGAGTTCATTTGTGGAGATTATCTGCTGAACAAAAGTATCCTAAATTCTGTTATTTTCTGGAATAATCCAAAACCCAGTGGAAAAATCCCATTGGCTTTTTGTCGAGGGAACCCAGTGCGATGCTAACTTCCTGGTTGGCCTACAAAAGTATGTCATCCCTGCAGCACTGTATGACACTGATCACTGATTTTGGCTTAAAGTGAGACTATGTAACTTTTGAAAGAAGAATGAACACAATCGTCCTCTTACAAATGATAAGCTAAATTCATAAGCAATATAATCATTCATCATTGTTCAATTCAACACATTGAGCGATTTTGCTGCTGCAGCATTACATGGTCTGGTATGACCAGTAGCTAATAGTTAATGGCTAATGTTAGCAAATGTTAGTGAACTTTTAGATGGATATTGCATTGTATTATTCCTCCGCGCCGGCGACAGCCGTGGCCGGAGGCATAATGTTTTTGGGTTGTCCGTCCATCTGTCCGTCTGTCCATTCTTGCAATATCTCAGGAACACCCTGAAGGAATTTCTTCAAATTTGGCACAAACATCCACTAGGACTCAAGGATGAACTGATTAAATTTTGGTGGTCACTCTGACCTCACATCTGTCCCATTCTCATGATATCTCAGCAGCACCTTGAGAAAAGTTCTTCAAATTTGGCACAAACGTCAACTTGGACTCAAGGATGACTCAATATCTGGTGGCCCGGGACTCTTAGAAAACAGACATGTGAAAAATCTGCAGCGACAAATGATTCCCATTGTACAACACTCCCCAGTTTAGAGATGATATTCATTATTGAAACTTTTTTTTTTATCAGAGACAAGCTGCGTTTCTTAGATTCTAGTTTTTCCGACAGTAGCCTATTCCTCTGTGGAAAGATATTCGTTGCAAGTGTTCAGAGAAGAGAAAGAGAAAAACTGCCTGGAATATACAGCAGGCTGTAATTTGAAAACCTCAACCGCCCCTGCATGTCTGCTGCCGTGTGTGTGTGTGTGTGTGCGTGTGTGTGTGTGTGTGTGTGTGTGTGTGTGTGTGTGTGTGTGTGTTTGTGTGTGTGTGTGTGTGTGTGTGTGTGTGTGTGCGTGCGTGCGTGTGTGCGTGTGTGCGTGCGTGCGTGTGTGTGTGTGTGTGTGTGTGCATGTGCGTGTATGCCCTGTTTAATTAGTGCCTCTGCCTGTGTGTGTGTGTGTGTGTGTGTGTGTGTGTGTGTGTGTGTGTGAGTGTCACAGAGAGCAGTGTGTCTGAACCGTTTTATTCATCACATCACTCTCTGCTCCCTTCAACCATTATTTGATCTTTTCTCATCTCTGTCGTCTCTCTCTTTGCTTCAGTCAGTGAGAGGATTATAGGTGTGTGTGTGGGTGCCCCTCCTCTTTAATCACTAACTCTCTCTTTCTCTCTGCTCCATCTCCTAACTTCCTCTATACAGCTGCCGGTGTGTGGGCCACATATACCCATACCGGTCACTTTATCTCACAGTAAAAACGGACGGACGGAAATCAGAATCAGATTGTTTGAAACAGCCTGCAATTTATACCAAACAGAAAAAGTTAAAGGAAATATCATGCTCACTGAGTTCTCAGGTTCACCTAAATAAAAGGAGCACAGCATGGCTCAAGGGACTTTCAGCTGTGTCCTGTGTTAAAGCCACAAGTCAAAGTTGATTTATTTGTCATGTAACCTTCGTACATAAGTTACAACACTTCCAGGGTTATTTTATCCCAAACCGTGATCTTTTCCTAAACCTAACTAAGTAGTTTTTGTCAAGTAACTTCCATGCTTAAGTTATGCTACTTCCGGTGTTATTTTAAAGCAAACCACAATCTTTTCCTAAACCTAACTAAGTAGTTTGCTGCCTAAGCCTAACCATGTCGATCTATTCTTAAACCTAACTAAGTAGTTTGTTGCCTAAGCCTAACCAAGTCGATCTATTCCTAAACCTAAATAAGTAGTTTTATTTTGAAAAGACTGGAGTGGAAATTGACACGTGCAACACATGTTGCTGGACATTCACAAAAAATAAGTTGTTGAAAGTCGTGCTGAGCATCACGAAGAAAAGGGGAAATGCGTGTCTATGTACGTAAATTAAAATAGATTTGTAATTTCGCGACTATTTCACGAACTGCCGTGAGACTGTGTTGGGTATCCTTATCCCCTTGGAGGGAAGGATCAATACAAATCAATAAAAAGCTACTCTGATGATGATCCTGCTCCACCAGTTGAAACCAGGTGATGAGACTGTGGCATATTTCAGATTATATGATAATCCTGCACAAAACATTTGTATGCTGTACGTTTAGATGTTTTCCAATCACATACTGACAGTCAATAGATGTTTTTCATGCTTCAAATCATGTCATTTGAAGTGTTACCATCTGATCGTTTCTGCAATTCGTCACATATGACAACATCAGATATACTCTGTCGCTATCAATAGTTATGCCTTTCCATCCAAGCATACACAGCAGTTGATCAAATCTTGTTTCTTCCTAATCTCTTTTCCTTACCAGCTGGCTGACAGGTGGACAGCCACCCCTGACACGAGAAGATCCACTCCACCCACAATCCTCAGCGCTTTCTTCCGCATCAGAATGGAAATATGAGACGGCACAGTGAGGACACGTCTTCAGCGAGCCAATCGGAGAGCAGCACATCTGGAGGAATCTGTCTGCAGCAAGCCCAGCTGGCAGCACAATGGGAGACAGCAGAGGAGAGGAGCAAGATGTTAGATTCAAAATGGCTGAGGGATTTTTAAAGAATACATCTTCACCTGACTTTACCTTTACTCTTCACTACTGGAGCATTCTTATTTCATGGATAAAAGCATGGTTAAAGGAACAATACACTTTGAAGGCACTAATGCATTTAACTTTGACCAGAAGTTGAACTGGGAGACTACAGTAGTGTGACTGGTTACCAGGTTTTCTGCCTGTACCATTTGCAACTGTTTCACAGTAGAACAATGATATTTTTGAATGAATTTGTAGGCATATAATCTAATCTACCTGTCTGCTCCCAGTAATAAATTGACCCACAAGACACCCTCACATTCTTGAGGAAAAGAGGCTTTGTCGACGAAAAATACCAATTAAAATATCTGCATTACAGTTACTGAAGAATGTCTTATCATATCAATAACAGTGAGTTGAATTGGTGTTCATTCAGGGTGTTCATGACCCTTTACTTTTAGACTTAAATAGAATTTTTCAATCTTCTAATAAACTTTTTTTAAGCTAATCGTGCTTTTGAACGTCTACAAAGAGCAACCATTCAGTGAGATAAAACACAATTGACTGTTTCATGTGGAACGTGGTTCAATCAAGTGAAAAAAAAAAAAGTCTGATGATGTGGAGCTTTGCAGCCATCTTTGATTTCCTACGCCGCCTGTCTGGTCTCTTCGAGGCTTCAGCTCCTCAGCAAACATGAGAATGTAACTCTGCAGTGAGTGGGAGCTCTGCCATCTTTAAAACACATTTCATCTCGCTCGCTCGCCCCTCCCATTCTTTCTTTCTTTTTTTCTTTCTCTGTCTTTCTATCTTTCTGGTTCGACTCAGGGAAGAGTTGAGGTGAAGTTGACGGGAGTGTCCAACAATTACTTTTTTTCTGACACAGAGGAGGGAGGAAAGAGAAGAGAAGAGAAGAGAAGAGAAGAGAAGAGAAGAGAAGAGAAGAGAAGAGAAGAGAAGAGAAGAGAACCGGCCTATATGCACTTCTTTAGGATAGTTCACTAAACTGTAATAGAACTCTTACTGTCTCTATACTCTTTTAGAGTGACACATACCTGTCCTATGTTGCAAAACAGAGCTTTACAATACATAATAGATTATAAAGTCATTAAGGAACTAGCTAGTCATCAATATGATCTGCATGAAAGTTCAGTACAGTGTCCATCTATGCTCACAGAGGAGGATCAGAGTGGAGATCCTTTTCCTTTCCACCTGACAGACACACTCCTTTACATATTAAGTGTTCATTGGAGCAAATACATCTCCTTAAAATAAATGTAGAACGGGTAAATATGTCTTGGTGATTTAAGAAAGATCACAACTACTTTCCTTACTGAATGCAACAAATCTCCTTTATGAAGTGTAGCATAATTTTAGGGAGAATAGAGGTCATTATGTACATCACTGGTTGAACTTGAACACATCATGAACTGATTTTACTGGTTTAACCTTCTCCCATTTAAAGGATAGGTTCTCATCAGTAGTCGTGTGTCATTAGATTAGGTTTTCTTACTGTGGTCATTCCTTCTGTGACTTGAAAAAATGTGAAATTAACCTTTAAGGAAGCCAGGACACATGGCTGCTGCACTCTGCCATACAGTTGTTTTAGTGGCCAATAGATGCTTTCTGTTAATAATGTAAATGCGAGTGTTTAAACACTGAGTGTGTCACTGTATATGGTTTAATTTAGTTTATGCTGTGTGCTTTACTGACTGGAATGGACAGTGTGTGTGTGTGTGTGTGTGTGATATAAGGCTGCATGGAGGGCCACGCTGAGTGTTGTTGGAGGGGTAGTAGAATAGATGACATGTCTGGTCATGTGGGCAGGTAAGAGCTGCTAAGAGAGAGAGAGAGAGAGAGAGGTTGAAACTAGATCTATCTTTCACACCTGTCTTTTGTCAGTGTAAAGCTCCAGCAGAGAGCGTTGAATGTGAATCACTGCATTCCACTAAAGGCTTTTTTTTTGCAGATTAAAGACTTCAGTGCTTTTTATTCTAATTCAATAAACTCTAATTGATTTAAAGTCCCTAGAAGTCTTACAGAAACTTCCAGATGTAGGAACAGAAACATTATTTTATTTTATTTTAATATACAAGTGTAGGAAAAGCTTGGTGCATGTGGTTTGCACTTGTGTGGGGAGGAAAAAATTAAATATGACTAAATCTGCTTGGCTGCATTATGGATATTGGTGGTAGTCACATAATACATAAAAATAGCAAAAATTGACACGAGAATGCTTTCAAAAGCAATAGAAGAATAAGGTTGTGCATAAAAACGTGCGTAAAAACGGCACAATACAAGTCCATTCCAATCAAACTCCAATAGATCAACTATACGATCCAATAGATAATCCTACACTCTCTCTTTTAAAAGTTATTTTCCCTCATAAAAAAAAATCAAAGTGAAGAAGAAGACACCAGGGTCCTCTCGGTGCCACCTGATGCCCACCGACGCACACCAAAAACGGGCATATTTTACGCACTGTGCGCACGGTTACTGCCTGGCGCCTGTATCTTCAGACACTGACACTCCGGATTCACTGCAACCAGTAAAAGAAGGAGGTAAAGAAAAAACGTAGGCCTTCTTCTTCTTCCCTTTTTAAAACCTCGACCCTGTCCACGTCCTCAAAAAGAATGGATCTAATTAAAACGTTGCACTCGTCATCATCGCCAACGCTTTGCCAAAGAGGGTTCTGGTGGAGAGGAGGCTGGGAGATGCAAGCAGGAGAGGGATGGGAGTCAGATTGGGTTTCTCTGCTCTCATTGGTCGGTGGGCTGACTTTTGACACGCAGACCAGGGACCCTCCTGCCGTATAAATAGGCCTGACAGAACTTTATTATTCTAGCATCACGGCAGCAGGATCCTGCTCAGTTTGGAGTTACTCGTGTCACCATAAACTGCATGCCTGCTTGAAGTTGGGTTAAAAACACAAGGGTTTAGCAGCACAAGGAGTCTGCATGTCTGCTTAGACATGCTCAGCTTTGTGGATACTCGGATTCTGTTGCTGCTTGCAGTAACTTCATACATAGCATCATGTCAATGTAAGTTTGAATATCTGCTCTTTTTTTTCTCTGTGATGGATATTTTTTTCTCCCACTTGCTGCTTGAGGATTCTTTGGCTTTTGTTTTTGGACTTACATGAAGGTCAACCTGGAGACAGCTCAAAAAGCAGAATAAAGCTCAGAGGATTGAGCTCATTGCAGAGGATTCTTCACTTCTTCTTTTTTCCAAGGATACAATTGTTTTATACTTTTAGTATTAGTTTCTGAGAGGGAGAAGTTGCACTCCTGAAAAAAAAAGTTTTCTTGCTTTGAAAGATACCTCTTAAGTGTCTTTTCAAAACTTTTAATGCATGTGGAGTCATCAAAATAGGCGAAATGTGAATTTTCTTTTAAGACAAAGGATGGAAAAGTTGTGTGGGGCGTTGTACATATTGTTCCATCCAGACGTCCAGCTTAATGAGGCTTTATTATGGGAACAGCTGTGTCTCCACCTGGTGGCCATGAGTGCAAACATCTACTTATGGCACCAATTAGATTTTCTCCTCTCTAAAGAGAGGCAGATCTGTTAATGTTAAACATTAGAAATTAGATTAAATGCTTACATATTTATAGATTTTGTTAAAAATGTTGATGACTTTTGGTATCATCTTGTCTATGCCTTTCTTTATAGTTACAGTTTTGATTTATCATTATTTAGGTCTCAAAATGATTTAAAGTGTAGACCACAAGATATGCACTGAAGTTAAAGCTTCTTGGTAACTTTTTTTCATCATTATAGTACATCAAATGGGGAGATAAATAGCCTCACATCACTTTTGAGTGTCCAAGTGCGCCCCCTTCTGGTCCAGACTGGATATGACGCATTAGAGTTCATGGGGAGGTCCCAGACCCAGCCCATGACCAGCTGATGTCCACCTGCAACAAAAAGTGTGGATGAGAGACACAAACTTCAGCCACGTATGAAGGATGCAGTCATCACATAATTGAAACCATTTTCCAATTTTGGATCGTAGCATTCAATCTAATTGGGCTCAAACTCAGCCCTTTTTAACGCAAAATCAGAAAATGCACCTTTAAATAATAATATTGCAGCAGAAATCAGAACAGCATCAACATCAGTTGTTACAAATCTCCCCCGATACAAGTGATGTAGCTCTTATCTTGTTGGCTGTAGCAGGCCAACTATTCTTGTCCCAAGGGCACAGATTTACCTGTTGAGGCCTGTTAGCAGCTGGCTTCTTAATATCTGGAATGCTACTCAACACTGAGATTCAGTTTAACATGCGGAGATGGCCCTCAGCTACACTTTCAGACCTGTGCTACAGCAAGTAGATTGATAGCAATGCCGGTAGGCTATAAGTTTTAGGCCTGACTGCAGGATTTGTTCAACATTTGGAGATACTGGTGATAAGTGTAGTTATGATCTGACAGTCCTGACACACTGAAGCTGAAGGTGAAGGCCATCAGAGCACACAAGTAGAGCAGCTTTCTGTTTCACACTGAATATTTTGCTATGTTATTTGTGAACATGGAGACTTTAACATGGTTACTGTGCATTTTAACATCCTACAACATGAAGGCATCCAGTCTTGTTTCTGCATAGTGTGTACATTTTGTAGACTCATGCAAAGGAAAATACTGTTTTCATTGAGCTACAGAAATGAGTTAATGCAATTAAGAAGAATAGAGATGGATTGACTGACTGTTTTGCTCTAAAAATGCTGATCATGTTCTAACGGAGTATTCCCTCTTCTCTCCCCCACCCTCCTCTTCTCATCTTCCTCCTCCTCACCTCTCCAACGACACAGACTCGGTTAGTACACATGCAAATCAACATCTCTTAATGATAGCTTTACCTTGTCTCTTTGCTTCTTCTTCTTCTTCTTCTTCTTCTTCCAAACGCTGTGATATATTCCACGAGAGGAAGACCTCTCGGTCGGTCTCCTTGACCATATGAGCAATCTCAACGATGGCATTTAGGAATTTCTGCCCCTGAAACCTGAAAGTTATTTCTTGCAGTTTGTCTCCCTTCCTGTCCATGAATAGGTGAGGGTCCTATTGGCTAAAGTTTGTGTCAATGAAAGCTAAAACCGCAGCTCTGAGGCACCCTTGGGTCCTGGTACAAAGGATCCTTTGAGGTGCAGAGGAAGGATTGCCCCTGAACAGCTGGCTTTGGGTCAGTTTGGAGTCTTCCTCTGCTCCTTGATTAGGATTTTGATTTCTGAAAGCTGATCTCAGACCAGCTAGGAAAAGCTGACATCTTCAGCTGAGATTAAAACTGAAAAAAGAAAACGATTGAATTGTTATCAATCAGACTGAGGCCCCTCTAATGGAACAAACCCTGATGAGTGTTTGTTGGAATTATTCTGCCCTTAATTGAGATTGCCCAAATCAGCATGCAGCATTTTAATGTTTTAAAGGTGCAATACGCACAAACTTTATTTGGACTAACATGCTCTTACTGCTAAAAGGTTGTTGAGTCTTTTAGCATCTCTGTGCACATGTTGATCATTTATTCGATCATGCTGTATCTTCACAAGCATGTTTTACCTATCCTCGTGACAGTATTGCATCTTATTTTGCATGCTTAGCTATTTCTTACAACAGCCACTCGTCGTCATGCTTATGCAAAAAGATAAAAGAGCTGAATGTTCAATGTGGCCTAAATGGCCTTACGAGATTGAATAAATAAATCTTACATTTATTTATCTTTCTTTTCTATGTAGGGAAGCCGCAAGGTGAGCACATTATGTTGTTCTTATATGTGTCATTTAGCACCTTCAGTGTGGCATATAAGGTCAGAGGGCATCCTTATGATGCCTAGTCTAATCACTGAAATGTGTTTTAACTTGCTTACCCCTCTCGCTGTAAACTCAAGTTTGTTTACATGCACATTTTATTGATTTTATTTAATATACACCAGATCATTTGAAAATAATCTGTTTTTTATTATCCTTTTTTAGTGTAGTTTAGATCAGACGCCTGCTTTGCTAATAGGAATAGTTACGAGCTGACATGTTGCCGAAGCAGCGAGCTGAGTCATCTGCTCCGTGTTTTGGTCTGACTGAATGATTTTTCTGCCGCAGGGTCCCCAAGGAGACAAAGGACCACGAGGTGACAGGGTAAGCTGAAGTGAAACTCTGCTTCCTTCGATCAAACAGCTGTTACCAAATGTGCAGTTTAGGCATTTTTAATGTGGTGTACAGTATATGTGATGCATCTATGGCGTGTTGTTTGTTGACGTCATTTGACCTTCTAACCTCAGCAGGCCACACCCCTTTGTTTACATCACCCATATAGGCCCAGTGTTTACATTAATAATAATGTGAATGGATATGATGGGTACCATTTAAAATATGGACCTCCTTTATTTTATTAACAACAGTGGTTCAGCTTTATCTATTCATTTAATGTTTCTGTTTATTTATGAGCTAGAATAATCGAAGAATCACAAGAAACCTTCCTATCAGCAGCTGTTTATTCAGTAGCGGTGTTTACTCACTATATCATCTGTGTTTTACAGGGTCCACAAGGCCCTAACGGCAGAGATGGCAAAAACGGACGCCCTGGCCCCGCTGGCCCCCCTGGCCCCCCTGGACTCGGAGGAGTAAGTCCACTGTTAATACTCGCAAAATGAGCCGCTTGGCTTCTCAAAAGTGGTCCAGAAACTATAACGATAATGCAGCGCTGGCTGTGATTTTGACTTCTCATGATGCAAACTGTGCAGACATTGAAATCTGTCTGTTTTGATGTGTGTGTTTGACTCACATTTGACTCATTCGGGGCTGCAGGCCGTGATTCTGTACAGCGTTCATAATCACGACCTGCTGCTCTGGTTTTTATGTTGAAATGGAAAAGTGTTGAATGTTATTAATGAGGCTGTGACCTTTGACCCTTTGTCTTTTACCCATTTGTCACCATGGCCAAACAGATAATACATGGATTATGCACTACTGGATACTATTAGTGTTAGTTAACGCTCTTTTAAGTCTTCAAGCCCTAAAAAAAAGTATATGTATATATACTCACTTCCATTGTTTTTGCATTTTAAGGAATTATATAGTTAAAGAGCAAACAACAATATAAAATGTATTAAAAATAAGTTAATATGATGCTCACTTCCATGTTATGGTAAATTGGTTTATAGGCGCAAAAAGGACCAGTTTAATATAGCACATTTAGTTTTGTATGTTACAACAGTATTTTATTGTGCCATGCCAATAACATAGGGTTTGTACCACTGCTATTTATTTGAACTGGATAAATGCTCTGCTTGTCCAATAGTGACAATATGAATAATTAATCTATGTTTTTTTTCTGTTCATCAGAACTTTGCTGCTCAGTACGATGGTGTGAAGGCTCCCGATCCCGGCCCTGGACCCATGGTGAGGGCCCCTCTCTATCTGCCACACACACAAATACACACCTTCATCCACCTATACACCTACCTTCACTTCATTAGATACAGATGACACTGGACCTGAGCTGTCAGATATTATTGTGTGTGTTTTTACATCCTTACCTACACAGAAATACTTATAGTCTATGGTAGGATATTTATATCTCATACCTTTGAATTCATGACAAAGTGCACCAGCGTACATTAAGTTAGTGTTGATGAATGATATGCATGATTAACTTTTTTCTCTTTTTCAGGGTATCCAAGGTGCTAGAGGCCCTCCTGGATCTTCTGGACCCCCTGTAAGTTCACACACACACTGCTAATTTAAACTACGGAGCGATCTGATCAAACTTGACCATTTGTTCAACTCATAAGCTCAATCTGTTGTTGCTATGATGTCGATATTTGAAGACTAATTGCCTCTTATCATTCAACAGGGAGCTCAGGGACACACCGGACACGCTGGTGAGCCCGGAGAGCCTGGACAGAGTGTAAGATCATCCTCAAAAAATATTCACAATTCTTCAAATTATCATGTGTTCAGAGCTGCTTTGGGATCACCTCCTTGTCAGACTCACCAATGTGTTGTGATCATGTGATGTGATGCCGTCATCTTAAAAAAGCATTTGTCATCTTTGAGATCTTTAATGTTCTGGTTTTCCTTTCCCAGGGCCCCGTTGGTGCTCGTGGCCCCTCTGGCCCCTCTGGCAAAGCTGGAGAGGATGTACGTATACATTTGTGTTTCTACAAGCTACCTTTGTTTACAAGTTTTGAAAAGACTTTTACCCCATGCTGTCTTATAATGGATTTGTTGCAGCTAAAATGTCAAACGGTAACCTCTGTTTTGCTGACTCACAGGGTAACAACGGCAGACCTGGCAAGCCCGGAGACAGAGGTACCCCCGGCCCACAGGTATGTTATCCAAAACAAGGAGAATGAAACACAGACAGACACATAAAAAGACATCTGAACTGTAAATATGGAGCATGTCTAAGTTATATTTTCTGTATTTTGATTTGCAGGGCGCTCGTGGATTCCCCGGAACCCCTGGACTTCCAGGAATGAAGGGACACAGAGTGAGTGTTGACCTGAACTTTACCTGCATGGTTTACTTAAACACCTGAAGCCCACTGGCTTGAAGCAAGCAGCCGAAAACTGCTCCAAGACAGAAAAAAGAAATGTCGGAAGAGCTACACCTGTGCTGTGTGGACTAAATGGACATAACGAGCTCCGCTGGGAGTCATTTTGGTCCTTTTTCCTGCCTCCTGAGGAGCAAAGTAGATTAAATCCAATGCTTAATGGCTGCCATTTAAGATTTTTAGTCCCTATTTTGCATGAGAACTTATGGAGCCAGATGGTAAACTTCCTATGACACGCTTCCTCATGGGAAACCTTAGATATCTAGTTGTCTATATACTCTTACGAGAGGCCAAACAAGCATCTGTCTTGTTTATCCCACATACTGATTATCCCCATCTCCTCACTTTATATATGAAGTAGCACATTTTAGTACCAATAGTAGGAGTGGTAATAATACTACTTCTTTTGTCCTCTCCCATTCTCACTATCTCTCTGTGTTACAGGGTTACACTGGTCTGGATGGAAGCAAGGGAGAGAATGGTGTTGCCGGTGCCAAGGTAAGGAGCGCTGCAGCAACAAAATGTTTCTACTGAGAACTTTATTTCATTTAGGATCCTCTTGGATTCACATCAATGTCAGTCTACTGATAAGTTCAGGGTTAGAGCTTGTAGTATGTATTGTAGTTTCTGCCTGGATGCATTTATTTCACATAATTTCTCTAGTGTAAGTTGATATTACAATAATAAAACACACACACACAAAACAAAATTTACCAATACTTTGTCAGGGTTTTCACCTCACTTGTCAACAATCAAATGTCTCCATCTGTCCCGTTAACCTCTGACCTTTGAGTCACTTCACTCCAGACACCTCATCCACCTTCTCCTGTCTCTCCCATAGGGTGAGTCTGGTGCCAACGGAGTTGGTGGAAGTCCTGGACTGGCTGTAAGTATTTGATCACCGTTCATGCACAAAACCTTAGTTATCTTGCTGTATTACTCACTTTAACCATTTTGCCATAATTCATCATTTGCCATCACACGACTGCAGTAAAGACACTCTTCTCATCACTTGTGTTTTTTTTTGTGTGTCCTCCCTTTAGGGAGCTCGCGGTATGTCTGGCGAGAGAGGTCGTGGTGGCCCTGCTGGCCCTGCTGGTGCTCGTGGTGCTGATGGCAATGTTGGACCCTCCGGCCCTGCTGTGAGTACTGACCCTTTAAACCCTTTTGTGATTGCAAGATTAATCCATTTTGGGAATATTCAAACTCAAGAGGTATCATCAAGATACCTGGTATCTAAATAATAATGTGTAATATAATATCAGAGGAAGGAGCAGTTAGATTTGCACCCATATTAGACAAACTTTGACCTTAATGTGACCTATATTACACATATCCTGATGTCATATCTGCTCTTCTTCTACCCAGGGTCCTCTTGGAGCTGCTGGTCCCCCAGGTTTCCCCGGTGGCCCCGGACCCAAGGTAAGTGCGATGCAACTTCCCGTTGCGTTTACTTACCTTTGGCAACACATCCTCCCAGTTCATGTATAGGGCCACAATGGAAGACATTATTAGAGACATTATGAGACATGAGACATTATCTCATTTCAATGTTCACCATCCCAATAGCTTCTTGTACACTATCCCCATGGGAATAGTTCATACATTTAACAGATCACTTTTTTCATAATGAAAAGACCAAGCAAATACATCCTTAAGAAACATCATTATTATGATTTCATTGTTTGATTTTGGGTGTATTGTGGTCTTTGACAGGGAGAGATTGGAGGTGCTGGAGCTACTGGCCCAGGTGGAGCTCAGGGAAATAGAGGAGAGCCCGGTGTCAACGGTGCTGTCGGCCCCGTCGGTCCCGCTGTAAGTATACAAAGATCAGACTTCCTGGAAGTGAAAAGATAAGCTGATGATAGCAAAAAGTTGTATTTTATTTAATCCTTGATTTTGTTTTGATTGTTGCGTTGTACAAGACTACATCGATTAATTCCTAAAACTCCATTAAATATGAATGATGAAGATATTCTAAATTATGATTTGCATTGATTTTCCATCGCTATCCAACTTTACAGAACAGTTATATTGTCATTTACTGTAGTTACTTTGTGTGATATTATGACATATTCCATATTATAGTGCTTTGGAGTGCGCTTGTTTAATCTTTGAAAGAGTCAAATGTAATCATTTTTGCAGCAATGGATTTTGTTGTTGTTGTTGTTGTTTTGATGAGATTATATAATTTCTTGTTCCTTCTGTAGGGTAACCCTGGTGTTAATGGCCTGAACGGAGCCAAGGGACCTGCTGTAAGTACTCAAGTTGTACTATTAGAGTATACGTAGGTCAACGGTCATGTAGGGTCACACAGAGGTTACAACAATTAGGCCCTATGCCATGCTGCACATATAACACATAAATCATTAGGTTGTTTTAATCACAGAGCATGATTTGCAGGAAGCAATTTTATTTTTATATTACAACTGAACATAGTATAGTCTCCATTATATTAAAACAAATATGCGATGATTTTTGTGACAACAAAACAACAAATAAAGACACTGTTTCAAGTCAGGCTCGAGTGATGCTCACCTGTCCTGTCTGTCATCGCTGTTATTTAGGGCACTCCTGGTGTCTCTGGTGCTCCTGGATTCCCCGGACCAAGAGGAGGACCCGGACCCCAGGGTCCTCAGGGTGCTGCTGGACAGAGAGGCCTTGCTGTAAGTACACAGCCAACACAAACATCCACAAAAGAAACACACTCACAAATATTTGTACACAGATGATTGATGGTTCCATTAAATGCGTCTGTTTATCTGTTTTAGGGCGAACCTGGTGTGCAGGGTGTTAAGGGAGATGGCGGACCCAAGGGAGAGCCTGTAAGTTCACATCTTGACCCCCTTCTTTAGTCTGAAATGTCACCAAAACTGAATCTGAAGACCTCTGAATACCTCTGTTGTCCTTCAACTTCTCTGTTGCCTCCATCAGGGTAACTCTGGACCTCAGGGAGCCCCCGGATCTCAGGGTGAGGAGGGCAAGAGAGGACCCAATGGTGAGCTCGGAGCAACTGGACCTGCTGGAAACCGTGGAGCTAGAGTGAGTACCAGACCAGACACACCATCTCTGATCCATATCTCAGAGCCATGTTTCTTGGATCACCTGCTAAATGCTTGTGTTTCTCTTACAGGGCTCCCCTGGTAGCCGTGGTATGCCCGGTAGCGAGGGAAGAACCGGCCCAATTGTAAGTGTTCAATGGACAAATCTCATTCCACCAATTTCTATATTTAACTACACTGATGAGAAATCAAAAATACAGTTCTGTTTTATAGTCATGATGTGAGACTTCCTCCTCATTTCTCTTGTACCTCTTTGTCTCCTTCTCGTAGGGCATGCCTGGTGCCCGTGGTGCTACTGGCAATGGTGGACCTCGTGGACCCCCTGGAGATGCTGGCCGTGCCGGAGAGTCTGGCGCAGCTGGTCTCAGGGTGAGTCTTTTGCTACGTACGAGGGATCTGATCTGTGTCTAGCTTAAAGGGAGAATAGGCCTGTGATAAATTGTAATATCTGAGTTACAACATCATGGAGCAATAGTCCTGTACCGGCTTTAGTACGAGCCTATTGTGTGGTGTGAATTTGCCTTGTGTGCATGATTAAACCCAAGATTTAGTTGAAAGGTAGTTGGCCCAAGGGATCAGCTGCAACAGTGCAAATTAATGACAATAACTACATCTTAATGACGTGATGTTTATCTTTTGCAGGGTCTCCCAGGAAGCCCTGGAAGCTCTGGACCCACAGGAAAGGAGGGACTTGCTGTGAGTAAATCTGAATTTTACAGTGAAACTTGTGAATTTATTATTATTTATAATCTTCGCATCTGATATTTGCTCAAATAAATGCAATTGACTTCCTTTTGCACTTTCTTTTATCCTCCTCCAGGGCCCCTCTGGACAAGATGGTCGCTCTGGACCTCCCGGCCCAACCGGACCTAGAGGCCAGCCCGGAAACATTGGTTTCCCCGGACCCAAAGGACCTGGTGTAAGTAGAAATAAAGCTCAACGACGAGCATTTGGAACTACATCTTTATATTTTTTTCAAGTTTATCATAACCTGTGCTTAACCTCCCTCTCACCTCCTTCAGGGTGAGGCTGGCAAGCCCGGAGACAAGGGAGCCACTGGCCCCACTGGACTGAGAGTAAGTCCAAAAATACAGTGATAAAACATTTTAACATGGTTTTTCAGCTTCGTTGTCAGTTGTTATAACACATCATCATGTTCCTGCCTAGGGAGCCCCTGGAGCTGATGGCAACAATGGAGCCACTGGCGCTACTGGACCTGCTGTAAGTATCCTTATATATCTATCGTCACCCTTTCCGACAAATACATACAACATTTATGGTATGATTTTGTTACTATAACCATCATGGTGCCGTTTTAACATTGGTCTTCTGTCTTTTATCGCTACAGGGCGGCTCTGGCGAGAAGGGAGAGCAAGGATCATCTGGAGCTCCTGGTTTCCAGGTACGGATCCATCATCTGATTCTATATTGAAAAGTGCACTCATCAGAGAAAATTCAGTCTAATTTTCCTGAGAGGTTTTTAGAAAGCATGCGATATATATGACCTGCACCTCAGGTGAACTTTTTTAGATCTGCATAAATGTTAAACCGTTGAGTCCACTGGTCCTGATGTTGTGGCTTGATGTTTTCAGGGTCTGCCTGGACCCGCTGGAGGCGCTGGAGAGGCTGGCAAGTCCGGAGACAGAGTGAGTAACGCACAAACACACGCCGACTTCCACCATGTTGTACAGTCAAACCGTGGTACATCTCTAACCCACCATTCGTGTCTCTATAGGGTATCCCAGGAGACCAGGGAGTTGCTGGACCTGCTGGAGCCAAGGTGAGCTGTCCATGTCTTGCAGCATTCACGCTGCTACAGAGGCATTCTGGGTCTATTTGCATCAACTGAATCAAGACCCGTTATTATTATCTCAGATAGTATGACCATTGAAATAGTTAGTCATTGAGGCAGATTACATTTGCATGATGCATACAGTATAATAAAACATAGCCTATACAACAACCAGCTTCGAGTAGCCGAAGACAATAATACACTGACTCCCTCTGTGTGTTCCTCCTCCAGGGAGAGCGTGGTAACCCCGGTGCTGCTGGAGCTTCTGGAGCTCAGGGACCATTCGGTGCCCGTGGACCCGCTGGAGCCCCCGGAACCGATGGTGGCAAGGTAAGATGATCACATATAACGGTTGTTTAAATGCTTTTTTTTGGTTTGGAGTATAATAATAATTCTGTAGAATCAGAATATGTCGGTGCACATCCACAATTTGTCTTGTCTGTTTCCAGGGAGAGCCCGGTGCCATTGGTGCCGCTGGTGGAGCTGGACACATGGGACCTGGTGGCATGCCCGGAGAGCGTGGAGCCGCTGGTGGACCTGGAGGCAAAGGAGAGAAGGTAAGCTCCAAAAAATCCACCACCTGCAAATAAAGT
Source organism: Sebastes fasciatus (assembly GCF_043250625.1). Taxonomy (NCBI): domain Eukaryota; kingdom Metazoa; phylum Chordata; class Actinopteri; order Perciformes; family Sebastidae; genus Sebastes; species Sebastes fasciatus. The sequence continues at coordinate 14,875,285 of NC_133811.1, read as the reverse complement.
GGGATTTTTAGCCCCTCAAAATAACTCAGATTTGTTAATGTATTTCTTCTCTATCATTCCCTCCTCCTCTGTCACCTTTAGGGAGAGGCTGGACACACAGGACCCGGCGGAAATTCTGGCAGAGATGGCAGCCGTGTAAGTTCAACTCTCTAAATCTTTTCGATATAAAAATGGTAACCATTCACTCCATTAGTTTGAGTCTTAATGTCCTCTCCTCTTCTCTTTCTAGGGCATGCCCGGACCCGCCGGACCTCCTGGACCCACTGGAGCCAATGGTGATAAGGTAAATGGGTGATGTGTGGATATTATTTACCACAAAAACAAATAACGACCATTAGAGTGGAGGTGTTTAGGATGAACACTGACACAGATTAATTAATGTTACGGAGCTTTTTGTTATGATCTAAAAAATGGCTGCCTCCAACATTATTCACGATGGCTGACAGACTCTGGTACCATTGGGGTCACTGGTACCAGAGTCTGTCAGCCACAGTAGAAAACCATATAGACGTGTTGTTGAGATCAAATCGCTGTCAGATATTATCTCTTGGCTGACCAACCCGAATCCATATCCCTGTACATCGCAGTCCTCTGTAGGAGAACCCCGACTGTGGCGTTGTATCTGACGCTAGAACCTCATCGCTGCCACTTGGTGGCTGTTTTATAATATTACAGCAACGGCTGAAGTACAACTTAATCTAGAATAGCAGTGGTGATAACATAATAAATGCACCAGACAATTTTACATTTCAAATATTTAAGGTTACCCTTTTTTCCTTTCCTTTCCTTTCATTCAATTCAATCATTTATAAATGGTAAATTGGTTAATTCAACTTAGTCAATAGTTATTTTACTGTTAACAAACAATGACATGATAATTCATCATTTTCACTAATTATTAGTAATACTATTAGTAATTTCTCTTATTTTATCAGTAGTTTGTGTTATCCAAAATACCTAGTTTATAAATTATGTATTGTATCATAGTTGATAAGAGATGATAACAATTACAATCTGATTACATTAGAAAACTATTTATTATCAGTTTATTGTTGTACACATTATAGCCTTTTATATACTATATTAAGTACGCGTTAATAATTACCAAATTCTTTATAAACCTTTAAGAAATTGTTTGTAAAGCATCTATAAACATTACATAGACAGATGGACCAGAAACAACATTAACAATCAAGACACAATTTATAAATGATGGTTATTATAAAGTGTTACCTAAAAGAAAAAACAAATAATTATCTTTTGTAGCATTCATATCAAGTTTTCATATTCATTGGCTGATTGGGTTTTCAAATTGACTCTTTTTTCTACTACTGTTAGTCCTTCTACGGTACAAATACTCAACAGAGTACGTTTTAAATAAACACTGATGCTGGCAGAAGATTTTTCATGTGTGTATGAATTTATGGATGGATGATAATGGATGGATGGATATATGGATGGAACAACGCTAAGCTGATGTTCTCTCCTCCAGGGTGAGAGCGGTTCCTTCGGACCTGCCGGACCCGCTGGTCTTCGTGGATCCTCTGTAAGTAGCTGTGGCTGACTTCCTTCATCATAACAAACCATCACCCGTTTTACCATATTATTCACCTGCAAACACTCTTTCTGACCCACTTGCTTGTTGTCCACAGGGAGAGCGTGGAGAGGTTGGACCCTCTGGATCACCCGGATTCGCTGGACCCCCTGTAAGCCAGCAGCCAATCACCTTGAAATACAATATACTATGACACATGCAATTGTCCAGATATTGACCCAGCCCCATTACTCTTACTGTCTACAGGGCGCTGATGGTCAGACCGGAGCAAGAGGAGAGCGTGGACCTTCTGGAGTTAAGGGAGAAGTTGGATCCGGTGGCCCTGCTGGACCCGCTGGACAGTCTGGACCTGCTGTTAGTACCACTTACACCGGACATACACACACTTGCATTGATAATTGATAAACCCAGATGAGATATCAGTGATGCTAATACAGAGTGGTGTCTGGTTTCTGTTTATCTAGGGTCCCTCTGGCCCCGCTGGACCTACTGGTGGTCGTGGAGACAACGGACCTAATGTGAGTATTGAAACATAAAATATAATTCCTTCTGATTTCACTTATTGCATCCATAAGCAGTTAAGATGCATGACAGCATACATAAACACAGACTTAATTTACCTGTCAGAGTCACACTTCAGCTCTACACACCCTTTCATAGAGGCTACCAAAGCATGTAGTGAATGGAAATCAAAACTCTAATGAGCCAATTTAATCAGAAAAAAAGTTTATTTTCACCAAATAAGAATGTAAATGGATGACTATTGGCCAATTTTTGTGTCTATTTTTAACTCTCAGTTTTCCACATCAAGCACCATGAAGATGCTTTTTTCCTGCAGCTTGAGCTGAACTCATAAATGTGCTTCTTTTAGCCTTCCATATATGTGTTCTTTGGCTCTATTATTGAGAATAAATGAGATTTTAGGAACCATACAGCATATTGTTGATGAACGCTGTGTAACTTTTGATGGTGTGTGTTTCCGATATCAGGGTCTGACTGGTTTCCCCGGTGCTGCCGGCAGAGTTGGCGGATCTGGTCCCGCTGTGAGTATTGCTCTTATATTACATTAGTTAACAGACACTGAATACATCTTCTCATCATATCAGTGAAACGGAGCGATCACAACTAAAACATTCTCCTCTTCTTCTCCTCTCAGGGTATTGTTGGACCCCCTGGCCCAAGTGGTAACGCTGGTAAGGATGGTCCTCGTGGTCTCCGTGGTGATTCTGGTTCCGCTGGTCCTTCTGGAGAGCAGGGTATGGTTGGATCACCTGGTCCAGGTGGAGAGAAGGGACCCTCTGGAGAGTCTGGTCCTCCTGTAAGTTATAGCTCAGTTGGATAAATAAAGTTTATATCTGTATTATGGTCGTATAGATCTCCATCGTCAATGCATTAATATGTGGCCTGTGTGTGTTTAGGGTTCTCCTGGTGTTCCTGGAACCGGTGGTCCTCTTGGACTTCAGGGATTCGTTGGTCTGCCTGGTGCTAGAGGAGATCGTGGTACACCTGGTGGTGCTGGAGGTTTGGTAAGTACCAACTAATACTGAGAGTACCCTCCAAAAGATTCTACTGCACTATGAACACCTCAGAGCTATGTTTTTTAATTTATCATTTAAATCTATATATCTCCAAATGTGTACTGACAGTTGAATATTATCATTTCAAACGTTGACCACACATCTGTAAAATAAAAAAAAAATAGGATTAGGCTTCATGCATGCAAGATTTTGAATTATGCATGCCTGTTAAAGATCACAGACAGTTTTCAGCCGCCATGCCTATTTTGCAGGATGGTTTGAATGAACACATGCACCTTTGGGGTCAAACACGCATTGCATACATACTGTATCACATACATTGTGAAGCCTTTGACTGTATCTGACCCAATGATTTCCTCTGCATCCCATCACAGGGACAGTCTGGTAGAGTTGGACCTCCTGGTCCCTCTGGAGCCCGTGGACCCGGTGGCAACATTGGCATGCCTGGTATGACCGGACCCCAGGGAGAGGCTGGACGTGAGGTAAGGGCCAATAACAAGTACTGCAATGACCTGTTAGTGGTGACCAACTGTGGAGAGAGTTTCCAAGTAGAAGTACTTTTAAACCCAGTTTCGACAGCAGGACCTTTTCCCCAGAACTAGGAACCTTTTGAGGAACTCATTGCGTTTCTACCGCAGGGTTCTGGGGCCTTTTTACCCCCCCTAAAAGGCCCTGGTCGGGGAGTAGTACTTTCTGAAAGTCCAGGGACTTTTGGGGTGGGGTTTGCAGGCATGACTGTCGCAGATTGGTTAAGCACACACAAAGCGCCACAGCTTCAACTGTACCACTTCATTCATAAAACAAGGAAGTACTCTAGTATCGATTTAGGACCATTTTAGGACGAGGGAAGAACATTTCTCTTTGTTTGATAACATTAAAAGAATGAAAAGGTAGTCCCGAAACTATAATTACCAGGAACTTCTTGGTGGAAAAACATGGACTCACAGCAACCTGACCCAATAGACTGATATGAAGATAGAAACTTTTATGTAACTGTAATATTCTTTGCCATCTACAGGGTAACCCTGGTAACGATGGACCCCCTGGTCGCTCTGGTACTCCTGGATTCAAGGTAAAGCCCTTTGATACACCTTAAAGCACATTTGTATACAGAGTATACACACACATGCGCTGTGCTCTGACCCACATCTATACTTTTCCACCATTTTTAGGGAGACCGTGGAGAGCCCGGATCTGCTGGTTCCAGTGGAGTGTCTGGTTCCCCCGGATCCAATGGACCCTCTGGAGCTGCTGGCAGACCTGGAAACCGTGGAGAGTCTGTAAGTATAAACAGCAGCACCCCTTTTAAAATGGATTCACTACTAGACCATTCCCAAGTAGCAACATCTACAATCATCTGCTGTCTTCACTCATCATTTTATTCTTGTGTCTTCTTGTCTTTAGGGCCCAGGAGGTCCATCTGGACCTGTTGGCGCCGCTGGAGCTAGAGGTGGCGCTGTAAGTACAATGAACACGTATAGTAATAGAAATAGCACATAGAATAGTGGTAATTGACTAAAAGTATACAGATCTAACCTGTGTGTGTGTGTTTGTGTCTGTGGTATAGGGACCTGCTGGAGTCCGTGGTGAGAAGGGAGGTGCTGGAGACAAGGGAGAGAGAGGCATGAAGGGTCTGCGTGGACATGCTGGTCTCCAGGGAATGCCCGGACCTTCTGTGAGTGACGGCCCACCATCAAAATGCACACAAAATACAAAATATGCGCTGATATTTACCTAAACTACGATGTCTACTACGCCGGCATTCAATGATGCACTTTCTCTCTCTCTCCCCCCAGGGACCATCCGGTGACAGTGGTGCTGCTGGACAAAGCGGACCCTCTGGACCCAGAGTGAGTGACATCCTTATAACCCACAATACACCAGTGTTTTTTCTCCTTCCACCTCCTTCATGATCACTAAAACACCAAACGCAGGAGATATGTGATGCAAGATTTCCAAAAAAGACAAATGTTTGACTGTGTCATGTTTTGACCTCCTCTTCAGGGACCTGCTGGACCCCACGGACCCCCTGGTAAGGATGGCAGATCTGGTGGCCATGGAACTATTGGATCTCCTGGTGCTCGTGGACCCCCTGGATACCTTGGACCTGCCGTAAGCACATCTAGACTCTTGTTTAGCACCATTGTGCATCAAAGGATCCAGCTGCAACTGTGACCCACATGTCAATCCACTCTCTTATCCATATCAGGGTCCTGCCGGATCTCCCGGTCTGCCCGGACCTGCCGGCCCCGCTGGTGGCGGATATGATGTCTCTGGATACGATGAGTACAGAGCCGATCAGCCCTCTCTGAGAGCCAAGGACTACGAGGTCGACGCCACCATCAAGTCCCTCAACACTCAGATCGACAACCTGCTCACCCCAGAGGGATCCAGGAAGAACCCCGCCCGCACCTGCCGCGACATCAAGCTCAGCCACCCCGAATGGAGCAGTGGTAAGCTCAACTTAGTCTAATATATACACCCTACATTGAGTACGATGTAGATGTCTTTTGGGGCCTTAGTCGACTAACACTCATGTGATTTTGTCAGCTAATCAATTAGTTAATTTAATCGACAGATCTGTAAAACTGAGTTTCTCCACAAAGAATCACACAAAAGCACCACTTTAAATCTCGTGTTTACCTGAGATGTGCTCATAAGTTTCTTGGAAATAAGTCATTAAGCATGAAAAAGCGTAAAAAACGACTAATCGACTAAAAATCGTAGTCGATTAAGACCAAAACAACGGATTAGTCGACTAATCGACTAAGAGGGGTCAGCCCTAGAGCCCATATGTAGTAAGAGTAAAAAACTCTCTTACCATCAGTTTGACTCTCTATTTCCTGCCCTGTAGGATTCTACTACATCGACCCCAACCAGGGATGCATCAATGATGCCATCAAGGTCTTCTGCGACTTCAACACCCGTGAGACTTGCATCCACGCCCAACCCGAGAGCATCGCCCAGAAGAACTGGTTCAGAAGCACCGAGGGCAAGAAGCACGTCTGGTTCGGAGAGACCATCAACGGTGGTACTGAGGTGAGCGACTAGAGAGATATTTTACTTTATTTGAAATAAAAGGGGTTTAAACACCACACAAGCAGACAAGACCAGGAAATAACAGTAACAGCAGATGTTGGTTGTGTCCGAAATTCCATATTAACATGCTATTTAGTACGCTAAAACAGTATGTGAGATTTTTTTAGTATGAAACCAGTAGTATGTGAATTGCATACTATTTTTTATATTGTTAAACGATAGTACACATATTGGGTATGTAGTGCATAGTGTGCGATTTCGGACGTAATATTTTTCATATTTAAAATATTGACATTCTTTCATTCACGCAGTTCACCTACAACGACGAGACCCTCAGCCCCCAGAGCATGGCCACCCAGCTCGCCTTCATGCGCCTGCTGTCCAACCACGCTAGCCAGAACATCACCTACCACTGCAAGAACAGCAACGCCTACATGAGCGACGAGACCGGCAACCTGAAGAAGGCCGTGGTGATCCAGGGATCCAACGACGTGGAGCTGAGAGCCGAGGGCAACAGCCGCTTCACCTTCTCCGTGCTGGAAGACGGTTGCACTGTGAGTAGCTCTTTGGTCCTTACTGTTATCCTTCGTTGCTTCAGTTTCAAGACATGATTCTGTTTATACAGAATCATTTCTTGATATATATTATTGGACTTACAGCTGTGTCATTTGTATTATTTTGCCACTATTCTAAAATGTTCTTCCTTTACACCTGCAGAGACACACTGGTGAATGGAGCAAGACAGTCATCGAGTACAGAACAAATAAACCATCTCGCCTGCCCATCCTCGACATTGCACCTTTGGACATTGGTGGAGCTGATCAGGAGTTTGGTTTGGACATTGGCCCAGTCTGTTTCAAATAAATAGACTCATGATAAATTAAACACCAAAAAAGAGAGAAAGAACGAAAAAAACAAAATCTCTGCCCTTCTTTCTGTGTTGTTTTTTTTATACTGAATGCTGATTTCTCTCTGCGCATCCACTTGCTTAAGATGGGCAACTATCTGAGAGGACTGAACGGACTGAGCGGAGCATTTGTGCAATGCAAATTAATACAGCAACCCAAAGGGACGCGGGAAAACAGCTTGTTGTGGGACATCATGTCATCCTTTTGTAAAAAATAAAAGAAGTGTAATAAAAACGCTGAAAGTACGCATCACTTTGTGGTCTTTGTATATCTTCCAAAGAGGAGGTTTAAAACCACAATTTCCATGAAAAAAAGGTTTAAGCTACCTCATGCCTGTACCGAAAGAAAATACTTTTGACAAAACCTGGGTCCACAACCGAGATGTTAAGACTTCTAATGCTTCAAGCTTTGTCCTGTATCGGAAGGTGCTCAGTTACTTGAAGCAGAGATCTAATGGTGCTAATATGCAGCTGTGGAGCAAACCACTTTTTACTGTATTACTTTGTATTGACACTTGAGGAGTCTTGCATTGGTCCCCTGATATACTCCCCCACTTTAAGCAGGTGGAATGTTTCTAAATCTGATGTCTGGTTTTTTGTTTTGTTTTATTTTATTTTGTTTTTGTCAAAAAGGTTTTTTTTTTGTTTTGGTTTTCTTGTTCAGGCTTTTTTTACTCTTCAAACCCCACACCGAGTGTTCATACTGACAGCACATATTTCATCCAATTCTGAATGGTTCTTTTTAGGCGGCCTCTCTCTCTCTCAAAAAATTATTCCACAAAGTCTATTGTACCTATTTTGTATATGTGAGATGTTTAAATAAATTGTGAAAAGTTCTGAAATAAAGCATGTCCAATGTTCCAAAACACACTACTCAGTGACTTAAGTGCTTTCATGTTTTAATGACACCATTGAAGGTTTGTCACTGTATTTTGGTTCTATAGTTTGGCTGATGATAACACATCATCTTCATTAACTTAAACATCTTCCGATAGTGGAAGTACAGCCATATCCATATTTACCTTCCCCCTCTTGCATTTCAAAGGTACATCCAATTTTAATGTACAGTAACATTTCTGTTGACACTGTCAATGCCAATGTGTGATTACTATAACGTGCATTGTTTCTTGTAAATATGCATCCTCTGATGTTGCTTTTCCTTGCATAATACAGCTTTTGCATCCAAATAAATTTCTGTGGTTTGGATCAAGGCTTGAATTGCAGTGATGAATGCATACCGATATATTAGTTAGATTAAATATGGGGACATGGCATTCCTGCAGAAAGTACTTGTTTTGTCACTTTTGTCAGAGTTAAGTGTGTTAAGGGAACTGGGATATGCAAGCTTTCTGAAAACTTGGATTTATTTATACCTCCACATGTACTGTAGAAGAGGCCCGACACAGTGGTGCAGTGGTTAGCACTGTCGCCTCACAGCAAGAGGCTCAAACCCAGCCTGTGGTCCTTCTGTGTAGAGTTTGCATGTTCTCCCCGTGTTAGCGTGGGTTTTCTCCGGGTACTCCGGCTTCCTCCCACAGTCCAAAGACATGCGGGTTAGGTTAATTGTTCCCGTATGTGTGAATGTGAGTGTGAATGGTTGTTTGTCTCTATGTGTCAGCCCTGTGATAGTCTGGCAACCTGTCCAGGATGTACCCCGCCTTCGCACAATGTCAGCTGAGATTGGCTCCAGAGACTAGGATAAGCAGTTACAGATAATGAATAAATGAATGCATGTATTGTAGAAGCAGTTCAATACACAAAAGGTCACCTGCAGCATTGTATGTAACCACTAGAGGGCAGTATGGCATCTTTTTATTAGCATCCCTACTCAAATAGAGACAGTATCTTTGACCAGTGAGCAGCAAAAACTTGAACACAAGATGCATGTTGGATCCATGAATCTACAGCATCTTTTATGCATAAAACTAATGATATTAAATCCACAGATTGCAGACATCAGGCTAGAAACATTCATCACTGTATCTTTTTTACTTTACATTAAAATGGCACGGCTAAAGTGACACTTTTTGATGTTGATGAATGTATGAAGTCCTATTCAATAGTGGTGGTGGAAAGTCACAAAGTGCATTTACTCAACTACTGTATAATTTGGACTTATACTGTATAATTCATTCTACCTACTACTTATACTTTAATACAGCTCAGAGGGCAATACTTCTCTGACAGCTAGAGTTACTTTGCAGATCAAGATTTTGCATTCATTTTTCTTAGACATCTGATTACAGCCCTATCAGACCAACCAGCTGGACCTGGCCTCAGGTTTTCTACACTGGTATAAACACATCTATATTTAGGGATATGCAACATGTGAGCTCAGTACAAACTAAAATGATTTTTAATTAAAATTAGACTTTAACACAGGAACCCTCTACAAGACAGGATCACAATGTTTAGGTAAATATGGATTCAACTCAGTTGATACTGTACTTTAGTGGTGGAAATTCCTAAACAAATGAGCAATTAATCAGATTACGTATAACCTATTGGCACACAGTGAACCTGGGGCTGCTGGGGGTCTCTAGGATAGATGTCGTCTTTGCCCAGTTGGTAATCCAGCTTTGCTCAACAGAATAAAGTAGTCCAAATTGGCTTTATCTTGACCAACTACAACATTCAAATCCTGCTTACATGAAAATGAATCAGTAATAATAATCCAATAATATAGGTGCTTACTTTTGGTACTTTAAGAACATTTTGCTTTCTTAAGTAAAGTTGTGAATGCAGTATTTTCACACTGCAGTATGATTACTTTGACTTAAATAAAGGATCTGAGTACTCCTTTAACTCAACTTCTGACTCAGTCCAGCCCTGCTGATTTACTGTATTACAGCTCCTGTTGATGGTGAGCAGGTGTCCTGCAAACTTGCTTGGACATCCTCACGTCTTTTACAGATGCTCACTGTATGTTTGCACAGTAGAATGGTTAGTTATATCATTTCAATTCAGATTTAGCGTGGGTGTACGTCTAAACAAAGGGTTGTGGTACAATGTGGCCTTTGTCTGATGAAGAAATTCAAGTCAAGTCAAGCAGGTGAAGAAGAAGAAATTCAAGTCAAGTGAAGCAGGTGAAGAATAAGAAATACAAGTCAAGCAGCTAAGAGTAATAAATAACGTGACAGTGGAGTGCAGAGTGACACCTTACAGTTGATGCTTTGAATTGTTTTCATGCTAGCATTGCTGATATAAACTACAGTGTGTTTAATAATGACTGGTTGTATAAGTTCAACATGTAAACCCTGAAAAGTTTTCCAGTCATTTACCTTACAGAACCAAGCCTGGAAATACAGCAGAGACTCTACAGTATATCACACACACAAACATTTATGTGAAAGGTTACACAGAATGGAATGGGAAAAATGCAAGCAATTCAGTGGATTAAACATATTTCACCACATTATACAAGTCATTCAAACACAACAACCACAGTGTGTTTATATGACCTTTATCTGCATCGATCGGTGACTAATAAGAACTACTCATCTACTGTTTATTGACACACCGTGGTTCCCAAACATTTTCCAAATCAAGGAACCCTTAATCTCTTTAAACAGATTCTGCACACATGCTTATCTGTCGTCACACTGGAAGCTGATGAGTTCAGAGATTGAGGACCCATAAACTGACACAAATTAGTCCACAGACCCCCATTTGATAAGATTTTGTCCCAATGTCCCCCATCTGATTTGGCTTTTAGACAGTACTTGAAGTGGAAAAAAATAAGTGCCAGTACTCCCCTTATTCAGCAATCTCTTATTCCTTATTTCTTTAGGCATGTTATACTGTGTGTCAGTCATGATCAGTTGTATTTTATTGCTATATTATTATCCTTGAGCTATTCTATATCTATAGTAGGCCTATAATACTCCAATAATATTCCAACTGGAACATTATAGGGTTAAAGTGGTGTGTTTGTATATTTACCCATAGTGTTAATAGTTAAAGTGCTTTCCTGTGTTATTTGTAGCCTACAGGCTATCATTCAGGTTTTAGGAGGAGTGTCCCAGGATGCAGCAGGAGAAAGAGACACATTCTGAATTTATACAGTGAATAAAAGATACTAGGAGATATTGGGTTTAGATGCTTTATTTCATAAAGTTTATGAAACCCATAACTAAAATAGTCATACAGTCTGTCATTGCATTACTTATGGATAGGGTGACCAGATCCCAACAAACCAAATGTGGGACGAAGAGTATGTTTGTGTGGGACAAGTTACCAAGGCGGAGAGGTAGTCTACAATTAATAATATTAATAATAATAATAATAATATTAATAATAATAATAATAATAATAATAATAATAATAATAATAATAATAATATGTCTATCCAACTTAAATAATAAACTTTTTTTTATTCTGCCACATGCTTTGCCCGAATCCATCCATTGATCGCCACATCTCCTTTTGAGCCGCACATTTCTTGTGAGACTCACATGAACTGTGTTGCTTCATGTTGTATCCCCCATGTATGAAATTGAAAAAAATAACGGGCAAATTTAACAAAAAAACTCTGAGAATCACCTTCCACCATGTTATAAATACTCATCAGTAGTTTCACAGTCTTTGTTATAGCTGCTCTTCCCTTTCTTTGTGGTAGTATCCATCATATTCCGCCTAAATCTGCATATAGCTTGTGACTCTGCCAGTGACTCGCAATTGTCCCCGTTGGGCATAGCGTAGCAAAGGCGGTGAAATGTCAACATGCAGTCAACCCACGTGTGTCCATTTTGAGAGCAAACAGTGTTCTGTGATGACAGCCTTCCCTGGTTTCCTCACAGCCATTGGATAAAAGCCAGATTCAAAAAAAAAAAGCACAGTCCTGCAGTGGTTTGACTTTTTGAAAACTGGAGCCAATGAAAATGTGGGACATCGTCTCAATAAGTGGGACGTGGGACAAGGGATAAAAGCTTGTTATCCTTAGAACATTTTAAAAGGAAATTATCATCACATTTAATTCGTGATGTCTAATTATCTTTTGATATGTTTAAATATATTTTCTTTTCTTCTGTACTGTTTTGTATGTATTTCATTGTTTTTATTGGATTGTTTTCCACTGTTTGGTTAGGTTTTTCTGCACATTTTGTGTACTTCTTGATGTTGTATTTTTAATTTAATTTATTGGCTGGATTGTGCAGTTTTATATATGTGCAAATAAATAAAATAAAAAACCAATGGATTAGAACAAATCTGAAAACTACTGCAATTTTACACTTTGCTCTGGGGGTAAACAAAGCTGATGTAACCCCACTGGGGCTCTTTCAGCTCTTAAACAGGTTCAGCAAGTATACCAATGGCATGTCCCCATTGTTTAACAAACCCAGATTCATTCTTTGTGTTGCTTTTACTGCTTGTTGTTCATTCCTTGCAGCTCTCTGAAGACATCTAGCCACAGACAACTTTTGTTTTCAACTTTCTTTCTTGAAGTTACCAACCTTTAACATTTATTTGTTGGATTAATTGAGAGTATTTATACACTTCTTTGTGACCTGCACCTGCAGTAATGGAGCAGGAAGCGGTGTCGCAGGAGGCAGCAGAGCCGGCAGATGGTGGTGCTCGCCGGGCAGCAGGAGCAGGAGCAGGAGGAGGCGGAGGAGGAGGAGGAGTAGGAGGAGTAGGAGGGGGAGGGAGAGGAAGAGGAGCAGCGCTGCTACACTGCACAGGTGCTTGTTGTCATGGAGGAGCAAAGATGGCGGTCCTGGCCTATAGCCTGGGCAAACGAGAAATAAACCAACATTTCACCATCAAAAACGCCAAATTGATATCGCTGGTGCTCGTCGCTTTACTCCTCGTGTTCCACACAGCCTCGCGGTACTATGGAGGTGAGTGTTTCTCTCTCTGTTTGGTCAACTGTGGATGCAGCCAGTTAGCTGGTGCTAGTGCTAATGCTAAGCTATCTGCAGCTAATGCTTTCTCTCTGCAGGTTTACAGTGTTGTTGTTATAGTGTTGCTTTTAAACGGTGGGATGTTTATGATACAGGTTGGACAGGTCTTTAGCAGATAGATGGTTGTTATATTCACAATAACTTCACTTAGCTTTGTCTGGCTATCTTAGCTGAGTGAAGCTAACACTTTGATTTAGCTATCTGTGTTTACATGCTGCTCCTGTCAGGACACGCTTGGTTGCTAACTGACATAAAGAGGCTTTTTAGTATTAGTATTAAGTGTCTTTTAAATCATTAGTACTGTCAACTACACAGATAACATGCTACACTATTAATAGAGCTCATCAGTAACGTGTTGTATGTAGTGACACTAACAAACTGGCTTTAGTGGGTTGAACAGTGTTAGTAGCAGCCTGCTTTTACAAGTTTGCATTAGCTTGCAAAGATTAGTTAGATGTATGATGTGTGTATATGCATGATGTTCAGGTGTAACAGGCTGGATCTCATTTTGCATGATATAATATGCATGCCATGCCATTTTATAGCAAATGACATAAAGAGGCTTTTTTAGTATTAGGAGGCAAGTGTCTTTTAAATCATTAGTACTGTCAACTACACAGATAACATGCTACACTATTAATAAAGCTCATCAGTAACGTGTTGTATGTAGTAACACTAACAAACTGTGGCTTTAGTGGGTTGAACAGTGTTGTAGCAGCCTGCTTTTACAAGTTTTGCATTAGCTTGCAAAGATTAGTTCCCTACATTGATGTATGATGCAGTATATGATGTGTGTATATGCATGATGTTCAGGTGTAACAGGCTGGATCTCATTCTGCATGAGATAATATGCATGCCATGCCATATTATAGCAAATGACATAAAGAGGCGTTTTTAGTATTAGGAGGCAAGTGTCTTTTAAATCACTAGTTCTGCCTATACACGTCAACTACACAGATAACATGCTACACTATCAATAAAGCTCGTCAGTAACGTGTTGTATGTAGTGACACTAACAAACTGTGGCTTTAGTGGGTTGAACAGTGTTGTAGCAGCCTGCTTTCTCTGTCTTGGGTCTTTCACAAGTTTGCATTAGCTTGCAAAGATTAGTTAGATGTATGATGCATTATATGATGTGTGTGTATATGCATGATGTTCAGGTGTAACAGGCTGGATCTCATTTTGCATGATATAATATGCATGCCATGCCATTTTATAGCAAATGACATAAAGAGGCGTTTTTAGTATTAGTATTAAGTGTCTTTTAAATCACTGGTACTGTCAACTACACAGATAACATGCTACACTATTAATAAAGCTCATCAGTAACGTGTTGTATGTAGTAACACTAACAAACTGTGGCTTTAGTGGGTTGAACAGTGTTGTAGCAGCCTGCTTTTACAAGTTTTGCATTAGCTTGCAAAGATTAGTTCCCCTACATTGATGTATGATGCAGTATATGATGTGTGTATATGCATGATGTTCAGGTGTAACAGGCTGGATCTCATTCTGCATGAGATAATATGCATGCCATGCCATATTATAGCAAATGACATAAAGAGGCTTTTTTAGTATTAGGAGGCAAGTGTCTTTTAAATCACTGGTACTGTCAACTACACAGATAACATGCTACACTATTAATAAAGCTCGTCAGTAACGTGTTGTATGTAGTGACACTAACAAACTGGCTTTAGTGGGTTTGAACAGTATTAATAGCAGCCTGCTTTCTGTCTCGGGTCTTTTGCATAGTTTGCTTGCAAAGATTAGTTCCCCTACATCAATGTATGATACAGTATATGATGCAAGATTTTCAGGTGTAACAGGCTGGATCTCATTTTGCTTGTCTCACACCCTCAAAGACTGACAATGACAGCGATGGCACAAATACCAGAGTGTGATTATGAAGAAATGTTATAGCATAGCATGGAAATGCAATACGCCTCCCATCCATAGTAACACTAACAAAACTGTGTATTTTGAACAGTGTTGTAGCAGCCTGCTCTCTGTCTCGGGTCTTTCACAAGTTTGCTTGCAAAGATTAGTTCCCCTACATCGATGTATGATACAGTATATGATGCATGATTTTCAGGTGTAACAGGCTGGATGTCATTTTTCTTGGATCTCATTTTGCTTGTCTCACACCCTCCTTAGCTTAGGAGGCAAGTGTCTTTTAAATCACTAGTTCTGCCTATTCCTAGTCAACTACACAGATAACATGCTACACTATCAATAAAGCTTGTCAGTAACGTGTTGTATGTAGTGACATTAACAAACTGTGGCTTTAGTGTGGGGTTGAACAGTATTGTAGCAGCTTGCTTTCTCTGTCTCGGTCTTGTTTGCATAGTTTTGCATTAGCTTGCAAAGATTAGTTCCCCTACATCGATGTATGATACAGTATATGATGTGTGATACAGTATATGATGTGTGTGTGTATGCATGATTTTCAGGTCTAACAGGCTGGATCTCATTTTGCTTGTCTCACACCCTCAAAGACTGACAATCAAGGCATGCATACGCCTCCCATCTGTGTTGCATATAGTGGACTTTGTTCATGAAAAAGAGCCTGAGACCTCTGTGTGTGTGTGTGTACACACTGAGAGCAGCTGCTTTTGCTGGCAATGACACTACTACATATCTCGCCAGCCCGCAGACCCTTCATGTTTCTATGGCTTTAATTCATCTGCTGATGGCTCCATTCATTTTGCACACAAATGAATAGCAGTGGAGAGAGATTTATGGTTGAGCTAAATTGCTGATGGCTTCATTTTGTGTGACTGTGGCCCCTAGCAGAGAGCCCTGTATTGTATTGTATTCTAGTCTTTTGACAGCACTGACTGAATGAAAAGACGGGGTACAATTGAGACAAACAGGTTTCAGTCATCTTCCCAGAGAAACTATGAGTTGAAAGTAAGAGCAGTGTTTTTTTTTTGTCTCTGTGTCTTTGCCTCTAGGCGGAGACTCATGTGAATGGCTGCTTTCCAGAGGACGTTACTTGGGGGAGAACGTATGGCAGCCGTATGGCTGCATGATGCACAAATACAAAAGCATGTGAGTCACACTAACTGCAAGGTCACTATATGTACAGTATGTTTGAGACAGAGATGAACAAAGACGTGTGTAGCAGTGATAGATGAGGTGTGTGTGTCTGTTTGTAAGGGTGGATGGGTAATTTGTAAGGCTGACCCGAATGCTTCGAATCTTCGATCGTTGCCATGGTATTCCACCTCCAAATCTAAACTATTCGAACGCTTCGTTTTACATGTTTTTTTAATTCTTATGTATAAGTATGTAATTATAATGTATAAATCCCCAAATAGCCCATGAAATTAAGAATAATCCCACAACATTATTAATTATTCATATTCAACATTAATTCTTATCAATTATTCTCAGACGGATGTTGCTGTTTGTTGTCTGTCCCGGGCCCTGACACAGGGGAGGTTGAGACGGACAGACAGAATAATATGTCAGCCTGTAGCGCCGCAAAGCTTCGAATATTTCCCACCGAAGCCCACATTTTTTTATTTAGGACAGCCTTAGTAATTTGTGAGATGTGTAACCATGTGTAACCATGTGTAAAAACATATACTTTTGATCAGGCTACAGAATACAATGAACCACCCAACACATGAATGATTGCTATCTGCAGTTGTTAGGCTTTACGGTTTTCAGATTCCTCACCGTCATTTTTGTCTTGCAGTGAAGCCAAAACCTGCCTCGCTGAAAAGCGAGTGGCCTTTGTCGGTGATTCACGAATCAGGCAGCTATTTTACTCCTTCATCAAAATTATTGACCCAGAGCGAAGAGAAGATGGAAACAAGGTGATTATGAGAAGAAGCACCATGTAAAGCAACAAGGTTTTCTTTTTGGAAATTGTTCAGCAGAGGTAGCAAGAGTTGCGGAAGTGTTGATGATCATCTACAGATGTGTCATACAGTATATAGCCAGCCATTATATTCAAACCGAAGACATGTTTGGAAGAACAGACGGAGAGGTACAGCTGCATGTGTCACTCACAACACCTTTGGAGTTAGGGCTGCTTGTGTCTTCCTGCAAGAAATGTTTTTTCCTCACACACTTCCCCAGTTGAATACATTTTCTGACAGGGAAAAACTAGAACCAGAATGACAACCTACTAAACGAAGGCCTTACTAATGACTCACTGCCATTTACGTAGCTGAATCTGAAAATATTCCACTATTTGTAATCAATTTACTGCTACTTCTTGCTAATCTAAAGCCTGACACTTCTTTACTTATGTCCTTAATGTGAGACATATCCCCGTTGATCTTTTTTTCCCACTAAGTGCCTATAGATGTGATATCATTAAATACCATAAGGCCTTCTGCCGCCATAATAAACACTCCGACACCCTGAAATAGGTAGCATTGGGAAAATGTACTGGAACAAAAAAATGAAAGCTAATATCAAGTGAAAATCATCAACAAAAAAATGCATCACTGGAATGCATGGCAATCATGCAGCAGCTGCAGCTTGATTTGTGGTCTGATCTGAAGCAGGGAAAAAGAGGAATACTATTTGCCTAACAGACTTTCTCTTTTGTCTGTCCACATGTAACGTCTGAAGCATGAGGACATTTCCTTTGCGGTTGAGAGTTCCTCTGTTAATGTGGTAAGCTATTTCTGGATGCGTTTTTATCTTCTTTTCTTAGTCTGTAAAAACATACTCTGCTAAAACATGTCCGTGCTCATTGTGTGTAGGACTTCCTGTGGTATCCAGAGGCAAATAATTCAATGAAGGAGCGCTTGATATCATGGACACACGTGAGTATACATGTTAAGTTCAAGGGAGCATTATTTATTGAGGAAGTTTCAGAAACTTCACATGGGTTTGGACGTGGATTTTTTTTTTTCTGATTACAACTTCTCTCTTGTGTGTTGCAGGAAGGTTCAGCAAAGCCAGATGTTATCATCCTCGGAGCTGCAACGGTAAGCTGAATAAATCAGTTTTTAGCCATGTTTGCACATTTCACAATAGATAAAAACAAGGTGGTGGCTGAGTTATGTCAATCTTAATCTCATCCGTTAATCCGTTTACCGCAGTGGTCCATAAAGTTGCGCGGTGGCAGCAGCGAGACGCTGCAGCAGTACAAAGTCAACCTGACGGCCATCGCTGTGCACCTAGAGAGGCTGGCTGAGCATGGAGAGGTCTACTGGGTCCTGCAAGGTAAACTCCGCCTCAAGCTTAATATCATCTGTCATCTCAGTCGGGTTAGTAACGTATTACTGCCTGTTCCCTTCTCTGATGTGATTACTGCATTCATGTCAAACGGGATTACCATGGTTCAAAGCATTGATTCGAACATGTTCATACAGTCCAGATGGTTTGCTGCTTCAGGGTATTTTAGGTGCTACAGTGTCATCACAAAATCCTAATTTCCCCAAGTAGTATTTCGGACTAAAAGTTTACATGATTGGTAATTTCACAAATGAGATAGCAGAATTTTGTGAACATCAACTTCTCATACATGCACCCTCTATACCAATAATACAAGCATATTGCTTCCGTTACTCCCACCCACATTAGCTTTGGCCCAATAGAAACTCTGTTATGATTGTGACACACAGCAACAAGTTCATTATTTTTAAGTTAACTTACTGAACTTACTGAAAGTCCGCTTTAGATTTTTAAATATCTGGATTTATTAGGTCTATGCTAGTCTTGCTACTGTTCATTTTCTGAAAGTCAGATCAATTACTTGAAAAGTAGAAAAGGTTGAAAAGTTTTAGAATACAAATAGTTCCAATGGCACGAGTACAAATGGTAGTAGCATAGGCTTATTTGGTGTTACAATTATGAGGGGGTCCTCGGACAATTTTCCCTGGACCCAAAAGTTGGATAACCCCTGCTCTAAACTAAATCTCTTTTCCTGTTCACTTCAACACCATCACACCTCTAGACCCAGTAAACGAGGAGGTGTTGAGTGAGAACCGGAAAATGATCACCAACCAGCAGCTGGAGCTGTACAATGAGGCGGCGGCGGACGTGCTCAACAGCAGCAAGCGTTACGGCAGGTCCCGGATCAAGCTGCTGGCTGCGTCCCGCCAGGCTGCGCTGGAGACTATCGCCCAGTCAGACGACGGCTTGCACCTGCCCGAGAGCACCAGGAATGTGGTAGGCAGGATTTCTGTTAATTTAAGATTATTTGTTGGTAATTAGATTGTTCTATTCAATGGCTCAGGTTCAGCTATTGTGGCAGCACAGTCCTGCATTTTATCTTAAAATATTACTCACATCTATCCACGTAGACTAGAGGAAAAATTCTTAAATGGGACATTCTGCAAAATGAGTACTTTTACTTTTGATACTTTTAAGTATATTTTGATACGAATACTTTTGTACTTTTATTTACAATTTTGAATGCAGGACCTTTACTTGTAACGGAGTATTACACAAAAATATGATCATCTCAAAACAAATGATGCATTGTTACAGATTAAGCCACCAAGCAGTATATAAAGCAGTTAAAATTGGCTCCATCTCGAACAACTACAGCATTAAAATGCTTCTTCCCAAGGCTGAGTCTTTACCGCAGCGGCCAGGGTTTGAATCCAACCTGTGGCCCTCTGCTGCATGTCGTCTTTTCTCTCTCCCCTTTCCAGTTTCTCTGTCCTGTCTATCAAATAAAAGCTTAAAAACAGACAAAAAAATAACCTTTAAAAGGTTTCTTACATGTGAATGCATCAATAATACCGATCCAGTAATATAAAACCGGGGCCATTCTGCTGCCTATTGTGTACTTTTACTTTTGATACTTTAAGTACATTTTGATTTTTCATTTGATTTTCAATGCAGGATTGTTATGTGTTTATAGTGTGTTGTAGGTATTGTTTTTACTTAATAAGTAAAGGATCTCAGTACCTTTCTCACCACTATGACGCTGTGTAATCCTCCTGTCAGGGAGCCATGGTCCTCATGAACTCTGTGTGCAACAAGCTACTGAGGCCCATCGACGGCTCCTGCTGCCAGACGTTGCCGCCTCCAAACCTCCTGCAGAAACTGGCGGCGTGCTTCTTCCTGGGCTCGGCCCTGGTCTTCCTGGTCCTCCACGTCCTCGGCAACAACCGTCACCGCCGACCCGTGCCCCCAGACGTGGAGAGCCTGGAGGAGAAGAAGCCAGCGTCTGCAGCTGCCCCCCTGGGTCCGAAGGCGCCGTTCCAGGCTCTCTGCAGGATGGGCGTCATCATGAGCTATTTTTACCTTTGTGACAGAGCAGACGTGTTCATGAAGGAGCAGAAGTTCTACACTCACTCCACGTTCTTCATCCCTCTCGTCTATATATTTGTCCTGGGAGTGTTCTACAATGAGAACAGCAAGGAGGTGAGATGGCGCTGTTGAGTGCATTATTTCACATTTTGGGGAAGCATACAAACGGCTTTAAACAACGTCTCATTTCAAGATGATATTAAGTCCAGTACGTTCTAACTCGGTGTAACACTATTGGTGATGATGCACCAAGTTAATGATTGATATCTGGTTTACAATTCAATATGTTCTTTGTTTTTCTTTTTCAAACAGACCAAATTACTCAACCGAGAGCAAACAGACGAGTGGAAAGGCTGGATGCAGCTGGTCATCCTCATCTATCACATATCTGGAGCCAGCGCAGTGAGTCCTAAATATGTCGTCTACACATCCATTTGAGAGTAACCTGCTTTGAAGCAGTGCATGTTTATATTTGATATGAAGGCATTCATATTTTTTTTCCCCCTTTCTTTCAGTTCATTCCGGTGTACATGCACGTGCGGGTGCTGGTGGCAGCGTACCTTTTTCAGACTGGCTATGGACACTTTTCCTTTTTCTGGCTCAAAGGAGACTTTGGACTGTATAGAGTGTGCCAGGTGAGGGTACAGTCAGTTATACTTTAACCAGGATCTTGTACTCACTCTTAGTCATAGTAAGCAAATTTTATAAGAGATTTAAAGTGATAGTTCTGATTTTTTTTTGAAGTGGGGTTGTACTGTTTACCTACAGTAGATGGTGGTTGGCACACCCCCAGTTTGGAGAAGCAGGCAAGCGTACCGACACGGAAGCAAAGCAATGTACTGCTGTGGACGGGGGCGTCAGCAAAACATATTTTAGCCACTTAAAAAAAATCAATCAGTTTAAATGTACGCTATATTTTCAATATTTTCACTTTGCCGTCAGACAGCCCTTTCCAACGAGGAACTATCTATGCTCTCTTCAAAGCCACCAGACTCCACTACTGACAAAAACAGTCATTTTACCTCGCAGAACACTGGAGTTGCAAGTCCACCGCTACCTCGATCGGTTAGTTTGTTTGTGTTATTGTGTGACTTTGGTGTTTTAAAGGGTTAGTTGGGATTCACTAAGTCATACAAAAACACAAACAAACTAACCAATCAAGGCTACGGTACACCAGCAACTCCCGCGTTCTGTGAGGTAAAATTACAGTTTTTGTTAAAGGAGTTTGGTGGCTTTGAAGAGGACATAGATAGATATAACTGCTTCAGTTGACCGTCGAGAAAGGCTGTCTGCCGGCAAGGTAAAGTGGTGAAAATATTCAAAATATAGCGTACTCTTAAACTGATATTGATTTTCTTTTAGGTGGCTAAAATATGTTTTGCTGCCGGCCCCGTCCACAGCAGTACATTGCTTTGCTCGCGTGTCTGTGCTCCTGTCTGTTTCTCCAAACTGGGGGCGTGCCGACTGTCATCTACTGTTGGTAATAAACTTAGTATGGATAAGTACTTTATTCAAGCCCACTTCAAAACATTAGAACTATCCCTTTAAAGTGGAAAATCATTTCATTATTATTCTGGAATTACTAATATTTTTGTACTTCAGCATCTTCATATTATTTAACAATTTTTCATAAACAGTTTTCATGTTCCTTCCACTTCAGGTGCTTTTCCGTCTAAACTTCTTGGTCTTGGTGCTGTGCGTGGTGATGGACAGACCCTACCAGTTCTATTACTTTGTCCCACTGGTCACCTTCTGGTTCGTCGTCATCTACGGCACGCTGGCCCTGTGGCCTCAGATCCTCCAGAAGAAAGCCAATAGTAGGTGTCAGAATTGATGCAAGTTTAAAAAAACATTTGCTTTATCTGTTTCACTCACGTGTGTCCTACTCGTGGAAAAAGTCCTGGACTATGTGAATCAATACACATGATTAGTTTTATACAATAAATGGGATACCGGTCTTAAATGTCAGCAGCAGAAAAAGCATTTTGAAAAGCATTTTCGGTAATGGCGCTCTTGTTTTCTGAACAGGTAGCGGCTTGTGGCACCTTGGGGTCTTGGCGAAGTTACTGGGCCTCCTGCTGTTCATCTGCATCTTTGCCTTTTCACAGGTGGGTGAATTAAAAAAAATATTTTAATCCCATCCAGTCACAATTGCAAATTTGCAACCTCACTTTAGTTTGGAGTTTGTAAAACTTTAAATTAAATTACAGGTTTTATATTCATATGAACAATTTCAATAAAAAAATTAATTCTATGTTTATACACGGCACAATTTGAGAGAAAATGTAACTTTCAAATATGTGTTTTTGTAACCCAAATGAAGCAAAATGGATTGAATATGCATTGAAATTGTGAATTTGTAATGAATTTAATCAAACTTCAGTCCCCTATTTTGAGAGCTACTACACTGTACTATCATAGTCGTTACTCAAATTCATGCTTTGGTCCTTGTTTGAAGCCCTGCTTATTTAATATTCATGTTTTGTTGTTGTGACTCCAGGATGTCTTTGAGCATATCTTCTCTGTGTGGCCCATCTCCAAGCTCTTTGAGCTCAACGGAAGCATCCACGAGTGGTGGTTCAGATGGAAGCTGGACCGATTTGTAAGTCAAATGTGTTTCGCTCCAGTTGCACCCCACTTCAGCAGTCAGTCACGTATTACATTTCAAAGAATGTGTTAATGCAGAGTACATCAGGAGCTTTTTTCCAACTTTGTAACAAATGTTTCAATGTGGCAATGCTTCTTTTGCAGGCGGTGATACACGGCATGTTATTTGCCTTCATTTATCTGGTGCTTCAGAAGCGCCAGGTGCTGTCAGAGGGCAAAGGAGAGGCTCTCTTCTCTGCCAAGATTTCCAACCTGCTCCTCTTCCTCTCTGTGGTCTCCTTCATAGTAAGACTCTTCACACTTGGGTTTCTACCAAAACTGGGGTGTAGACTTAATTATTCTAGATTGCTGTCATCTTTCAGGTCCTCTTTCCAAATCTTATTTGAGTTAATGAATACAAAGCATGCTGACAACAGCAGCTACTTTACTGTACATTGATGCAACACCCGGTAGCTCCCTTGACAAACACAGTCGTCTCCTCTTAATGCTCAAATGTTTGTATTGAGAAAGCTCTTCAGAATGTAATGTGAGCTCGGTATAGTGACGATCTATTTGTCTCACATGGATAATATATTGTGTCGCACTGAGGCAGCTCTCCATTCTTTGTGGATTTCCACAAATCAGTTTTATTTATCTATATACAGGGACAGTGCTCATTAATAGACATTTCTGTGAATGTACCAGTTTAGCCATCTTGGCTAATTTTCAACTGAAGTCCCTGGGCAGGCGTGATGACAGTTGATGAGTAAGCAATGAGTTTGGGTTTACAGTAACTGCTTTGGTCAAGGTTTTATCAAACTAAATCTTATCTTTGTTGCAGCTGAAAATTAAAACATGTTCCCTAACTAACTTCTTCTTTTCCCCCGTCTATCTAGACTTACTCAATATGGGCCAGCAGCTGCAAAACCAAAACCGAGTGCAACGAGATGCATCCTTACATCTCTGTGGTGCAGGTAAAATGTTTTCTTCTGTCCTCCTCTCTCTCTTTTTCCTTCGTCTGCTTTGCTTTTGTTCTCGTGTGGTTTCACAGCAAACATGTCTTTTGTTGTTTTATAGTTTATAACCCAATTGTAATTAATTTGGATTTACCTTGAGGTGTCATTCTCCTAGAAAAGGGCCCTCTAACCTTTTATGTTGATTTTAGAAGGGACAATGCGTTATTCATTTACATGAGCCATCATGTAAATGTGCCAGATTTAGCCATACAGGCTAATTTTCATCTGTAGTCCCTGGCAGGATGATGTATTAAAGAAAACATACACATAAGCTCAATTCAAAGCACATGTTGGAGAAATTATTTAATAAACAGTCTCTGGTCATTCTGTTGAGAAGCAATTACTATTTATTAAGCAAATGCATTTGGGTCCATACAGCAGACAAGACAAAGACAGAGAGCTCCCTCACTACATCATTCTTTATAATCTTGGTTCAGCCTTCACTCCCCTTTGTGAACCGCACCTTATCTCTATTCAGCCTTCACTCCCCTTTGTGAACCGCACCTTATCTTTATTTAGCCTTCACTCCCCTTTGTGACCCACACCTTCCGCCCTGCCGCTGAGTGGAAGATTCATTAAAAGAGTTACAAATTAAAATGTTTTGGAAGAGTGCGGATGCGAATATGATAAGAAATGTATCTAAACTAGGACAGTCTCTGCTTTCCCAAAAACATTCAGATACATCTGAGTACACCAATGCTAATACAAAGGGACATGGTATTTTTCTCTCACAACAGTTAGTAAACCAATCTGCTGGGGGAGCCTTTGGAGTAGAACTGCAAAGATGAATCGATTCGTTGTCAACTGTTACATTAATTGCCAACTATTTTGATAATCTTTTAAGGAAAAGAAGTCTAAATTCTCTGATTCCAGCTTCTTAAATGTGAATATATTCTGGTTTCTTTACTCCTCTATGACAGTAAACTGAATATCTTTGAGTTGTTGACATTTGAGGACGTCATCTTGGGCTTTGGGAAACACTGATCGACATTTATTCACCATTTTTCTGACATTTTATAAACCAAACAACTTATCGATTGAACAAAGAAAATATCCAACATATTAATCAACAATGAAAATGATTGTTAGTTGCAGCCCTGCTTTGGAGATCATCTTGCCCTGGGCACAAGCAAGACACACGGAGGCCCTGATCCTAGTCACATGACTGGATAATACGAGTGTAACAAACAAGGGAGTTGCCTTCCTTCATTCGAGCCAGTCCCCACAGGGAAACTGTTTGAAGTCATGCAATAAGGTCATTAAAAACATAGTTAAGCTTACTTCCCCGAAACTGGCCAGGATTGCACATTTTACACCTCACTTTTGACTCTGCGTATTGTATATCACTCTTAACTGGTGTGTTTACGACTCCATGTCTTCACCCTGCAACTTTAAATGATAAGAATCTCATAATACAGCGTCTCTCTCTCTCTCTCTCTCTCTCTCTTTCTCTCTCTTTCTTTCTCTCTCTCTCTCTCTCTTGTCCACAGATTCTGGCCTTCATCCTCATCAGGAACATTCCTGGCTACGCCCGTTCTATATATAGCTCATTCTTTGCATGGTTCGGAAAGATCTCCTTGGAGGTAAGACGGCAGTTGC
The DNA here is from genome assembly GCF_043250625.1 of Sebastes fasciatus. Lineage (NCBI taxonomy): Eukaryota > Metazoa > Chordata > Actinopteri > Perciformes > Sebastidae > Sebastes > Sebastes fasciatus. Next base: position 14,849,915 of record NC_133811.1, on the reverse strand, counting down.
AATCATATAATAAAACAATTATTGATATAGTCCTATCTGCTATTACAAAAGGCTTTGCGAATGATACTATAAGAGATAAGAGATATGAGTAATCAGTAATTCAGCTAAGATGAGGTAACTGTAATAAAAAGGGGGATGGAAGCAACACCAATAAAATGTAATAAGATGTGATGTTCTGAAGCCCCCTGGAGGAATTAAAGTTAAATTACACATATTATATTATATTACATGCTATTGAATATGCTTTGTTTGTCTCCCCCAGCTGTTCATATGCCAGTACCACATCTGGCTGGCAGCAGACACCAAGGGAATTTTAGTCCTGATCCCAGGAAACCCTTCACTTAACATCATGGTCAGCACCTTCATCTTTGTCTGTGTGGCTCACGAGATTTCCATCATCACCAACGACCTGGCCCAGGTGGTCATCCCCAAAGACAGCGTGTCCCTGCTGAAGAGGCTGGGGGCCGTCGGGCTCCTCACTCTGGTTGTATTGCTGCTGACCAAGGACGGCCAGCACACACCCGGTGCCTGATGGACACCTTTTTGATGGGTGTGGGGCGCAGCAGACTCGCCAAGCCCCTGCTGAGATTGAAGTGAGGTCCAGACCCAAGCCAAGGAGCAGGCCTGGTGTTTTAACCTCCTAGTGGCCACAGGTGACAAGCCTCATTTGTGTTGAGTGACAACACAGGGACCCCCTGGGAGGACAGTGTCTCACTGCTGGTTCGAGCAGAGCCTGTACTTTTTGACTGCTGTGAAAGTCACACACTGAATAAAAGAAAAAAAATGCTCCAAAAAAGCGGTTGCTCCTTTCAGGGCAAAGTGCAAAATTGCAAGAAAGCGAAAAAAGAACAAAAACGTTTACATTATCTGGATTCAATAGAAGAGCAGAGGAGAAAATTGGAGATCTTATGTAAAACAAAAAAGAGGTCCTCAGACCTCATTGCTTGCTGTGTGAATTTTCGCTTCTATTTAGCCAAACCCACTAATAAGAAGTTTATTTTGTCACATTCAGTACTTCCGATCATAACTTCACTCTGGAAGGCGATCACTAGGCACACACACACTCCGTCCACACGGCAGTAGCAGTTGAAGGTGTTTTCACTCAGGTGGATCCATAATCTACATATTCAGATGTGTAAAAAAAAAAAAAAAATTAAAAATTGTGCTGCATTTTATTATCAGCATTACTTTGTACAGTATTTCTGGTAAAATAGTGTTAGATATCTAAATATGCAAAATATGGACCAACAACTGGCTTGGGTGATCAAAAAAAAACTGTCTAAAAAAATTTGGAGTGCAATTGTTAAAATGTTGGATTATCCCTCGACATATTTTTGCTAATGTTTTTTGTGAGTGATTTTAGAAATGTTCGCCTTGTGCTGAAAGGTACCGTGGTCACCTGCTGTAGCTCTGAAATTCTATGTGATATGTACAGTATTTAATGATTTAAATTAAGCTTATATTTTATACAGTTTTTGTTTTGGGGTCGGGAGGGGTTGTTTTATTTTGTACTTTGCGCTCATGACTGCTGTTTGTGAAGGAAGTATTACATGGATAATTTTGTACCCATCCCAGCATCTCATAGATGATCACTTGCCTCAGAGACGCATTGCGGAGGTCGAGCCTTTTACAGTCTAATACCCGTCTGTCCTGTTAGCTCACTTCATAGTCTGTCCGTGTATATTTGTATGATAGAGTGAGAGACTTTATTTTATACAGCATTCTTCTTCTTTCATTGCCGTTAAAAAAAAAAAACATGCCTCTTACAGAAGCTCTGGTGGACACTGGCTTGCACACGTTAAATGTACATCCTCCCTCTGCTGTCACAGCCGGTGAACTTTTTGATCAGTGAGTGAGTGAAAAAGTGATTTCTTAGACTGAATGCCTTTTGGAACATACAGCTTCTATACATACAGTACATCTGTGACGTAGCCTGTAATCACATCAACGTTTAAAAACTTCTTAACGATGCGTCGAATGAGCTGAGAAGACATATTACTGTCCCTTAAAGGAAAATATTGTATATTTTGTCAGCTGATAAATGGGTGACGTCTCTTTGACCTCTATAACCTCACAGACATTTAAGAGAGTTTAGCACTTTCATTTGAAGACCTGCTTTTTCTTTTCATCTTTTGCAGTGAAATACAATGTTTAACATGGTTCCAGTGCAGACACTTTCTGTACTTTAGCACATTTTTTATTGGGTAAATGAAACGTTTTGTCAAAGGTAATTTGGCAAATACAAAAAAAAAAAATAATGTCCGATCCAAGCTGTGTTGCTTTTTCGTTTTGAGTTGCATGTTTTATCTACCATGGTAGCAAAAAGATTGCTTTGTCGGTTATTTTCTACACATTTATGTAGCTTCATGGGTCCACAAAGAATTAATTTCTTCTTTTACAGTGGAAAAATTTGTCTACGGCGTTCGAGGCGTCTGGTGTCATCTATCTGATGATGTGCAGTTTAGTTTGTGTTCTCACAACTGAACAAGAGCGAAGTCAATTTGTAATTTCTATAACCATAGATGAGAACGTCATTTTCATCAATATGTGAAGTTTACTGGTCTTGTCTATTACTGATCAACAGCTATAAATTTGGTAATTATTTCAGGCCTTAATAGATCTTTTTGGTCGTGTAAAAGCAACAACTATTTATACCCCTGTTCAGGGCCTATTTGAAATATGTTACATGTAAAAAAAAAAAATTGTGATGTCTTAAAAAAATGTGAAATGTATCCATATTATTTATAAATGCCTTTATTCTGTTGTACATTGTTAATAATACCTTCATAAAATGTGTTTTTTGGCTTCTTTTTTGGACAAAAATATACCTTTCATGTCATTCAGACATTACTAGTGTTGTGTTTATTATTATTATTGTGACAAAGGTAAATTTATTGTTATCATGTGACACAAATACATATAATTAATAACACATGACAACTAAAAGCATTTCCATGTAAAACTCCCTTTTTTCCTCTAAGAGGTTCATTGTGCAAAGCAAGTAGAAATACAAACATAGTTTTTAACATTTACAAATATTTCAAAATATTCTAATGTGTTTTTTTATAATCCGCTAAGCTCTTTTGATCTCTTTCACACTCACTCTTCAAGGTGGAAGTGCAATATGGACGATAAATCTTTTGTAAAGACACTTTTGAGGCATGCAGATTGGCACAAATGTTAGAAAAAAACAGATATGGATATGAAATCAACACCCGTCAACACTCCGACACCCGTTGTCTCTGGTCACAAATTCAGTGCTTCGGCCACCTTTCTCTCTTCAGGAATACCATTTACCTAGAATGAATACAGAAGACATGAGCTGAAATACCACATGAATCAGCATGAATTATCTCAACACTTATTCATTAACAGACTAACAGCACCTACCTCCAGCCTTCGAAATGTTGACATGACATAATTATCTCCTTTGTTAGCAGTGAACAGAGAGAGCAGCAGGTTAGTGTTAAGAGCCGTCATGCAGCTGAACACCATGAACACAGGAGGGCGCTCACACACAATTACACCAGAATTACAGACACCACTAAGACAAAAAGGAAAGTTCTTGTGCCTGATTTCTCGCAGAGCCGTAGCAAAAATGATCTGCTTTCATTAAACTGTGTCCGACTGAATAAAGTCTGGATGCTTGTATTTTAACAGTGACACAGGAGGGAGATAGTCAAAGATCAGACTAAGGTTGTGTGCAACACAGCAAAATAATTAGGGCTGCAACTAATGATTATTTTCATCGTCAATTAATCTATTATTTTTTCTCGATTAATCGATTAGTTGTTTGGTCTATAAAATGTCAGAAAATGGTGAAAAATGGCGATCAGTGTTTCCCAAAGCCCAATATGACGTCCTCAAATGTCTTGTTTTGTCCACAACTCAAATATATTCAGTATACTGTCATAGAGGAGTAAAGAAACCAGAAAATATTCACATTTAAAAATCAGATAATTTGACTTTTTTTCTTCTTAATCAAAATTGTTGGCGATTAACTTTATAGTTGGCAACTAATCAATTAATCGAATAATTGTTGCAGCTCTAAAAATAACTCCAAAATGAATTATTATTGTCTGTATAGAGTCACCTTATTAAATGAAGAAATATGTCAGAACAACCTCATAATAACTAGTCAAAGCTTAAATGTTGCTCTGACATCTGCTCATGTAACTGAAGCCCATGCAAGCATCTATATTTATTTATTAGTCACATTCATAACACACATTCAGATGGAGTGAGGCAGATTGCTTATACAAAGGTTGAAGGAAATACTAACCCGATGGCCGTTGCTGTGGTATCGTAATCTGGTTTTGCAGATTTCTGAAATTATCAACAATGATATTATGGTTAACAGACATTCACACGCATTACAAGAGCCTTTAGTATCATGTGTTGTACTTATATTAGCACATTTTTCTGAGTTTCAAGCCCATTAGGAAAAAATCATGGGACGGCTTGAAGCTCTTAAGCTAAAGTCATATTTTCCGAAGGCCTGACTGGCTTTAGCTGTAAACATGGTACTGTAAGAAGCCCTGAAAACAAGATTAGACAATAATGGTATTGTTTTAACTCATACGTATTTCCCCTATATACTGACGCCTGTAAGCCATATATTCTAATAATGAGCATGGGTGCATTTCACGTGCTGCGTTACCACACACGTGCATTTCCCCTCCAACCCAAACCAAATAATTAGGGCTGTCAATGGATTAAAATAGTTAATTTGCGATTAATCGCAAATTAAGTACACATTTTGTATCTGTTCAAAAATGTACCTTAAAAGGAGATTTATCAAGTATATAATACTCTTATCAACATGGGAGTGGACAAATATGCTGCTTTATGCAAATGTATATATATATTTGTTATAGGAAATCAATTAACAACACAAAACAATGACACATATTGTCCAGAAACCCTCACAGGTACTGCATTTAGCATAAAAATATACTTAAATCATAACATGGCAAACTGCAGCCCAACAGGCAACAACAGCTGTCAGTGTGTCAGTGTGCTGACTTGACTATGACTTGCCCCAAACTGCATGTGATTATCATAAAGTGGACATGTCTGTAAAGGGGAGACTCGTTGGTACCCATAGAACCCATTTTCATTCTCATATCTTGAGGTCAGAGGTCAAGGGAGCCCTTTGAAAACAGCCATGGCAGTTTTTCCTCTGCCAAAATTTAGCCCACATTTGGAGCGTTATTTATCCTCCTTCACGACAAGCTAGTATGACATGGTTGGTACTAATGGATTCCTTAGGTTTCTTAGTTTCATATGATACCAGTATCTTCACTCTAGCTTTTAAACTGCGCTACTACTACTTTTGTAGTTACTACTTTGACAACCCCTACAAATAATCTTTCAACTCACGTCTGTGTCTGCATGAGGGGCATGCTGGTGGTCTCGTAGTTGTCGGGGTGGATGGGCGGCACCACCTCGCCGCTGACTGGGTTGAAGACGGGCAGCGTGGAGAGGGGCCAGGAGATCTCCCGGTTCTTAGACATGCTGCGCAGCTCTTTGCTGGACTTCTGGATGGAGCTGTGGTGGACCAGCTGGATGCTGGAGAGGGGGAGTGAAGGCGGCGACGTTAACATGTATTGTAGCTCGTGTTGTCGTGGTTTGGTGGTGTTAATTTGTCTCATCCCGTGTGCAATGCTTTATTTATGAAAATATTTGAACTCGTATCAGCTATGGCAAGCTCTGCACTCAATTCATGCATGCACAACAGTAATATAACCTCCTATCTCTGTGACTTCTTTACCTCATCTGACTTATGGTGCAAGATATGTTCTTAGTCTCCAAGATTTGATGTGCTTAAAAGCAATTTGTTACTGATCTAGACATAGATATTTTTGAGCAGCCCATTGGATGAATGGATGTCAACACGCAGATGAGCACATGAATGGTTATGAGAAAGCCGTCAATGACAACATAGATGACAAAACTGCAAACCAAAGAGAGAGGAGGGGGACAGAAACAGACCCAAAAATAAAGGAAAACACAGGAGAGGTAAAACACTTACTCTGGTGTTTGCATGTTTCTTTTTTCCCTAGAAACAAAACAAAAATGGATGAATTAAATACTAATATTAATAGTTAAAGAGACATCTACACACAAGTGAATGGATTGTTGGGTGGAAATGGTGATGGGACATTGAGTGAACGAGGGGGCACGTCTCTCCCAGCCTGTAAATGATGGAGAATGATGATCGATGTCATGGCTACGCTTCCAAACATCAACATGTACACGATGAAATTAAAACGAAATGCTGTGGCAGATATTCATGGAGAACTGAAATAGGAATGGACCATACAACTGGATGGTAATGACAAGCTGCAATTCCAGTCCAGATTATCTAAATATCCTGCACTATCCATCCTGTCTAGTAATAGTTTCTGTGCTTTGTTCAAATGTTTGTTGGGGTGTCTGGGTGCAGTATTTGCATTAAAAAGTATAAGACCAAGCACACTTACACCCCTTCCCGTCGGCAGCACATAGTGTAGCCGAGGATGAAGAAGAGGACTAGTGCCACGGCGGAGGGAACAGCCAGCGTGATAAGGAAGTCGGAAAAGTAGTTCCGGCCCATCAGAGACTCAGACGGGGGGTTGTATTCCCCAAACTCAGGCAGGATCCCGGTGCCCGGGTCGGGACGGGTAATGTATACCGGGACCACTTTGTGTATGTCAACCTGAAGACATAAGGCGTAGGTAATTCAGCATTTGTGGAAAAAAGGTGTAATGTTTATTCATGACAGCATTTAGTCAAAAACATTGCTTATGGAGCACAAAGAAGAGTAGTGTCTGTGTTATCCTCTTGCCTCAGCATTAAAGGTATAGTTCGAGTGTTTTGAAGTGGGGTTGTATGAGGTACTTATCCATAGTCAGTGTATTACCTACAAAGCAATACAGTGGTGTGGACGGGGATGGTGGCAAAAAGTATTTTAGCCATGTAAAAGAAAGGCTCACCTAAACAAATCAATATCCATTTAGGCTATATTTAGAATATTTTCACCGCTTTATCTTGCTGTCAGACATCCCTTTCCTTCTCCTTTCTGACGGGGAACTGAACTGGAAGTGAAACTTATCTTCGCTTTCTCCAAAGTCAGAAGGCTCAGATGTTATACAAAAGCAGTATAGATACGTTTCACTTTCAGTTCAGTTCGCCGTCGGAAAATATTCTAAATATAGTGTACACTTAAACGGATCATCAATTTTTTAGGTGGGCCTTTCTTTTAGGTGGCTGCAATGCGTTTTCCTGCCGGCCACGTCCACAGCAGTACATTGCTTTGCTCCAGTTCTGGTACTCCTGCTGGTAACCCCACTTCAAAAACACACAAACTATCCCTTTAAGGAACCTGCAATTTTCAATTCAGGGAAATCTGTACAAGGCAATCCTCACCAGAGAGATCTTACACCAATCGATGTCAAACTGAGCCCTGAACTTCTTGTCGCAGCTGATGACTGGCTCCATCTCTTGACTGCAGCGCAGCTGGTTATGTGGGCTTTCCACCTCCCGCAGGCACGACGAGAAGGGAACATCAGCGCCAACCATCACATACACTCTAGGGGAGGCGAGGAGACGGGGAAATACAAAGCATGAGGAGAGAAGAGGGAGCCTCGTTTTACATGTTTATGCTGCGGCTTGTAATAGTCAGAGCAATTCTCCTCCACTGAGACGTTCTCCTACACGCTTTCATCTTCCAAAAACGTCGGCATGAATCTTTGATGCACAACTTATGGCATTTCATGTGGGCTTCTTCATTCCCCTCTGAACTAGACCAGCTGACAGTATCTGTCAGTGCTGACGGCCAAGTGCACTCATGTAATTCGCAGCGAACTGCGGATCCCCAGGGCCCAATTAAATAAAATGTCAACATGATGCGAGTGGGCTGAGAAATCAGCGATTTGTTTGATTGAGAGAGGTGAAGAGGAGGAGAGAATCTTTACGGCTGTTAAACCTCATGCTTATTGTGTATGAGAGGAATTATACCTAAATCGTAACACTATTCCTGCACTTAGTTTGGTTTTTAAAATGTAAAATCAATGCAAAGTGCTATAAAATGAACCTGATTTAGCTGTGACTGGATCATATTTCCTTCAGTATGAAAGAGCACTCTGTGTATTTGTTGCAATACAAGTCCGGCTTTCACAATCCTCACCCTTCCTTGAGGTTGTTGATTGGCAGGGGCACGCGGCCGCCACGGTCCAGCGCCGAGGTGATGTTTATGGCGTTGAGGCGCTCAGGCTGCCATATGTTCTTCACCGCTCCCAGGAAGTCGCCCAGCACCTCGCTGGCCAGCATCTCCTCCACGTTCATGTTTTTGATGTAAAACTCGGCCTGGAAGGGCAGAGGGAACTCTGTGAAGAGGGAGAGAGGTGAAAAAGGTGAAAAATGGCAGTAAGATGAGGGAGGAAGAAGACAGGAGGGCCAGCTACAGCGGCGTTCTGCTGGCTAAGACATCATTAATACTTTATTACTGCTGCATCAGTTGACACTGACTTCACCAGTCTGACCAGCAGACTCTGGTGTGTCTGTCTCCGCTCTGTTATGACACGGCTTCCTTCTGGGGGGCAGATGGCGGATGACATCACAGAAAAAGGGAGAGTGATGTCAAGCTGGCGCTGCGAACATCTGCCGAGCGTTCAACCAAATTCAGTTCATATTGTGCTGCATGTACCGCGACTGGTCAACAAGCCACTGTGCAAACATGCAGATGTGCACAGATGTGAGGTGCAGTCACTCAGACGAAAAGGAACGGCTGCTTCCTATACGCAGATATACCGTAATAATTTATAACCGTAATTGTACCAATACAGGACTATGTGTTCACACTTTCAATCAATCAAACTTTATTTGTATGGCACCTTTCATACAGGTTAATGCAGTTCAAAGTGCTTCACAGATATGACTGAAAAGCCAAACGTGAGACAGAACCGGGAAAACAACAAAAAAGACAAAAAATAATTCAACATTGTGATAATTTGAGACCAATGCACGCGAGACAATAAAATCATAAAAATGTAATACAATTAAATTAAAAGCTATAATGACAGTAATAGTAGTAAAACTGTTTGAGGTAAGAACTAGATTAATAAAATAACAATAAAATTGAATAATATTATACAAATTAAATACAATAAAATAAGTGGTTAATAAAATGACGATAAATTAAAATAAAATTATGCAAATTAAACACAATAAAATAAGGGATTAATAAAATATCAATAAAATCAAATTAAATTATACATATTAAATACAATAAAATAAGTGATTAATAAAATAATAAAATAGAATAAAATTATACAAATTAAATACAACATAATAAGAGATTAATAAAATAACAATAAAATAAAATAAAATTATAGAAATTAAATTCAATAAAATAAGTGATTAGTAAAATAACAATAAAATAGAATAAATCTATACAAATTAAATACAATAAAATAGGTGATTAATAAAATAACAATAAAGTATAAAGTTTGATCACTTAAAAACAATAAAATAAGTGAATAAAATAATAACCATTCTTAATGAAAGGCCTGGCTGAATAGGTAGGTTTTAAGTCTACGTTTATGTGTTTACAGAAGCCACAACATATCATACTGATTTATGATGGCCAACCTATGATACTTTGTTTATCTAAAGACAATAACTGATTCAGACTGTCAAAATATTCTCACCACACAGGCTTCAGCAGATAGATCAATATGTAATGTTGCTTTTCTTAAGAAATGATTGATTAGTTCTCATTAGTTCAACATTTCCAATACACCATTTAAGTACTGAATGTGCCCTCAGGATTTAATCAGGGAAGTTGCCTAGTCTGAGCTCTGTTTGCTTTAGGCTCTCATACTGTACTGGCACCTCTTACCTTCCGTGCCCATGATGTTTATGACCAAGTTGTGCCGCGCCGTCTCGAAAGTGCGTCTGTTATAGGCGGTAATCTGCAACACACAGGGGTGAAAGTTTAAGCCCAGATCAGTGCAGCTTATATAGCAGCAGCCCTCTGGACAAGGCTGAGCTAGATACACTATGCAGGCTCTGTACCCAACTGAGACGCCGCATATATAGGCTATATGGGCGCCGCTGGGAACGCTAAGCCTTTTGGGAAAAGAATTTCTACAGTGGCTTATGGGGGAAAGCATAAAAAAACATAATGGAATTCAAGTCTGAAGACTCGTAGCGTAACGTTGCACTATGCTACTACTAAATGCATGCAAATCAGCTGTGCTCAGTAAAATCAATTCAAATGTGCTACTACTCCGTTACCTTCATGTTTCTGGTTAAGACTACAAATGTCTTCCATTTAAATCGCTGGATATGTCAGAGTCTTTTCATGTAATGCTTTCATGTTCAACACTTATTAAAACAGAAGCCTTCATCTTCACTTTGACAGCGGTCCAACCACCCACCTCTATGACAGAGGGCTTGCCAGCGTGCGTTGCGGTGGGGGAGCCATAGAGCACTCCGTCGCTGTGCTGGGTCCTCTGGATGTAGCGCAGCCAGCCGGGCCGGTCGGGGTAGCCCATCAGGTTGGTGTTGAATGTGATCGGGTCACTGCTGGCATCACCTGAAGGCAAAGCTGTTTATTGAGGAGGAGGGGGGGGCCCCCCAATGATCGGTTATGAGTCAGAACCAATTCAGTAATGTACATTTAGAGCCATTAGCTGGATTGTGGATGTGTTGCCAACAGCAGCTAAGCATTTTCTACCACTGAAATATAATGAATGGGCAATGCACTGCCAACAACTAAACTGTACGAATGTTTTAGTCATTTAGATAATCAAAAATGTGTATTAATCTGCAGAAAGTGTGAATGTGATGGTGTTATACCTGATTTTGGGTAGGGAGGAAACTCTCCTTTGAAGTACTCTCTCTCCAGAACATGGACGAAGAGCACTCCTGCTGATGGGTAGACGTTACGGTCTGCGTGCGACCTCGACAAGATGGTGACCACTGAAACACAAATTTCAAAACAAAAAGGAAAATTAGCTCCTGAAACTGGGTATTGTTTCTGTGTGTTTTGTTGAATGTTAATGACCTACCAGCGGCATTAATTGGAAAAGAAGAGAGGGCGAAAACAAATAAAGTAGTGCTGTCAAAGTTAACGCGATAATAACGCACATTCGTTTTAAAGCCACTAATTTCTTAGGCGCATTAATGCAATCAATCTTTTGGAGGTTGTAGCGGGCTCAGTTTTAAAGCTACAGTGAAGATACTGGTATCATATGAAATTACAAAACGTAATGACACCATCGGTACCATGTCATACTAGGTTGTCGAGAAAGATGTTAAATAATGTTCCAAACTTGCGTTTAATTTTTTGCGAGGAAAAACTGGCATGTCATTTTCAAAGGGGTCCCTTGACCTCTGACCTCAAGATATGTGAATGAAAATGGGTTCTAGTCATGGTCAAGTCAGCACACTGACAGCTGTTGCTGCCTGTTGGGCTTGAGTTTGCCATGTTATGATTTAAGCATATTTTTTATGCTAAATGCAGTACCTGTGAGGATTTCTGGACAATATTTGTCATTGTTTTGTGTGTTAATTGATTTCCAATAATAAATATATACATACAGTACCATAGAGCAAGCATATTTGCCCATTCCATGTTGATAAGAGTATTAAATACTTGACAAATCTCCCTTTATGGTACATTTTGAACAGATAAAAAATATGTGATTAATTTGCGATTAATCATGGACAATCGTGCTATTATTCGTGATTAAATATTTGAATCGATTGACAGCCCTAAAATAAAGGAAAAAAAAGCTCATACTGATAGATTTGTCTATGTTTCTTGCCTAGCATCTGCATTCTCTTGAAGGTTAAAATGCATTCGCTTCACACAAGGTTGCAGAAACAGCCAAGTGTGAAGGCGTCAACTCACATTATTAGGTGCCGGAAAAGACTATGATTTTGTACATAATAATAAGAGCATGCTGCTAAACCAAAACAATGAATCTCAGGGCCAAGGAGCCGAGGTACTGTGAGTAAGAGCAGCAGTAATGAGACTGTACTGAGTTGTTTTCATGCCCTCCTCCCACTCTGTCTCCATTATGTCTCTCTGTTTAGCCCCACTCCATTTCAAACACAAACATTTAGTCGTTATTTGTGAAGGGCATCGGCTCATAAAAATGGCAGCCCCTTTAACAAAAGTTTACACAATGTAAGACTGGAGGTGAATTGCAAAGCTCTCTCCTTCTCTTTGCATCGTTCCCTTTCACTATTTCCCCCCTTCTCTTGCTCACTTCTTTCAACCTCTAAGTATTTTTGTGCAGCGTTTTTCTCTTCTCACTTTTTCCCCGTCCTCTCTCTCTCTCTCTCTCTCTCTCCCTCAGTGGGTGGGCACTCCATTTTTAATCACCATGGGAGACTGAGAGTACAAGGAGGAAGAGGAGAAGAAGGGAGAGAAAACTGTAGATCTGTGCTATGAAGTGCAAGAGGAGGAGGAGGAGGGAAAAAGAGTTTGGACTGTTCTCGCCTGCAGACATATTAAGCAGTGACAGGACGGCATGAGAAAGTGTGTGTGGCACCTTCCCACTAACAGATTTTCATTATTATTTATCCCCTGCTTCATCTTCTCATTAGCATCAAACCAACATATTACTACATAACTATCATCAGCCGCATCATAACATGAAGTGGGCTTCTGTTACTGCACTGTGATCCTTGAACAGAAGCTGATTTCCAACAAGGAGAGTCTCTGAGTAATAGAGCAGGATTTACATTTTAATCCATGAAAGAGGAAGCCAGTATGTGATCTTTGGTTGTTATCTATTACCAGGGTGCACAAAGGGGTTATCGAAGATTAGGTGACACAGTAAGCTGTAGATTATTAAGCAAGTCCACATCTCACAAGGCCAAATTGCCTGACTGCAATCTACGGATGATGAGCTGCTGGAAGTTATAAAACGGTCCCGTATGTATGTGTGTTAAACTGGGCTACATCTGTGGCCACAATCACTGAACTGGCCATATGTCCCATGTCCCCAAGGGCTCGGCCACAGCTAGACACAATCAATAGCATTTAGCGGCCACTGAATGTGGTGTTGCCTATATAAACCTGAGGTTATTATATGCACCACATCTCTTTCTAAGAACAGATTGAGGGAACCACCCGAGCTTGACTAATCCACACCGTGCTCCTCTCCCTGCTACTGCAGCACCCGTGACATTACGATCGAGGTTATTCAGAGACCAGGAATAAAACCTCATTCAGTTTCAACACACCAAGTGATGAGTCGATTTTGCAAATCCCAGACTGAATGCGCGCCGTGCTCGGATTCTTTTACCCGACCTGTTGGGCCTCATTAATTCTTCACCACACAAAAGGACCGCGGTCACACGCTCCTGGTCAAGGTCAAGTACTGGCTATTCTGTTCTGCTCAGAGACCCAACTGGATGCGGTGTAAACATTTGTGGCACGTCCACAGATGAGGCAGGCGGCACTTACACAAGGGGGGGAGTCCAGATGGCCTGGTCTCACCTAATTGTCAGAGGAATAGGAAATGACCTATGGGATTTGAAATGTGTTTTGGCCTGTCAACATTAACGCTTTGATTCAACAAACAAGCATTTAGGCCTAACACACGCTCCTGGCAGCCTTATGTTCTCGCTTACAGGATCCTATTGGACTGTGTCTATCCCTCACCTTTGCTAAGTAAAGATCACTAACTAAGCTACAGCTAATAGCATCAGATCTGCTTATTTGTGGCTGGCTGACTTTCTGCCAGGCCTTCTCGAGGTGATGGACTGCAGCGCTCTTACTGCATGTAATACATCACCAATTACAGTTAATACTAGACTGTGCACTGGAGACTAACCTGTCGGATTCTGCAGTAGGACGAATGTAAAGACGGACAAGTGGACGCTGACACACGCAACAAGCTACACTTTTCCTGATAATTGGACTCACATTTAAACTAAAGTATTCTCTTTACATTGCACATAATCATAATAGCTGACTTGCATTTGTTAGAAGATCACTGACAGGCCTTGGGGGAGGTGGAAATGCTTAACCAGATTTTATGGTCTTCTGGGCCGACCTTGGATTGGCTGAAGCCTCAGGAGTGATGCCTTAGTTAAAAATGCCACTGGTAACGTAGAGACAATAAGCCACCCTTGTCCCTCTAATGGCTCTATAGCTAACTGAGTCCTCTGAGGCAGAGGCATAAGGGAGGATGTCCTTTAGTTCTGTCGAATCAGCTTTATATGTGCACGTCGTCCGGGTCAGGAGGAATGCATGTGCTTCTTTGGTGTTCGGCGGGGAAGCACAGACAACAAGGATTGCTACTGTTTGTGCTGTTCGCAGCTTTGGTACTCTGCCCGTGACCATTTCGAAGTCTCTAAACGCAGACCTGGAAGTGAAAGTAGTTGGGTGTCACAACAAGCAGAAGGACAAGAAACAGCTAGTTCAATCTTCTAGCGCTCTATAAAGGTAAGCAAATCACTGATTTGTCTAAAACGATTGGGTTGGTAAAGTACCAGTAACATGTTAAACAGAAGATTTGTCTCATAGTTAATGATTTAGGATACTACTTCTAGCAAGGACACGGTTTAGACAACATTTAAATTCGGTAAACTTCTGTTACAGCAAAAGTAAGTGGGCCAAGTTTGTGGGACAGCAGACAACTGAAAACAATAACACCAGTATTAATGGGGAATCAGTTGAGCGTGTCACTGTGTTATGACAGGGGGGAGGGGACAGCGGGTCAACACACGAAGTGCACCACTGCACACACACCCACTCACCGTCTCTGTACAGGGCTGTTCTCTGCTTCGAGCCCATGGTTCGCTCCATATGGGCATTTCTCTCATGAAAAGCGGTGTGTTTGACATCATAGGCATGCACAATGTAGACTATTGGATCAATGAATAAAAGCATGAATGGAACAAGAGTGTCTTTCAAGGGGGCGTTCTGAACTATACATTCGGTTTGTTGCCAGTTTATTAGGTACACCTAGCTAAAACTAATGCAGTCTAATGCAACAGCTGTGCTGTAAAGACTCCCTTCATGAATGTTCACTTTTTAGATTAATAAAAAACAGTGGCTGACAGAAAAGTTTTAAGCCTTGATTTGAATGAGTGAAGTTTTCTGCAAGTGTGTTTCAGATATGTGGTGCATATATGCATGTGCAAATGTGAGGAAAAACAAGACATGAATATCTTTTCCCTGGGCTGTGGGAAATTATAACTACGTTTAAGTCAAGCCTGATGTTGCCTTACACATAAAAGAATGATCCCAGTCACTTCCACACAGTGAGGCACAGCTTATTGATTAAACACTGGTATCAAATCAGTACTCGGTATGGGCCGATATCCAAAGCCCAGGTATCGATATCAGGACTGAAAAAGTCGGCTCGGTGCATCCCTACTTTCTGGGAGTATGTTTCAGCTATGTGGTGCATAGAAAACTGAGAGCTTCTCAGTGGCAAACAGAAAAGTTTTAAGCCTTGATTTGAATTAATGAAGTTTTCTGCAAGTGTGTTTCAGATATGTGATGCATATATGTGAAAATGTGAGGATTTGATGCTTTTCTTTGTCATATATGTCATTAAACAAAATATCTTTAGGTTTTGGACTGTTGGTCAAATAAAACAAGACATGGATATCTCTTCCTTGGGCTTAGGCAAATTATAATTACATATATAAATCACTATTCTGACATAACGAATAATGGATTAATCAAGGAAATCAACAGATGATGATTAGAGTAATTATTAGGTGTACCCTTGCATTGACACATTTTGTCTCGCTAAGACATACATTATTTGGTCCTGCTGTATTTTTTAAAGTGATAGTAGGCTGATTTGTAATTGTAAATGGATGTTAAAATTCAGGTATGACATTACAACCTTCATGAAGGTAGGAGTTTTTTGTTGACAACAAGCTTGACAACATAAACATTATAAATGGGCCCCTTTGTATTTCCTGTTTGTTAACAAACTTGGAGCTGTTGCCCTAGAAACAGAGTGGCAATGAAATGGTCTATATAAACAGTGCGTAACGTTATTACCACAGGTAATTAACTGTAACGTATGCTGCTAAACTAGCATTAGCTACTTAATTAGGCATCCATAACAACACCTGCTGGTCTACATATAACTGAAAAAAAGTTTTTTTTTACAGTGTAAGTCATACATCATTTAGTCCTGCTGTATCTTTAAAGTGTAAATGGATGTTAAAATTCAGGTATGACATTACAACCTTCATATAGGTAGGAGTTATTACACAGCTGTTGTATTAGACTGCATTAGTTGTAGCTATGTGTACCTAATAAACTGGCAACTGAGAGTATATAGACCTTTTCAAGCTTGACAACATAAACATTATAAATGGGCCCCTTTGTATTTCGTTTATTATTATTATAATTATTATTCTTAACAACACAGCATAGTGTGAGCTGTGCTTGGTTTCCTACTGTCCAAATGTGGCAGTAAGTCCTCTTTTCATATAAATGATGCTAAAAACACAAAACGTCTCCCTCTCACTCACATCTGAACTGTCACAAGAGTCTCTAAAAAAAAACTAGGAGACACATAGCGTAGCCTGCATACATACAAATATACATATATGCAAATACACAAAAACAAATAAGCCCCTCCATGTGGTATAATGGCATTACTGGATCTGAAATCATAATTTCATATAAAAAAAATAAAAAGGAAAAAATAAAAGGAATTGTTGAGAAAAGAAACATTGCTGTTTCACTGTGTGATGCCAGTTCAATTAACGAATTATTATTATTTCTGTATTATTATATTTGTTAATGAAGTATCTACCAGGAAATAAACTTGGAGCTGTTGCCCTAGCAACAGGATGGGAATGAAATGGTCTATATAAACAGTGTGTAACGTTATTACTACAGGTAATTAACTGTAATATGCTGCTAAACTAGCATTAGTTACTTAATTAGGCGTTCATAATAACACACCTGCTGGTCTACATATAACTGAAAAAAATGTTTGTTTTTTTACAGTGTAAGATATACATCATTTAGTCCTGCTGTATTTTTAAAGTGATAGGCGGATTTCTAATTGTAAATGGATGTTAAAATTCAGATGAGTTATTACACAGCTGTTGTATTAGACTGCATTAGCTGTAGCTATGTGTACCTAATAAACTGGCAACTGAGAGTATATAGACCTTTTTAAGCTTGACAACATAAACATTATAAATGGGCCCATATAAAAATATATAAAAAAATCAAAGTAAAAAATCAAAGGAATTGGTGAGAAAACAAACATTGCTGTTTCACTGTGTGATGCCAGTTCAATGAACGAATTATTATTATTTTTGTTTTATTATATTTGTTAATGAAGTAGCTACCAGGTAGTAAACTTGGAGCTGTTGCCCTAGCAACAGGATGGCAATGAAATACTATAATGGCATTTCTGGATCTGAAATCATAATTTCATATAAAAATATATAAAAAAAATAAAAGTAAAAAAAAGTCCACTGTGTGATGCCAGTTCAATGAACGATTTTTTATTATTATTATTATTATTATATTTGTTAATGAAGTAGCTAACCAGGAAGTAAACTTGGAGCTGTTGCCCTGGCAACAGAGTGGCAATGACATGGTCTATAATAACAATGCGTAACGTTGTTACCACAGGTAATTAACTGTAATATGCTGCTAAACTAGCATTATCTACTTAACTAGGCATTCATAACAACACCTGCTGGTCTACATATAAACACAGGCCTGCGAACAAGACGCTGTTTTCTCAAAGGTACGTTAATTAAAGCTGAAATGAATGACAAGAATGAAGAACTAGCAAAGACAGCGTTATTAGTTAGATGTAAGGTAACGTAACAAAAACACATGTCTCACGTTGACTGTGTAGCCACTCTTATACCGTGTAACGGTATAGCTGTCTATTGTTAGCTATGTTTCCATGTCTCCTCCTCAGCCTCTTGGAAAAACTGAGCACAGTAGCTGAACAGCAGCATGCTAACTAACTAGCTAACTAGCATGGATGCCCGCATTACAGGCAAACAGCGTTAAAAACACACCGGATATTTAACCTATATATACGTACCAGTACCGAGCCACACCGCGACGGCTGCAGCGGACATGGTGCACATCATCCTCGTCAAACCTTACATGAAAAAGGCTGTTTTATCTAAACGCACACTGGTGGGTTTTGACAGCCATGATAATAATAAGCATCCTGCTGCATTCCTTCTTCCTCCTCCTCCTCCTTCTTCTTCTCCTTCACTGGAAACAGCTCCTCATTGGCTGCACATCTGGATGGAAAAAGATGGTTGTCTCGTAAAAAAAAAAAAAAGGGGGCAAAAACACACACGATGTGAATCAGAATAAGGAGAGTCACGCCTTCAGAAAATGGTGCTGTGGGATGTTGGTGGAGTTAAACTGGGGTTTTTATGGCTGTATATCAAATACAAGGAGTGGCTGCTGCTACTGTAGATGTTTTTTCTGTTGACCTCTCTCCTTCTGATCTAGGACAACATGTCATTGTTAGATGGATAGATAGATAGATAGATACGTAGATAGATTGATGGATAGATGGATACATAGATAGATGGATGGATAGATGCATAGATAGATAGATAGATAGATAGATGGATAGATGGATAGATGGATGGCTAGATAGATAGATAGATAGATAGATGGATAGATGGATAGATAGATGGATAGATGGATAGATAGATGGATAGATAGATGGCTAGATAGATAGATAGATAGATAGTTAGATAGATAGATAGATAGATAGATAGATAGATAGATAGATAGATAGATAGATAGATAGATAGACAGACAGACAGACAGCTTTATTGATCCCCATGGGGAAATTTGATTGCCACCAAGTCAGACAACAGCAAACAAACAACAAAATCACAGTATTTACAATACACCAATAAATAAATAACATCATAAGAAGCCCTTTGAGACAAAATCAACAGCTGAGAGGTGCCTGGGATCTAGGCCAATATCTAAAAATTGTCATTACTGTTCGTTACTATGTAATTCTCTGAAAGCTCATTGTTCGCTAAATCCACCCATTTACAAGATGCTTCTTTTTTGATTGCTTTTGAATCTATCAGCTTGATGATTTCTTGATAATGCCACCAAAATTTGGATTAAGAGTGTAAGAGCTGTATTGTATTATTTACAGTTTTTTGCATTTGATTATCATATAAAAAGCGCCTTGTGTTATGCCATCAAAATGTTTGACATACATTAGAATTTAGGTCAGTTAGTCATGTATGTAATAGAAAAGGCTTTTTATCTATATAGACTCAATGATGTGTGTTTTGCCCTGTTAAGATGTGCTCCTCTAGTCCTCCTATACTATTGGACAATGTGGGCGTGTCCCTTAAGTATGGTTAATGCTAGTTAGGCTTCATTCGAGCAGGATGGGGAGCAACCATTTTTCTGACCACACAGACCACAGGTTCAGTTATTTTCCAGCGGAATTGGTCCGTTTTTGATAGTCCAAGATTTGTCATGTGGATATATTTTTGTTTGTTTTAATTTTCGTGGAATAAACTTTTCACTCATTATACGAGCCTCATCTTTGAAGCTGACCAGGGAGTGAGTGTCTGTAGAAGGCAAGTGGAAGTTGGACATGGTATAGTCTACATGAGTCAGAAACCTTTACATCCTGCTAGAAGTGGCGAGGACGGTTTAGAGCAAGCTGCCACTACAAGGAGTTTTAAAGACAAACATACACAAACCATCACCTCATGACCCCCTAATCCCAGCTGTGAGAGGGCAGAGACATGTTTGAGAAGTCTGCTCCAATCTGACCAGAACCCCTGCAGAGACAGTCCTAGCAGACAGATGGTCATGTTTTGGCCCCTTTGGCTCCAAGTCATGACTGCTAAAAGGGCTGTGGGACCCTTAATTCACCCCTCATGCTCCCTTGATGTCAGCATATCACTAAGAGAGCACTTTGATCCTGCAGTGAAGGATACTAGATCTGGCTACTGACCGTGTTGTCGTTGCATGGCTCTTGTTTGATAATTTGAAACTGGATTCCTGGCTTCCTCTGTGGTGATAAACATGATGCTATCCATCCTCATGTGCTCTGCAGTGTGAGGCTGTTCTGTTCTCTCACCCTATCCCCTTAAGATTATTTTTAGGTTGCTTAGCAACATCTTCACATAGCCAATGATTGGACTGGGTATGAATGTATCACACAACAATCACTCTATAGGTTAATGAATGCGCTTAATGTGTCTGATATCTGATGTGATAGATGTGTATTGATTTGGATTGATTTCAGTCCAATTCTGTTTCGGTTTAGTCTGCCGTAAATTGCAAGTTGCACTGTCCTGACATTGCTTGTTTTGGGCTGTGAGGCAAGATGCAACATCCCCACTCTCCTCAGAGGTAGTGATGCACCAATCCGACTTTTTCTGCCCCGATACCGATAGCGATACCTGGGCTTTGGGTATCGGCTGATACCGAGGACCGATCCGATATAGTCTTTAATTAATAAGCTGTATGCCTCACTGTGTGGAAGTGACTGGGATCATTCTTTTATGTGTAAGGCAACATCAGGTTTGACTTAAACTATGCTTTCCTAACTTTGTAAAACAAAATGTAACAAATAAATACATAGATACAAATTTAGTGAATTGTTAATTATTATTAAAATATTAAATCGTACACCAATAACTTCAAATTTAACAGGAATTACAATTCAGGTGCAAACTTTTTTTTAAGGCAGCAACAAATTGGTTAAAACTTAAACAGGAATTAAAATTCCAGTATATAATGTATATTGCATATAAACATAGAATTGAATTGAATAAATCGGCCCTATTGTCACCAATATCCGATCCAGCTATTTGAGTCAGTATCGGCCCGATATCCGATCCAGTATCGGTATTGGTGCATACTCAGAAGTGAGGGCTGTTGCTAAATGGGGACAAACTCTAGCTCATGTTTCTTGTAGTGCAGCAGATATAACGGACCTTATGGCAAAGACACAATATTTTACTCTATAAATTCAATATGCTGAAAAATGTGAAGGATCACGAGTAAAAATGGAACAACAGTAGTCTACCGTATAAAAAATAACCAACATGTTGCTGCCAGTGAGTTCAGTAAGGACTGAAATCGTTGGTTACATAATGTAATGTAACCATTGTGTAATGTAAATTGCATATTTTGGCAGATTATAAGACTGCACAGATTTATAAATGAGATTTACTTCATGGTATTTGAGAAGGTGACAAATACAGTCACAAATATCTAATTCTAATTTATGCAGCATAGGCATGTTTTAATCTGCTAAATCACACTTGAATGAATCGTAATTAAACTTTGATTACAAATTTAATTTATAATATAATTTGTAATGTGTGCCTACAGAATATGCATGCCAGCAACAATGCCATATATTAGGCTCATTATATAATTGATAATCACGCATTTGGATGTTGACAAAGCTTCCTTTCTAGTGATTTATCACATGAATTCTGTCCCGTGCTTTGGGGTGACTCCTATGTAACCCAGCTAGAATTTTTGCACTCTGATCTTCTTTAAAACTGTTAAAATATTTATGCAAACCGATTCATTGGGGGAAAGAGACTGCTAACTTGAGAAACCTTCGCATTTTTTGATATTCATTTAGCGTGAGTCTGTGAGAGATAGTGTTTGGAGCAGCCAACTTTAATATTCAGGGGCTTTCATTTCATGACATGTGGCTGAATTAAACCTGAACATTGCATATTGGCACATTAGTGAAAAACTGATGTTTTAAAATGAATAATACCCCTGTTAGACAGACTGCAGTAGTTTATTAATACACTGTAATGTTTATTCACTAATATTCTATATAAATTGGTCAATGTCAGTGTGTTTTTCAGTGGTGGAAGAAGTACTAAGATCTTTTACTTAAAGCTTCAGTAGGCAAACATTTTTTTGGCATAATTGGGTAAAAATTCCATAATAACCTTTCAGCATATTGTAATTCAAGTGCTCTGAGAGAAAACTAGACTTCTGCACCTCCTCATGGCTCTGTTTTCAGGCTTTAAAAAAAATCTAGCCTGTGACTGGAGGCTGTTCATTCAACAGAGGCAGCTGTCAATCACTCGGGAACTCCAACCAAATGGTCAAACTATTAGAAAGTTTGCTCCGGCCGGTGGGCGGTGCTTGGTATTTCCTTGACTGATCTCAACATGGCTGCCGGGTCACAAACTTTCTCATTTTACAGCTAAACAGCACACTACAAGATGTTTCTGAAAACATTTGAGGCGAGAAATAGGCATTACAGTAACAGAATATTGATTCATATTTGATCAGCGCTGCCGAGTTTAACCGCTTGATAAGAGTTTGCGAGTGATTGACAGCTGTTCATAGACGGCAAGGCTCCAGCTTGGCTCTGATTGGTTGTTTTCCTCCGGTCTGTGGAATCTTGCAGATTCCATTAGGAGCATCGAGGGACACCGGAGGACACAGAGGCACATGATTTTTTCCTGTCTCATGCACTACTGTCAGGATATAGTTTGTAAAAATAACTTTTTTTTAATCATATTTGCTCCATTTCTACCCACTGCTGTTTTAAATCTCCTTGAATGAATAATGCCCAGTTGCATCTGTAAACTACATGGACTACTAAAATGGAGGATCATCAGTTATCCTTATTTCTCTCAGCAGACTGACTTTTTAATAAGTGATATAGCAGTGAAATCAAACTGTAACTCATTTGTCTGGTCCAGGGGTCAGCAACCTGCGGCTCCGGAGCCACATGCGGCTCTTTAGCCCCTCTCCAGTGGCTCTCTGTGGATTTTTAAAAATGAAAATGAATAACTGTTTTTTTGTTTACATTTTCCTTTTTATTTATCATTGTTGTAGGTCTATGGTACGACGGTACAACGGAATATTAGGGCCACATTGAGGAAAAATAAAAATCTGAGATTACGAGAATAAAGTCATAATATTACGAGAATAAAGTCATAATTTTATGAAAATAAAGTCATAGGTTTACGAGGAAAAAGTCGTAATACTTTGAGAATAAAGTCATAAAATTATAAAGTAGTAATTTTACGTGTTATTTTATTTTTTCTCGTAAAGTTATGACTTTATTCTCGCAATATTACGACTTTTTTCACGTAAAGTTATGATTTTATTCTCGTAATATTACGACTTTTTTCACGTAAAGTTATGACTTTATTCTCGTAATATTACGACTTTTTTCACGTAAAGTTATGATTTTATTCTCGTAATATTACAACTTTTTTCACGTAAAGTTATGATTTTATTCTCGTAATATTACGATTTTTTTCACGTAAAGTTATGACTTTATTTTCGGAATATTACGACTTTTTTCTCGTAATATTGCGACTTTATTCTGGAAATCCCAGATTTCTTTCCCTCAATGTGGCCCTAATACTCCGTAGTACATTTGCACTTTGGCCCTCACTGCATTAGACTTATATACAATATACTTAAGACTATAAATTGTGTTCCCTTCATCACAATGCTCAAATGTTTTGCGGCTCCAGACAGATTATTTTGGTTTTTTTTTTTGCCTAAAATGGCCCCCTAGTGGTCCTCACACCACATTTTGAGACACCATAATTTCAAACACCCATAGCCTGAATGGTCCTTGACTCTGTACCCCACCCCAAACCCCCATTGATGAACAATAAGCAGTGAGTAAAGTCCCAGTCTGCTGCTGTTGTGTGCTGGTATTTATGCCAGACTGCAGCTCACTGAAGCCCCCTCCGCGCGGCAGCAGCAGCAGATTATCGGACCAAACCATTGCCGCAGCCCAGTGTTTCAGCACCTGTCACATGAGGCTTTTACATTTGCAAATCACTGGCTACCATCACAGCTACGTGTGTTTACTTGTCTCCACCGCAGACGTATATCGGACCAGCCAATGCAAACGCTGCCACAGTGCAGCTCTGAGTGAGATGAGCTGCCAAATTGCAGCGACACCCCCATAGCGCGACTGACTGGCAGCATCGCCCACTGCCTGCAATGGCGTTGTAGCGGCTCCAGTGTGTCCAAAACGTTTCTGTAGTGGCCGATGATACCATCCCGGACAATTTACCAGCGTGGGATAAGAAATGTGTTGTTTTTGGAAAGGTTTTTGCAACAACAGCATCCTATATTTCCAACGAGTTTAGCCTCTCTGGATTACAGTTTGTGTTTTGCATCACGCGTCAAACGAAGCTGGAGCTACATGAATGTAAGTCTTTTGTTTTTGTAACATTGAAGCAACATCGCTGTGGTTTTTGTGGTTATAACTTTGATAATCCCAGAGGAAGGTCAGTCAATTATTATGTCTGGCCCATGCATACATCATCTGCAAAGGAGGGGGAAAAAATGCACATAAATACAGGTTTGTCAGAGTCAGAAGAGGGGGAAACCTGAGCTGTCATGTTGTGTGTGGTGTGGCTGATGTGCGGCTCTGCCTGTTTGTCTAATCCCACTGACACAATGTGAAAGCCTCAATTTCATCTTTCATCTTTCACCTCTAACTTTATTCGTCTCTGTGCGATATCCTCCGAAGAAGCAGCACAGGATGTTAATCAAGTGCAAGGATTTCACATAGGTGTTATCATGGACCATGCAATAGTCCAGCATGGTGAATAATGAATATTGAGCCAGGGCATTTAGGTTTCAGCCACTGCTGCTGCTGCTGCTGCATCCATACAGTAGCATACCATTCAGCACAACTGAGATTAATGGATTCTCTAATGTCCCAGATGAATGTTTTTATGTGTGTGTGTCATATTTCATCTTCCTCTTTGAGGGAATGTATTTCCAAACAGGATTAAACATTAATAGCAGTAGGTATAGAATATTTAATTACCAGCCTGCTACCCTGCTCTAACACAGTATTATTATAATAGTGGGTGAACTGCAAGTCTTTCAGTTCATTAATTTTTTTTTTTTTGTATCTATAGGATATCAACACGTTTGGTGCATTCCTCTGTGCAGTAAAGGTTGTAACTGCATGCAATGCTTTGTTTGAGGGTTGGCATTTAGTAGGAAGCAGCATAATGTCAGTGATGGTTTAAAGAGCTGTGGGATGTGGCAGAGTACAAGGGTCACAGCTTACTATAGAAAACAGAGGGAGTGGGAGTGAGAAAACAGAAGAAGAAGAAGAAGAAAATAGCCATATTTCCTGCAGCATAGCACCAGTTTAAACAGAAAGAGCTCATGTCTACAGTAAGTATTGATTTGAGAAGGTAAACAGCGCAGCAGTGCTGAAAAGACAACACAATCAGAGTGCTTTTAGCATCCAATAGGCTTTTATAACTAGTCCTCTTGTAGTAAGAGCTTTATTTTATCGTACATCAGCATCTTTGGCTCCCATGTTTCTGAATAGTGTTATTGATGGAACATGAAAATGATCTCTTCTCAAGCTTTGTAATCCTAATTTTGATGAGTAAGAGCCACTTTCAGTTTTATGTGATGTTATTGTGTGCATGTTTAAATAGTTATCTCTCTTGAACTCATATAATCATGCAGTGTTACAACATTTTTCCATCTTTATAACGTCTCTTTTTTTTTATCTCTGCAGGTGTGAATGGGCCTAAAGGGACTATAACTATATTGGGTGGATCCGATTAGGCAGCGTCGCAGTAGGTCAAACTAAACTCCTCACTCCCACATTCTAATGAGGCCACGGCGATGCTGACATCCCCTCTGAATCCAAAGACATCATCATGCTGAAGACGGAGGCCTCGGGGGAGAGGACCAGCCTCCGGAGTGCCTCCCCCCACCGTAATGCCTACCGGGCTGAGTTTCAGGCACTCAAGAAGGCCTTTGACCAACCTCGGAAGGATGGGGACTGCAAGCCCAAAGACCAAGAACGGGTGAAACAGCCAAGGGGCCGCCAGTATGGGGGCCATGTCAGTCGCATTAAGGACATGTTCATGCAGATGGGCACAGAACCTGTGCCGGCTAAGGTCAAGGGTTGTGATGATTCCTCGCCGCAAAAACTGGTCAAGCCCACCAACTTCATCAACAAAGCCGATGGGTCAGTGATAAAACTCCAGCATTCCGCATCAGCTGACAGGGTTGGAGGCGCTGGAGCAAAGTTCTCTGAAACCAGGAAGCTGTTTGAGCAGCAGTCACGTGACCAGTCCCAATCACCAGTCTTTCCATACGGACGTGATAAACGCGGTTCCCATGAGCACCTGGATGACTGGCGAGGCACAAGGTCTAATCGAGGCAGCACAGACTCCTTGGACTCACTTTGCTCCAGGACGGAGGCGTCCTCGCCGACTGTCAGTCAACTGAGTGCTGTTTTTGAAAATGTCGACAACCACAACCTAGGTGCGTCCTACAAAGGAGTCAGCAGACGTGCCCTCTACTCACCAGATGGGTTCCAACGCCCTGGAGGCGATGTCAGTGAAGATGATTCAAGACAATCTCCAGTTTGTGGAAACTACCAGAGCAGGACAGGGGGAAAGTGTCCCACATCCTCGTCTTCTGAGGACCTTCTGAGCCCCAGTCCTAGGACAGAGACTTCAGAGCTGAAACCAGTACCACAAGAGGAAGAAGACAAAGCAGACAAGGTTGAGACTACGGGCGGAGATAGGCGGCGTCTTTCTGGGGTCACCACCAATGGAAGCCAGGTCAATGGTTCATGTGAGGAAGAGGAGAAACACTCAGAAACAGGAAAACATATTGAGGATCTAGTTGTGTCCAAAGCTTCAAAACCTAAAGATGATGCTGTGATTACCGACAAAGCTTTTGAAGATGCAACCCCAGAGCCATTGCAGACCCCGACTACACCAGCTGGGGAAAGCCAGGAGGATGGGGACGGTTCAAGAGAAGACAAGTCCTCTGAATCTCCCAAGGACCAGGCGGAAGAACACGATGAGGAATACACTGGGAATGAGCGGGTGATTTTTAACGCAGACGGGGACGCCTGTTACCAGGGTTGGGGGGAGAGCTGCACGGATCCTGAGGACGACCTCTACGGAGACGACGAGGATATTGTCTACGACCCGGGTTCTGATCTGACAGAGATTCCTGGTCTGCCACATGAGAACAAAGAGGACATCCCTCCAAAGAGGAAGATTCGTTTCAGCAATGCCCCCATTACAGTAAGTTGGATACTGAACAAAACTGTTGTGGAAGCCTTAATTGCGTAAACACACTGAACACAATCCAACATAAAAGCCCTTGTGCAGCTTTCATCAAAAGTAGGTTAAAACCACAGAAAGCTAATATTGTATTCAGAGCTTCCTTTTTATGGGCTCGTATTTATAGTTACTGTTGAACTACTCGTTGTGTTTAGCTTTGTTCTTTTCACATATATTTTTATGAGGTCATATGATCATGATAAAATGATCTGACATCAGTAATCTTTATCCCCACAAGACCTTTATAGCCATTTCACATTTTCTCCCTTTATTACGGCCTGTGATACGGTAGATAAAATAGCAAATCGTTGTAGCTATTTTGTGATGCGGAGCTTGAGGGTCAAAGCATCGCCCTCTGGGAAATTGACGTGTTCATGATGAGCAGAACATCTGTGCATGTGTTAGTCATGCTGGTTCTGCACCCACACAGTTTTCACACATGATACTGTTTGTTTTTCTCCAACAGTCCCATCGCTGTCTTTTTAATTAGGAAGATAAGAGGATGAGGATGTTTTGTACATTTCAGTAGCAGAGTGGACATGAATCTGTCAATACTGTATATACAGAATATAGTGGACTTAGTTTATGTAACCTTGTTGTGTCCGTTGTTCAGTGATATCAGTAGGTTTATGGCAAGAGATTACACGCATTTATACCGTCCATCCCACGGGGATTTCAAAGGGGCAGGAAAGGTCGTAATTACGCCACAGTCTTATGAAAAAGGTCATTGTTTCTGGTGAAAATACAGTTCCTACAGTTTCCCTGGTAACTTCTTTTTTTAAATGAATAGAAATAGCTTTACGATCGTATTTGTTGCATCATCTGCTGTAAAGTATTTTGACACTGTTTTCTGCGCTGAGTTGGACACAATGCAGCCAGTGTTTTGTGGATTGGAAAGATGGATTTGGAAGATTATGGGAAATATTTTTCAGTCTTTATCCTCAAGCATTTAGAATCAATAAGCTTAACATGTTCATGCTTTAGGTTGCCCTTTTTCCTTTTTATCCTATTTCTTTAATTTGTCAGTGAAATCTGTTTTTTTTTTTTAGATCTTTTGCCTGTTGACATACAAGCGATGTGTGTGCACATTTAAAATGTGAGGGCAAGACATTGGTGATTTAGAGAGTGAGATTTATGTATGAGAGATTTGGAGCTAACACAAACATTCCACATGTTGAGGATCAAACCTATTAACGTGCTATAACGAACCAGAACAATTAGCCCAGTTATTCAGAGGAGAAAACGTGATGTTGGCTCACTAATTATCCTACACACCGTCTCTGCTTTTGCATCTTTCTCTTTTCCTCCTTCTCAGGACTCACCACACGTGCATGAAAACACACACATTTTCATCAGGGATATTACATTATTTAACATAACATCAAATGTAATGTTTTTGATAATATATTTAAAAAATACCAAAAATACAAAATCTGCTTTTGATCATTTGAAAAATGTCTTTTCTTGAGATCAATTGTATTTTCATCGTACAGTGAAAGTGAGCACTACAAGGCTTGTTGTCCCATTTAGGTCGAACAGGCGGGGAATATGCTCTCCTGTTGTTGTCTGTCGTTTCAAGGCTTCTGTTTTCTATGAAAAGGACAGACGCTCGTTCATCATATGGAATATTCAAGTGAGGCACTGCCCCCCCCCCTTTACGCACACGCACAATTAGACATGCACCCCTCCCACTTCTCCATCATACGCTCCCCCCTCCTCTCAGCACAAACAGGGTTCTGTCTTTTGTTCGTCTATATAGTGAAAGAGACAAAGCTATTTTCTCAGCCCTCGGCCCCGCACGAGTCCAGCTTGACCCCTGTGGGAGGAGACGGCACAGAAGACCTTGAAAAAAACTGCCATGTTATGATCTAATACTCAACGTTCCCTCCCCTTCATGTAATATTTCTTGGTCCTGCCCCGTAAAGCGGATAAATAATTTCAACATCCCAGCTTTGAAAGCTTAATTAATTTTACAAATCGTCATGGCAGCCGCAGGGAGAAGATGACACACAACCAGCTTTTGGCAACATTTTTGTAAACATGCTCACTGACTTCAGTTTGAGAAGAAGAATAACAGGTCCAGATGCTCAGAGAAGCCTGGTATTGTGTTAGTTTCACTGGTGTTGAGTTTATAAATCTAGCTTGTATACGTGCTAGCGGTATGGGTCTGTGGATGGCAATGTGGGTTGGGATGGCGGTCCACCACTTTGGTCCAGAATGAAATATCTCAACAATTATTGGATTGATTGATTGTTCAATCGTGGGGAGGATGAATCCTACTGACTGGTGATCCTCTGAGCTTTCATCTAGCGCCACCATGGTTTGTCATTTTTGGCTTTACATTTGTGTCTTGACAACTATTGGATGGATTCCCATGGAATTTGGTTCAGATATTTATTAATCACTTTGGTGATTTCCTGACCTTTCCTATAGTGCCACCAGCAGGTCAAAGTTTACTCTTACACACACAGAAAGTTTTGTACGGACATTCAAGTTTCCCAGATGGTCAATCCAAATGACTTTGGGGATTGCCCGTCTTCCCTAGTGCCACCATGAGATTCACACTTGTGGCTTTGAGTTAAATGGCTCAATCATACATCGTATATAAGAAATGGATGTTGTCACTGTGACATCACCCATTGGTTTGTGGACTACAGTTTTGGCCATCGCCATCTTGTTTTTTTTGCAACCAGAAGTGACACAAGAGGGTGGACTGCCGTTTTGAGGGTGGAGCTGAGTACAACTGAATACTGAATAAGACATTTTTAGGTGACCAAAATGTTACAATTAACTTTCATGAAATGAAAACACACTGTGAAAGGACTTCTTTTTGCAACCAGAGGAGTCGCCCCCTGCTGGCTGTTAGAAAGAATGCAAGTTTAAGGCACTTTCGCATTGGCTTCACTTCTCAGACCCGGAGGTTGCCAACTGGTGTCAACAACTATTATGTAGATGCCATGAATTTTGATTCATATTGTCATGCCTGCCTCAGAATAAACTGTAATAACTTTGGTGATCCCCTGACTTTTCATGAAGTACCATTATGAGGTTAAAATTTCTATTTGTCCATTCCCATCAGCCTCAGCTGTAATTTGTGTTTATTTCTAATTAGCGAATGTTAGCATGCTAACACGCTAAACTAAGATGGTGAACATAGTAAACATTATACTTTACAATATTGTCATTGTGAGCATATTTGCATTTACCTCAACGTATTGCTGTTCCTACAGTACTTGTACAGCCTCACAGAGACACTACTGTGGCTGTAAACTCTTATTAATACACATACAATTTTTTTTATTTTTTGTTTTTTTTATTAATGATTACTTCCACATCCTTTCACTCAACTGTAACATCCTGACTGACCCAGTGAGAAGTGACTGCTTTGAGCTGCCCAAGGCGACGGCAGCCTGCTCTCCCGAAGGCACTGACCTACAGAAGAGAATCACATCCCATGTTCATTCAAGCAACTGGTTTTATCCTCGACATTAGAGCCTCTAGTTTGGTTGTTCAGTCTGAGGCATATAGATTGATGTATTAGTATTGAAGTAGATTCAATCTTCTATCACACTTTTCATGTCCTGCTGTCAAAGTACGTTCTGTGCAGCTGATGTGACATTGAGAATACGATGTTAGATCTGAAGGAATGGCACACATCTCAGCCAGTGTTCAGTTCCACTGTGTGGTTCTCTCTCGGTTTTAAAATTCAGCCTTGATCGCAAACAAATCCCAAAAGCTTTTAACCATCTCACACTTGTTGCAGATTTCTTTGCATGCAGGGTGTTTTCGTTCTGTCTTTGTTGAACCGCACCCCAGGAGTTTGACAGAAGAAGTTTTCTCCCTCTGCACGCAGCCCGCTGTGTCAGTCTCCTCTTGTTTTCCTGTCTGCCGCTCTACGTGAACGGCATTTAGATCGTCTTTTTAATGATACTTTTTGTGCCTGTTGAGCAATCTTAATGGAATTAAGCAGATGTGATGAGCGGAGCACCA
This sequence comes from Sebastes fasciatus, assembly GCF_043250625.1. NCBI lineage: Eukaryota > Metazoa > Chordata > Actinopteri > Perciformes > Sebastidae > Sebastes > Sebastes fasciatus. The sequence continues at coordinate 14,818,820 of NC_133811.1, read as the reverse complement.
GTTCACCGGCCACTGAAGTGGCTCTGTAATCAGCCCATCCACTTTGCATGCTGTCTGTTACTGTATCAAAGAGACTGGCATTTTGTCCATTAGGTTCTGCTGCTGCACCGTTAGTGGAATGCTGAGTAGCATGGATCTGAGCTCAGAGTCATAATCAATATGATAGATGTGTGTCGCTCCTCTTCTCCGTGGAAATGATTTTGGAGCCGCAAGGTATTTTATGAATGTCTTTTACTAGATGTTTTGACTTGTGTGTTGTTCTGTAACAGGGATGGTTGCATTCATTCTTTTTCTGTGGCGTATAAAAGTATGTGTCTTGTAAATACGTTTTGAAGAGTATTTTGTTTTGGGAGATTTAGTTTCCTGTATCTAAAAGGATGTGAGTTCAATTCGGGGGAATATGAGGTCACTTAGATGACTCATCTGCCTCAGACCAGGGGCGGGGACCAGAGCAGTGGCATGGGCCCCCCAGGTGTCTGATTGGCCCTACCAGAGTCAGAAGTTGATAGGTAGTGTGCTTGTTTGTAACATGGATATATAGTACTGAACAGGCCTACTGGGTAAAGGCCCAGAACCCCTGAAGCGGATTCTCTGTATGACGTGATTGTTAACATTTCTTATTGGAAAGTCAATCAAATAGGGCTGCAACTAACGGTTATTTTCATTATCGATTATCTGCTGATTATTTTCTAGATAGAAATAGTGAAAAATGTCCATCCCAGTTTCTCAAAATCCAAGGTGATGTCTTTAAATGTCTTGTTTTGTCAGTTCAAAACCCAAAGATATTCAGTTTAATAAGATATAAAACAGAGATCAGCAGGAAATCTCCACATTTGAGAGGCTGAAAACAGCATTTCTGCCATTTTTGCATCAAAAACGACTACAAAGACGTGCAAAATGACCACAAAGTCTTTCAGTCTGGGTGTCTTCCTCCTATGGATGAGGAGTGGGGGACATTTACATGTCTGTGTCCACGGGCCCATTGTCTCATACTCTCTCCATGGCAGCTTTATTTTTATTATTAGAATTATATAAAGTTGTTTATTTGGCATTCATGTATTACACATGCAACTATTAATAATGCACAATGTATTATTGTTATTATTACTGTGCCCCCCAGTCTGGCACAACTTTCTAAACCCACCTCAGACTGATATCTTCATTTGCAGATTAGATCAAACTACAAACACTTGCTTGCAAAGACAACCTACTCAGTTTTTTCCTTGTGTACTTTTGCTGTATGCGGGTTTGCAACTCAGGCTGCAATACACCAAACCAATTCAGAGACTCATCTTGTACTTTACTGGAGCATGAAAGAACATAAAGACAAATCCGCTGATGCTTAAAAACAGAGAAAATGCCAACTAGCATCCTCCCAGTGTCGTTCCACAGACCTGCCAGACGGTTTTGAACATTTGGGATCTCATTTGACTGCCTTTAATACAGTACATGACAACAAAGACCCTGCCCTCCCTACTGTACATGAATGTTTAAATCCGACGAACATGCATCAAAAGTAAACATATGTGATCCTAACATCATCCTTATCTGGAGCATCACCTAATACAGTCTTGTGCTTCACAAGCTCAAATGAGATGGCTTCCTGCCAGGAACTCTCTGGCCATGTTTTTGATGGAAAGGATTACTCTACTTAAGGGCAGTCTGTCTTTCTGGATGTTGGTATATGTGTATCCGCATTGCTTGAATTTTGGAACAAGTACTGACATGGATGTTGGCAATGTCATTTGTAAATGGTATTTAAGGCCTGCAGCAGCAGCTTAGCCACCTTCAATATAGTCTTTAGTATTGCAGTGGATGCCTTTTCAGCCATGTTCCAATCATTCTCATTGATTGAGTCAAAGTCTACAAAAACATAACTCATAACGCTGATTAACTGCTCCTAAATGGTCTTGACATTACATTATTTTATAATATATTTTGCAACACAGAACTTTCTGTACCTGTTTATCTCTTAATTGCTACTTTCTTTAGCAACGTCTCTCTTCTGCCCCTGAATTCTGGTGTTTTCCCTCTGCGAGCTGTGTGAAGCTGGCTGTCAGCTTCCTAATTATGCAATCTGTGGCCAGGCATAATGGGAGAGAGCGGGGTTTTGTTGGGAGAGAGTTCCGACACTCTGGTACAGCAGAGATATAACAGCTGACATTTTGGTTAGACCAGCAAAAAACAGCAGCTGAGCTCAGTCAGAAAGACGGTCGGGTATTTTGGTTAAGCTTCTTTCGGGGAGGCTAAATCGAAAATCTTGAATAACAACTAGACTCCTTGCAAATCGTGTAATAGTGGAGAAGCTTGTGTGATGGCTTTATATGTTATTATGCAGATATTGGAGCTAAAAGGCAGCATAAACAGCACTATTCTTAGGTATCAGGACTTAAAATTCAGCCCAAACTGTCATGAAATGTTTTTATGTAGTAGTCCAGTTATGAATGGAAAAGCACCCTTCCTTATCTCTGACAGGTACAACTACTCCAAACTCGGGTTTGTTGCGTATTTGTGCGTGCCTGTAGCTTACCCGCTCCATTATTAATGCAGTGGTGTTTTTGTTTGCTTGTTTCGGTGCCACCTGATCCTCCCCAGGGGATGCATTTTTAATGATCCAGGAAAGGCGAGACGTGCCTTGCGTTTTTTGAGGCTGGTCAGTTGCCATACAGTGGACTGTGTCATGAACCATCATCCAAACCCCACCTACCCAATCTGGTCCACTGCTAATGATATCATCAGCGTGCTGCTAGTTTTTTTTTATTCCAGTGAAAAACACTGCACAGAACAGAGCGTCTCAGTGACACAATGTTCTCAGTGTTTGCTAAGCCGGGTGCTGAGGACAGTTCAGACTGCTGCACTGTCGCCATGTCCTTGTTTGTAGTGAGTCAGGAACACGATTAAAAGTGTCTGAATTTAAACTTATTCAAATGCTGAAATACCAACCCTTTCTGTCCTGAGATCTGTGCCACGAGCAAAGTTATTCCAGATCACACAGAGCGGTTATTATGCTGTGTGGTCCCAAACTCTGCCAAGTCATTGTTGCAGCATAATGAAGTACATCACATAGCAAGTGGGCATAAGAGCATCAGTCCTGTAACAAGCAACATGTTGTTGTGTTTCCTCTGATCCTGCCTCCTACTCACATATGACCAAGACATAAAATAAAGCAGGACATTGTCTACTCTACTTGTTTACTACGCTCTGCCCCCTGTTTAAAGCTGGCCCCTCGCTCTCTCTCTCTTCCTTGCTCTCATCCTGTAGTTGGCCAGTGGCTTGGTTTGTTGGTGGGAGTCATGGCACCCAGTGGTATTGTGCCATAAACAGCGGACCGAAGTGCATTTTTTAGGGGAAAGAAACAGAAACAACAGCTGAAAAAAACTCTGAAGCTACTCTGAAATGAAATCTTAGCACATATTAGCAGTGTATTTCTCTCAAAGATCTCCCTCTGTTTAACAGTATGTGTGTCTACTCTGTATGCAGAAGACACTTCAGTTAAAAAAAGAAATGCTGACTTGTTCAATTTTGGCATTTTCCAACATGTCAAAAGTCAGTGTCACTTCCTCAGACGAGGGGTGATGTGTGTCAAGATGACAGAAAAGGTCAGCCTTGAATTGACTGTAAAATCTGTACCTTGTATACTAGGGCTATCGATTAAAATATTTAATCGTGATTAATCGCAAATTAATTGCACATTTTTGGTGTTCAAAATGTACCTTAAAGGGAGATTTGTCAAGTATTTAATACTCTTATCAACATGGGAGTGGACAAATATGCTTCTTTATGCAAATGTATTTATATATTTATTATTGTTAATCAATTAACACACAAAACAATGACAAATATTGTCCAGAAACCCTCACAGGTACTGCATTTAGCCTAAAACATTTGCTCAAATTATAGCATGGCAAACTGCAGCCCAACAGGCAACAACAGCTGTCAGTGTGTCAGTGTGCTGACTTGACTATGACTTGCCCCAAAACTGCATGTGATTATCATAATGTGGGCATGTCTGTAAAGGGGAGACTCGTGGGTACCCATAGAACCCATGATCATTCACATATCTTGAGGTCGGAGGTCAAGGGACCCCTTTGAAAATGGCCATGCCAGTTTTTCCTCGCCAAAGTTTAGCGTAACTTCGTAGCGTTATTTAACCTCCTTCACGACAAGCTAGTATGACATGGTTGGTACCAATGGATTCCTTAGGATAATTCCGTAGGTTGATGCCAGTATCTTCACTTCACTCAGTATCTCTTAAAACTGAGCCTGCTACAACCTCCGGAAGATCGATCGCACTAACGAAATTAGGGGCATTAAAACGATTTTGCGTTAACGCGTTACTATCGTGTTAACTTTGAGAGCACTAATATATACTGTTGTTGTTTGTTTCGGTTTGTTTCTCTCTTTTTTCTCACTCTCCCTTATTCCCATCTCCACCTCCTTTATATCTGTCAGTCTCTGTCTGCTCTCGCAAGGCATGAATTCATTTCCATCATCAGCAGCGACTGTCTCGTCCCTCAGCATCCAGACACTCTCTGCCTTCAGCACCTGTCAGCTCTCCGGCACGCTGTTGTGTGAGCGGGTGGGTGGCCACAGGTAGAAGTAATGGAATGCAAATGTGCTGAGCTGTCGCAGCAGAGCAGACTGTGTGTCTATGTGTGTGTGTGTGTCTATGTGTGTGTGTGTGTGTGTGCCAGGCTGTAGTTAATCCACTGCAGGGTTTGCTGGGCTCACGCCACAGCAGTAGGAACATTTCTCCTGGGCTTTCTAGCCTCTTATTGCCCGGGGCAGCGTCCACTGTCTGGAAGGCGCAGGGCGGGCGGCGGCACTGGCACCGAAGCACCGATGGCCTGGTTTAATACCATCAGAGGAGGTTGGCCGGGGCATGGGCGCCATGCTGTGACATTTTAGGCAGGGACTCAAACAACCCTGGAGCGAATTACCCCAAGCCTTGCCCGCTCCTCGGCTTTTCTTTTCTTTTTTTTTCATTTTCTTTTCTTTATTTCTCTCTTATTGCCTGTTTCACTCTTCAATAGCCTCGCCGCCTGCTGCTGCTCTAACCCATGAATCATATGAGTCACTCTGTTTCTCTCTCTGTGGATATTGCCTCCCATCCTCTGTAAACTCGATTTTTCCTGTTCATTTGCTACTCCTCCATTTTCTCATCATCTTAAAGCCGCCTGCATCTGTTCTCGTGCCCCCTCATTTGTCCTCCTTTTTTGTCCCAGTCCACCGTCTCCATATCTCATTTTACCTCCCCATTCAAATGTTATTATCACCCTTTTCTGGTCCAGCGTTACCCTCATGTGCTGTTGCTCCCTCTTCCTCTCCCCTGTGGCTTAGTGGGCCCTTGGTTAATCCTCTGTCCCTGAGGCTAAAACAGCTCTCCAGACAGACTGACAGACATTATTTGGCTGAGGGGTTGTCATTGCGAGATGAATCACATGCATGCATGCTTGTGCAGACATGTACCTGCAATGAAACTTCAACCGGCTGCACACACATGCTCACCTGCAGCCTGCATGCATACTCATACTGTTATCACGCAAATACCTGATGTGCACTTCCAGCATACATACTCAAGCATCCACAAACAAATCCAGGGAGAGTGGGAGGCACTTGTACAGTGCGAGAGGGCTCAGCTTTATTGAAATCGGTGACTGAGGGGCGATCCGCAGGCATCTACAGAGTCACAGCAGTTGCAGCAGCAGCATCCATAAATGACAGTAGAACTGCATTTCAGAAGAATCAAACCAAACTCCCTCCATCCTCCTGCGAGGCCTGGAGAGCAGATAACAAGTCTGCCAGTCTGTGGATGCCCAAACAGAACTGTTGTCTGCACTTAAGAAGCAGTATCTCCACTGTAAGGGGTTTGATTACTGAAGTAAAAGTGTATGTGTGTCAGGGGCTTCGATCAGTGTGTTGTATGGATTAAAGATGAGGATGAGCAGAAGGAAGAGGAGAGATGGTATCAGACTTTACAGTGTGTGTACCAGATCTGAGAGAAAGAGGTGTATACGAGTTTGTGGGTGGATGAGAGGTGATGTTACACTGAAAGAGTTGCTGTACTGAAAAGACGATTGCATTTACCAGCTCCCATCTTAAGAGGATGTTACGTAGAGAAGCTTTAGATTAAGCACGCGTAAAATTAGGTAGCACAATGTATTCAGCAAGCACTATAAAACGATTTAAAAAAATATTTTATGATTTTACAGCCAACCATCTCCCAATAGGGCAGTTTTATGTGAATCCTAAAATGTTGACTTTTTGTTGACTCAAGCTTTTTTCTTCCAAACGAGTGCACTAAGCTTTAAAGAAAGTGCAGCCAGCGGAGAGGAATATATTTACATGTAAATGGTTGTGTGTTGTGTTTAATCCTTCAAAAGACTATTCCAGTCCCAATTCCAGGGGGGCACCACATGAGGAGACGGCCCATTATACTTCCATATTCAGTGGTTCTCCTTGTGCACTGCCTCTTCAATAAAAACTGAATTACAGTAGAGCATAATGACCTCCCTCAGCACACACCAACTGTACTTGAAAGTGGAAATTTGTAGGTGTTTGTCATTGTTGACGTGATGAGGGTATAGATTCCACACAGTTATTAATGCAGATAAGGATGAAATGCTCCCACATTGCTGTTCCCAGGGATCCATTTATAGGATTATGTGGGTTAACATATTGATATGCGTCATATTCAGTAGGCAACCTCCAGGTTTGAAAAGTGAAGCCAATGCGGAAGTGCCTTAATTACCTCAGTAAACATTGTAAACATGATTTTATGGTCTCAATCTCTAGTTTCAAGTCTTCTTCAATACAGCATGATGTTCATTTAGTAAATTATGGTTCCATTTAGAGTCAAATAGACAATAAAGCAGGGTATGCTTTATGGGGTGGCTATCTTGTGGTTGACAGATCGCCACCAGGGAGTTGTCAGTGTTTTCGTCTTACAACTTTAACCCTTTCACAGTGTGTTTTCAGTTCATTCAGTTCATTTGCAGCCTAAAAATATCGTATTCAACGTTCGGTTGCACTTAGCTCCACCCTCTCGTGTCACTTCTGGTTGCAAAAAACGGCCAAAAACCAAGATGATGACGGCCAAAATGCCGAACTGGAGGCTTCAATACGGCAGTCCACAAACCAATGGATGACGCCACGGAACAATATATTATGTATATACTCCGTATACAGGTATATATATATATATACATATATACATTCTACATTCTATATTAATATTAAGTTTAAGTTTGATGGAGCTGTCAAGATTTATTTTGTCCCGAGTCTGTCCTTACATACAGACAGTGTTGGGTTTTGTCGGCTCTGTTCAGTTTTGTACCATGTTTGTTTGCCTCAAATTGTACATCCTGTAAAGACCAATAATAACCTTCTCAGGGCAACCTGGACTTAGTCAGCCGTGCTAGCAGCTCTGTGAGATTGTATCAAGACTGACAAAGCATCACTGAGGCTGATGGGAATGTCATTAGTTCTGCAAGTATTTGGTCATAAACCATAATAATTTTGGACAAACTGGAATTTTGATTTGATGATCATGCCAGTAGAAAAGGTCAGGGGATGAAAGTTATTAAAATTGATCCCCTGAGGACCATCAAGGCCTGTACCAAATTTCACGCTCATGGTGGCAGAGGAAAAGTCAGGGGATCATTAAAGTCAATAGGATTCATCCTTTGGGCACCATGAGTGTCTCCACCAAATTTCATGGCAATCCATCCTATACTTGCCATCCCTAGAGCCATGCAGCCAGCCAGCATGGCAAAAAAAAAAAGTATGAAGGGCAGACGTATATAAGTAATTTAGTGGCAGTTTAAATGTCAGTTTTGTTTGAGTATAACCATTATACATGTGTGGTTAGCTGCGGTCCTAACTGTCTTTTCCACAGCTGTTGTCAGACTTGTGGGTTGCCAGCTGCAGGCCTGGTCCTGTACTCTGTCCATTTTTCAGCTCCCTATAGTAAAACACGCAGCAGGCAGCAGTATCCTACGGTACTGCCAAGGTTAAACACATTACTGTACCATCTCACATTCTCTCTTTCTGTCTTTTTTTTCAGTTATCTCTCCTCTGTTACTTCAGGTCAAACAGTATTTTTGGCAGAACAAAATCCAATTATTGTCCAAGAACAAGAAGATTATACATCCTATCTTAGGAGAGAAATGTAAAAACTTAGCTTGACTCATAGTAAGACCTAAAAAAGACATCAATTGAATCAGTCTGCACTGGTTGACCTTCACATTTCAGCAAGCTCTTCCACCTCTTTTGATCCCTTCCTAAGCCAGGGTAATTTAGAGCATGCGTTCTTTCTTTGGGTGCCTTAATATGCACCAAATTGACTGAACATAGCCTGACAATCTGGAGGTACAGTATATTCCGGTAGCTTCCGCTTAGAGCTGTATAACGGCAGGTTTCTTTATCTGGTGGGGTAAATGCTTTTCCATTTGATGGTGTAGTCCGTCTCTTTTGTTTCCCTTTCACTCTCTTTCTGCCTACCTATTCTTATTTCCCCTGTGCATGCTCTTTTATTTATCTCGTCACTCCTTATCTCAGTCACCAATGCTCTCCATCCTTTGCCTTCTCACTTCATCTGTCGCTTGGATTTTTTGGAATTCCCTCTCCTGCCTTTTTGTTATCTATCTCCATCACTGTGCCTCCATCACTGGATCCTCCCTCATCTGTCCTCATCTCTCTCCATGACCTCTCCCTCGCTCTCTCTTTCTCTCTCTCAAGTGACTGGCCAGATGCTAATGTGTTTGTAGAGAGCACACAGTGACTGAGAGAGGCCATTAGAGAGTGTACTTGCTGCCAACGGTAGCATCAGTCCAGGACGTCCCGGACAGTGCAAGTGCTGGTGTTAGCATTCGTCAGCAGTGTGTGCATTGGTTTTTATTGTGTGTCTGTGTGTGTGTGTCTTTTTATATTTTCTTTTCTATTTCTTTAATGCTATGCACAACATTATGTATATATACGTGGGGGTGTATATATGGATGTGTGTGTGTGTGTGTGTGTGTGTGCCTGTGTGTGTGCATGCAAGCATTAATAATGCATGGCTGTTGATCACACTGAATGATTGATGACAGAGAGGTCATGGGTAGAGCTCACGCAGGCTCACAAGCAACAAACCACAAACCAACCCTGGCAGCGTCACGCTACATCAATGTGCCCAAGCTGTGCGTACAGTACGACCAGCACAGTGTCCCTTAAACAGAGAGGCCATTTACTTATTCACTATAGTTGGTTGCGTATTTATCAGGTGGTAAGATATTAGTCCAACACATGCCACATGCCAAAACATAAATCCAGCTTTAAGCCAGATCAATACATGTGGTGGGACATGACGCCTTATTGATCTCTGCTGGCGAGAGATTTCCTCTTTCCCCCATTTCAAAGAGGTCAGTGCACTGAGATGTGCAGTGAGTGACTCGCTCAGTGACACTAAAGCAGGGTGGACGATGTGGCGAAACTCTGTGGGCATGCAGCGTTGTGAATAACTTTGGTGATTGACGTCATCGAGCTAAAGGTGTGATATCCCTGTTCCGAAATCTTTGCTTGTAGGAGACAGCACCATGTGGCAAATGTCACTAGTTTCTCAGATTGTAACAATAGCAGCTGCAGTCAGTGTGGATGTGTGCAGGTGTCTGACTGAGAAACAGACAAGCGTGCACGTATCCGCATAAACACTTTGCATACCCTTGCACCCTTTTATTCGGCGCCAGCAGCCAGCGTTCTGCAGAACGGCGCACTACAGACGTGACAACAGCATGCACGTTCGAGTCTGCTCGTGCAGGGCTCTCTCACCTCCTCCCCCTCCTCTTCGGTGCAGAGAGCAGTGAGAGCGCTTGGCCGGGATGAGATGTGAAGTGACGGCAGAATCTTGCTGTGAAGGAGAGACTCCTACGAGGACGACACAGTTTAGAGGAGGAGAAAGGCCTCCCTATGTGGAGGACGGAACCTGCCAAAACCAAAAATAAATGAATTGATAAATAAATGTGTCAATAAATAAATAAATACGCCATTAAATGTAGCAAAAATAATATTAAAAGTAGCCGCCATTAAGTGATCGATAAAATGTGACATAAATATATAGATATAGATATTTCTGTTTTTATTAGCTTCTTTATTTATTTATATTTGGATTAATTCCATTATTTATTTACTCTTCTGTTTAATTTTCACTTTTATTCATCAATTAATTAATTAATTAATTTATGTTTGCATTTTAAAAAAAATATTTTTAATTTTTAATTTTCGCATTTAAATTTTTGTTACACATTTTTTTGCATTTCTTTATGCATTTCTGCCTCATTATGCAAATGAACAATAAATTAAGAAGAAAAAAAAAATGAAAACAGAAATCAATTTATGTCCCATTTAATCAATTAAATAGTATTTTTAATTTTATTTTTGTTTCATTTAATGACATATCTATTTATTTATTTATTTATCGAGTAATTTTTTTATTTATTTATTTATTCATTCATTTTTTATTTTAGCAGGTTTCGTCCTCCATATCCCTATCCCCCCATCATCACATTATGTTTGTCTATTTCCTGTTGGTTAACAGGCTGATATGTGGTTGTAGTTGTGGCTTAGTTATAATGGTCTTTATTTACCACAGTGTCGTCAGCTTTGTTGTGCAGATAATGCAGTGGTTGGGAACATAAACAGTCTTATTTACTTCCATCCACTCGTAAACTTGTAAAGTAAGCAACATTACTCACTGTTATCATCAAAGAATGGAAGTGTCTTATCATATTTGTATGTACAATATCTCCTTTATAAAACGTCATTAAACATCCCGAATCATGCTGCTGAGGTGGTGGAACTATTTCTATCTATGCAATGTCAACCAACTGCTATATTTGATTTTGTGTGCCTACCTCCTTTTAACTCCTTGTGCTCCCTCTCCAGGTGTTCAACACCTACTCCAACGAGGACTATGACCGCCGTAACGAAGAGGTGGATCCTGTGGCCTCCTCCGCAGAGTACGAGCTGGAGAAGAGGGTGGAGAAACTGGAGCTCTTCCCTGTGGAGCTGGAGAAAGGTGGGAAAGAAAATCTATGTACACCATAAAACGAGGAGGTGGATCCCGTCAATTACCCATTATACCCAGTAGACAGAATCACCCACATATGGGACTGTCACTTTTTTTTTTTTTATCAAAGGTATGATATTTCTATTTTTGTCTTTCTATCCAGGTTGTTTCTTCATTTCTTTCTTTCAGTATTTCTTTATCCATTTCCCCCCAAATTTTGAATTTCTGGGCCAATCATTAACGATAAGGCGTCTTATTTTCAAACCCTAAAAAAAAGCATTTGACTGCTTTTCAGCATCCTGTTTCAATGCAGAAGTTCATCTCAAACCTCCTTAGATCACATAAAAGAGATTGTAGTGTACAGTTTGTCCTAATTCTCCAGCATGAGCTACAAAGAGGTGATATTGCATCTTCTTCACGTGTCTTTTTCCTGTTGAGGTTTTCCTGTGGTGAAATCCAATATTGCCAAAGACCTGAAATAGAATGACTTTACATCATAGGATTTCACCATCCACTCACTGTTACGTAACCCTAACAACTCGTGAATAATTAATAGAGGATGGAGATGGACGAATGATACACTGGAAGGGAATTTCCCATCCAGCACATTTCCTATGCATGTGAAGGCCACTATGCCTGTAGTAAACTTCTCTTCTTCTTCTACATTAATAAATCAACTGCTCTTCTGTTATTGAGTGTATTCATCCATCCATTTTTGCATGTATCCTTCACTCCACCTGAAACCAGTTTACTAGGAGGAGACATTTTGGGTTTGATCCATTTGAAAGTTAGGAAATGGAGGCCTCTAACCCATCACACACGTATAGACACACAAACATACACACTCACACTTTAACTACAGTCAGGGATGCACCATATCTGCCGATACTAAGTACCGATCCAATATCAGTATATAATTAATAGACTGTATGCCTCACTGTGTGGAAGTGACTGGGATAATTTTTTATGTGCAAGGAAACATCAGGCTTGACTTAAACATTGCTTTCCTAACTTTGTAAAACAAAATGTAACAAATATACATATAAATTTACTGAATTATTTATTATTAAAATAGTAAATCGTACACCAGCAACTTGATAAAAAAAATCTTTAAAAAAAACAGGAATTACAATTCAACTGTAAACTTTTTTAATGTAGCAACAAATTGGTCAAAACTTAAACAGGAATTAAAATTCCAGTATATATTGTAGGGCTGCAACTAATGATTATATTCATTATCGATTAATCGTTTGGTCCATCAAATATCAGAAAGTAGTGATAAATGTCCGTCCCAGTTTCTCAAAGTCCAAGGTGATGTCTACAAACGTCTTGTTTTGTTAGTCCAAAATCCAAAGATAATCAGTTTAATGATATAAAACGGAGAGCAGCAGGAAATCTCCATATTTGAGAGGCTGAAAACGGCGTTTTTCTGACATTTTTGCATGAAAAATTACTTTAACGATGAATCGATAATGAAAATAGTTGGCAGTAATTTTTCTGTCGATCGACTAATCGTTGCAGCTCTAATATAATGTTTATAGTATATAAACATGGAATTGATTTGAATAAATCCGCCCCATTATCACAGATATCCGATCTGGCTAATTGAGTCAGTATCAGCCCGATGTCGGTGCATCCCTAACTACAGTATGTGGTGTGTATGTTTTCCAGATGAAGACGGCCTGGGGATCAGTATCATCGGGATGGGTGTTGGCGCTGACGCAGGCCTGGAGAAACTGGGCATCTTCGTCAAGACCGTCATCGAGGGCGGAGCCGCTGAGAGAGACACCAGGTGAGATCTGCTTCCCCATTGGACATCACACACACGCATATTACTGAGCTATAATTGAGTCTGGAGACACATTAAAGCAGATTAGAGTGCATGAAAGCTCAGCATGTGACCAAAGTTGCACTTATCACTTATTGTGCAAAAATGCCCACAGCAATTAATCAGCTTTTTTGTTTCCGCTTTCCCACCACCACCTTCTCTCCCTCTCTCACACACACACACACACACACACACACACACACACAGTCACACTCTGTCCCTGTCAGATTTAGCAGCAGGGTTTTCGGATTAGATCCACTGGGACAGGCGCAGTCTGGGACATGAAGTCTCACACAGGACTATATGCATGTGTGTGTGTGTGTGACAGAGACATTGCATTAGAGTGTCTTGTTTTCTGTGCAAGTTTGCAAAAGTTAGTCTGTAGAAAATGAGATACTGTTTTTTGTAGGCTTCCATATTCAGCATGTCTCTATCTGTATCCCTAGATGATGTGTGTGTTTTTGTTGCGAGGGAGAAACTGTGTGTGTGTGTGTGTGTGTGTGTGCGTGTGCGTGTGCGCGTGCGTGTGTGTTTGTGCATTATAAAGCGTGAACAGTGCAGAGTAAGCACTCAGCCGGTGGTACAGGAGGAGATGACAGCTTCACAGCAGGCGAGCTGTGGTTTTCTGCCTCTAAACCGCCAGCTTCTGCCTATTAGTGTATCTGTGTGGTTCAGGTTCCCCATAAACAGATTAAAAGAGTGATAGGCTCTTCCATTCTATGCAGCATGAGAGCAGTAAGTACTGTAAGCTCCGCATACACACTAGAAACCCTAGAGTTGTTTGCGGTAGGTGTGTTTCTTTCGGGGATTAATTTTTGCTTTCGTGTAGCAGCCGGGGCTGCCATTTTCAGGAACACTTGAGAGTGAGATTAGTTCAAATGTAGCCAGCAGAGAGACGGGATAGAGGAATAGCGAATGAGGAAATGAAACAGCTTGTTCAAAAGTTGTTTCTAAGATGACAGTTACACCGACTCCAAAAAGTCTAATTTCCATCAGTTAATGTGAAAAGTTGAAAAGATCAGAGGAAGGCTCTGCTAAAGCTCAGGTTCAATTCTGAGCCTGTAGGTTTGATCCTTTTTCTCATTTATTTAAACTGAACAACATTTTGAATATCACTGTTCTCAGTTCTCCACAATCTATCCAAAGTATTTGCTGTTTTGTTAATAACGCTCACAGATTCAAAAGAGTCTTGAGAAACTACGCTCGCTTACATCACAGCTTGGTTCTAGGGATAGCATTATCAGTCTGTCGGTTGGTCCACTGGACGGCTGCCCCCTCTTAGTTGCTATATCGGTCGGTCGTTTTGGTCTTAGTCGACTAAGATTTAGTTCTTTTTTTAGGCTTTTTTCATGCTGAATGACTTATTTCCAAGAAATTTATGAGCACATCTCTGGTAAACACAAGATTTAAAGTGGTGATTTTGTGTGATTCTTTGTGAAGAGACTCAGTATTACAGATCTGTTGATTAAAAGCAATTAGTCAACAAAATCATACGAGTGTTAGTCGACTAAAAATGTCTTTGGTCGTGGACAGCCCTAGTCCACTGCTTTGGTCCAGACTGCCATGGAATTTTGCACAATGTTATTTAGGGTTGTCCTGGTGGCCTAGTGGTTAAGATGATAACGATGCAACATCTCTGGTTCGGTTTCAGCTGGAGACCTTTGTTGCATCATGTCAGACTTTTTCTTTCTTTCCTACATTTATTGTTTGGATCTACACTGTCACCTATCCAAAAATTAAAAAAATATTCTTCGATAGAAAATATATGTTAAATAATGACTAAATACATAAACTTGGACAATTGTTAGATATTGGGATTAGACCGGACATTTGCCTTGTAGAAGAACTCTTGTATGAACATATTTGTATTCTTTAACCCACTCATTCTGTGATACTGCAAGTTTATTGAAAGGGGACCTATTATGCTTTTATGCTTTTTCCCTTTCCTTTAGTGTGTTATATAGTTTTTTGTGCATGTAAAAGTTCTGCGAAGTTACAAAGCCTAAAGTCCACGCCAAAGGGAATTCCTCTCCTCCACAGAAACACTGCTCCTGAACTGCCTGAAATACCTCGCTTGAATTCCTGCCTTTTCTTCTGTAACGCGGTGATGTCACCAAGTAACACACTTTGCCTAGCGGTTAGTTTGGCACACCCTCAAACAAAACTAGTAGAGCAGAGCTGAAGTGGAGTCTGAAAAGTTAGGTTCAGCTGACCAATCAGAGCAGAGTTTTAGGAAGGGGGTTAGGAGCTCAAACAGAGCGTTTCAGACAGAGGTTGAAAAAAGGCGCCGCAGCACAGCCCGTATGAGAAAGATAAAGTATTTTTTGAGCGTTAAAACATGTAAACATGTTCTAGTAGAAACCCAAAATACAAGTATGCACCACAAAATAAGCATAATAGGTCTTCTCTAAATACAAATCTGTCAGATTAAACAGTTGTGGACTTAAGTGTATACAGTACATGGCATTAACAACTTTCCAAAGTGAGTTTTACACAGTAAAACAGACAGGGGTGTTGTTCTCTGAGTGTTGCTCTCAGTAGCCACTCACTACTTAGACTAACTGTGAAAACACTCCATTTACAGTTCAACCAATTTGATCCCATTTACTGCTGACCTTTCCACAAACAGAGCAGAAGATGGAAGAGGTATACTTCCTCTTTACATCTTTAAAAACATGTTTTGATAGTGTAGGTCTGTTTAATGCAGTGTTCATTCAAACATTATATTGCATGATTAGGGCCTCTCATCAGAGAAATAAACAAAAGACTCGATATATTAATAATAAATACTGGATAACTTGTGCTCATTCATTCCCCCTCTGAGTGCTATCTCCCACACACACACACACACACACACACACACACACACACACACACACACACACACACACACACACACAGGGGAGGAGTCACCAGCAGGAATGTAATTTCCTTCCATCATTACCCTTTCCAGCTATAGGGCTCTCTCTCGCTCTCTCTCTGTTGCTGAGTCGGACTTAATGGTCTGACACACACACACACACACACACACACACACACACACACACACACTCACGGGCAGACAGATAGATGGGCTTGGCTGTGGCTGTGGCTGTGACTGTATTGTCTGGCGCAGATGATCCTCGGTGTGTGTGTACCGGGGTGAGATGGGGGTTATGAGACGAAGGTGTGTATGTGTGTTTTGGTGTATTCGTATGAATCTTCCTTTGTTGTCAATTTTTTTTTTTTTCCCGCTGCCTCCGCTCAGCAGCTGTATGTCAACCAGCCTCGGCCACCTAAAGCCAAATTGAGACGTTAGATGGCGTGAAGGTCAGCAAAGCGTCCGAGCTGCTGAGTGGCAGACGAGCAGCTCACTCTCTGTCTACCTGTCAGGCTGATGTGTCTCTATACATCCATGTGACAGCTCTGGTTGATGTGTCGGGTGTCACGGTCATATTAAATCCTGCTCTGCAGCTGCTGTTTGTTGTGACAGACTAAGAAAGGAGCTGCTGAAAGGACACTGGTTACTGCAGTAGCTGATGCAGACATCAGAGCACATTGCTTGATTTTGACTTGAAATTTGCACAAAAATTCAACTGCGATTTGCAAAGGTTTGCAGTGAGGAAACGGTGTTGAGTTGGGAGCTTAACCCATTCTACGGACTAAGACTATGACCACTCTCTGATTAATCTTTCTCTTGAGTCCCTCAAGTTGATTAACTCTAAATCACTTTAGTTTTAGTACTCTTTCAACAATAAATGTCCCTAAGAAATTTAACCTTTAATTAAATTTAATTGGGCCTATGGGCTCTTCAATTGTTGTTCCATCATGCAAATTAAGAAAAATTGAGTGGTCAGTGGTGCTCAGATTCCAGCATTCAAAAACATTTGTACCAAATACTGTAGAGTCAGCTTGTTTGAATGTATTCCATACTGTATATTTAGAAATTGTGCGTGAGGCAGAATTTGTTCGGCGCATGCTAAGTGACCTCTGTAGAACTGAATAAAACCAATGAAACAGTAACTCATTATCCTCTCAATTATCCCGAGTGTGTTCAATCTCCAGTCTCCAGAGTAGTTGTGCTGGTTTGACTGGACCATTTATATCACTTGTGCAGTGCCCATTCGGAGTGTGTGCCCGTCCAGAATGGGCCGATTGCTTAGCCCCCAGAAGTTCTGCTTGCAGCGTTGTTGAGAACCGCGGTATGGCTGCTTGTACCCACCAAGTGTGAAGTTGATTGGATGAAAAGCTCTCGAGATAAGTGAAGGACAGTCATACAAACATACACAGACAGACAGACAGACAGACAAACAGAAAGAGATTCCTTCCTTTATAGTTGGATGATGCTGCTACAGCGCCACCTATTGGCCAAATGGCACTAAATTTGTCATGGTCACACAGACACCATGTCTACACATGTCCACCAAATGTGGTCACAATAGCACAAAGCGCTCAAGAGGTATGACATTTTTTATAATATAAGCCCTGTCCACAGCATTTGAGCTAACTTTGTGGGCCAGCTATAGCAAAACTGTTTGGAACATAAAAAATTAAAAAAGTAACTTTTTCCGGCTTGGTCCAGAGATGTTTTGTACCAAATTAGGTGACAATTGCTCAAAATTTGTAGAAGTAATAGCAAAAAAAAAAGATTTGGACAAAATGGAAAATGGTTGAAAATCTAGATGTAAATGGGCGTGGCTTATGGGCGTGGTTTATATGGATAGATTCGTCTGGACCCACAGAATCCAGTAAAAAAAAGACAAAATTTAGTTTTTGAGAGTTACGGTTCTTAAGTTACAGGTCAAAATGTAAAGTTCATTGTTACAGCGCCATCATCTGGACAAATTGCACCACATTTGACACTGCACTCCCTTGGGTCCTGAGTAATACATCCGCCAAGTGTGAAGTCGATCGGAAGAGCGGTTCTCGAGATACGCGAAGGACATACAGACAGACAGACAGACAGAGATTCCTCGCTTTATAGATAGATACAAAATTGATAATTGGACAAGTGTTATTAAATTGTCTGTATTTAAAGATATTGAAGAGATTGGTAAAAGTCCTCCATATTTTCATGCTGTTATTGGACCAAATAAAAGCAGGACCTCTACAGTGGTTTGTTGTAGATGAAAATGATATATGTGTTGTGCCTTCAAGCAGTGAAGTATTAGAACAATATGTTTTGTTGAAAAGTAATGAGAGCTAGTTTTTGTTTTATTCATATTGTGAAGAAATTATTTAAAACTCTGTTTCAGAATCCGCCTTAGTCTGGTTTTTATGCAGATTTCCAAGTAAATTTAAATTGAATATTTAGCGAGGACGTCTCTTTTTAATTGATTTGTTCTCTGTTCCCTCCCTTGTCATGAATAGTGGATCATCAGGAGTTTCATTTCAGATCGAGACCTTAGCTGACCTCTCATCGTGTTCAGAGCAGAGCAGCGGCTGTGTTGTGGCTCAGGGCGAAAGGCTAGCTGGCCTCCATGTCCTCGTTAGCCCTCCTAGTTTGGTTTGAGCCTCATCTCTTCTGTCTCTTGGTTAGGGAGTAGTCTGGAGCTATCGCACTGGAAATCTGTAACCGCAAAAAAGTCTGGCTGTTGTAATTTTGAAAATAAAGTGAATATGCATGATGTGCCAGTTTGTTTGTCCCTTGTGCCTCTCGTAGTCTTTTTGCTGCATAATGTAATTTTGACATGTATTTTTGCAGACTAGTCAGGGACATAGTGTATGGGCGCTATCAGTACTAGCCACTTTCAGCTCACTTGTACACACAGATGGTGAACACAGACTGAAGTATCACCAGTAAATCAAACACAATGACACTTGCACTAATGTTTTGTTGCACAAAGTGTTGAAAGATGCTTTTATTTGTGTGTGTGTGTCAGGATCAAGGTGAACGACCAGATCGTGGAGGTGGATGGGACCAGTCTGGTGGGCGTCACCCAGAGCTTCGCTGCCTCCGTCCTCAGGAACACATCAGGAGTGGTCAGGTACGACCCACAAACCAGTCACAGCTAATTATTAATCCCATATGTAGTCTTAAGTCCTATATTTAATAGGGGTGGGAAAAAAATCCATTCACCTATCTATCGTATTGTGGTAATGTGCGACGCTACAACTGTAGAGCACCCATATACTTACATTTATGTTGAATGCATTCAAACGGCCCCGATGGAGCTGACCATAGATGTAAGAAGAGAACGGAGCTGACGGGAGAGCTAGCGACAGACTTGGCGAAGCTAGCGGAAGTATACACGTGTGACTACATCCAGTTTTCAAAATAAGATGTTAACAAAGGGAACTGTACATACATGGAAATAAGATTGATTGGATTATATTCACCAGAAGTATAAAACATTACATGTCCCTTTTAAATTAAAATTGAAAATACCACTAATTAGTGAGGGAAATCGCTTTATTCTTTGATTTTTGGGTTGCTGGAAACAATTGACTAAATAATACCTGACAATGAGTGATATGTTTGACTTCAGGACATCTCAGACTACATACATGCAAATCAAACATTGTTGCTGTATTAATTTAGATATTTTCCAAAGTAAAAGTCCCTAGAAGTGTATGATTTAACTTTTCCCCATGGTCTAGTGTTAAAAAAGTTAACACTAGACCATGGGGAAAAGTAATAAATCGTAATATTGAATCCTAATACTTGTCGAATCGCAATACTTAAAAATTGCAATACATATCAAATCGGCACCCAATAAGATTAGACACAACTCCTACATAAGTTGAAGCTTTAATATAAAGTAAGATGTTAAGATTCAGTGCTTTTTTTATTGCATCAACACATAAGATTTGTATGTTTTCACCCGCTGATGAGGATCTTTGGATTACCATCAGATTATAGAAGTGTGTCAAGCAGCTATCAGCCCCAAGAACCAGACGCACCATCATACGGCATCAGACATAATTACTAACAGCCAAAATGTCTTTTAAATTCAGCAATGATCAGTGAAGACTGTCGTCACGTTTCACTACCGCTGCGTGGTACAATTCTGAACGCCGCTCGTTCCTGCTGTCACGGTGCAAAAAGTTGCAAAACAGCCGCTTAAGCAGCCATGCTCAGTGAGATTTTGTTTGGCAGGTCCCTTAACGCCATTACCATATCTGAGATACTTGAAGATGTGGGAACACAATATGTGACAAAAGTCTGGTGTGTTTGACAGTCGAGCGGTTTCTGGCAGGGGTCCGCTTAGAGCAGTGGGGAGCAGATAATGCACACACACACACACACACACACACACACACACACACACACACACACACAAACACACAGCACGGCAGGAAGGCTTTGATTTGGAAAGCCAGTGCTGTCCTTGGCAATGCTGTTAGTGTACCATCTCTCACTTTCAGTTGCTTCTCGCTCTTGTATTTGTCTTTTTTCTTGGTATGGTTTACTGTTGTCTTTTCTATTTCTGTTTCATTACCATCATCTGCTATTGAGTATCTTCTGTCCTCCTCTTTTTACTCTTTCTAACCGTATGTGCTGTTTTACCACTCTTTGCATTCCCAGGAGGCTTTGTTTACTTTGTCATGCTTCAATTCAAAATAATTGTAATCTATCTATCCATTCATCCATATACACACTACACAGCCGTTATATATTATTATTGTTATTATGTATTATTATATAATCCAAAGTAGGGCTGGGCGATAATTCAATATGATAATTTATCGTCTTTAACGGAATCGTGTCGTGATGAAATCATACATTACGTCATTAAAATTACGTCGTCTAAATTGGTAATAACAAGCACATACTAACTCAAATTTCTCAGAAAATCTGAATTGATAAGAATTCTGCAAATGGGATTACCCGAGTAGTTAAATCAAAATACTGTCTTAATCTGATTACTCTGTATTTGTGTGCATGCATGTAAACATAGTCAGTGTATATCTGGAAACTTGTATTAATTTCTTCTCAATAATTCCACTTGAAACTGTTATGTTTATTTTGCACTAAACTTCTTAATTAAAAGAGAAAAATACTTTTTATTTGTCAAGTATTTAATTCAGGAGTCTACAAACATAGGCTTTACCATGTGGTTACTTATTATAGACTATTTATTTATTGAATTCCCAGAAATCATGCTATATCGTGACATATATCACTATCGAGATATGAAATGACAAATATTGAGTTAGAAGATTTTAGCCATATCTCCTAGCCCTAATCCAAAGTGCAGTTTTCAACCATTCTGGTCACCAAGTTCACTCTGGGAGTTGAGGAAAGATAGACGTGTGTGTGTACAGTGCCGGGGGAAAAGCTGGTGGCTGGACAAAGACACGTCCAACAGTATCAGAATAGATGCTGTTTGCTGAACTAATATTGACGAAATACCAGGATGTGTGAACTATAGGTGAGGCGGCCTTGAAAAGGTTCCATCTATCACCTGCTCATCTATCCTGCAAGTATAAATAGATTAAAGTGAGCAGTGCAGAAAGATTTATAGTCTAATCTGTCTATAGAAATACAATTAATGACTTATAAGTAATTTTTCATTTAAATTTACCGTATGAAAAATACAACACTGTGACAGTCTTATGGCAAAATGCTATTTCTCAGACCTATTTTCATTCTTCTCTCGCTCTCTGCTCCCTCACTATTTCAGTCTTCCTCCATCACGTCTCACCCACTCACACCTCCTCCTCCTCGGTAAATTCTTCTCTCTCTGTCTGATCGCCAGAGGTTTTATGGCCAACTGTCCTAGATTTGCCATTTTAGCTATATTTAACCCTGACTTCCAGCAGCATATCATCCAGGTTTTACTCACAATTTCCCCCCAGTGTGCCGGTATAAAACACAGTTTTAAATGCTCTGTCATATAGATCACTTGTGGGGGGAAACACAAGAGAAATACGCACTTAGACCGCATTTTAGCCTAACATGATTTGATGCACCTTTATTGGCTATAAAGGCACTCCGACTAATTGTGTGAGTTGTTGCATTAACATAATAATCTTAAAATGTAGGCCAAGCTGACATGAGTTTACAGCCATCCTCCTTTACAAAACACACTTTTGACCATGCAGTGCTGTTACTTTTTGTGACACTTATAAGCATTAACTCTAAATATATGCACCTTCTTCCATTGATTGTGCTTCCCACTTCTAAATAATAAGGTTTGCAATATTCTATAATTATTTTATTGTCAAAAAATCCCATGAAAAAGAAAAAAACAACAATTAATTGATCATTCTAAAAAACCTGCCACCACCCATCCCATGTAGTTACATGAATCTGTGTAGTAGTACTATGGGCGGTGCCTTGGTATGTTTTCAAATTGAATGGCACTATTACCTATCTGCATGTTTACTATTCTTACAACCTGTGTGCCCTTTTGTCTCCAATTTAAATATCTGGCGGTGCCTCCAGTGAACTCTAACCTTTTACCTTTGAACTGTAAACTTATCTTTTTATACATTTTAATCATACATATGCATTTTTTAACCATATTTATACATTTTAACTGTCTTTTAAACTATTTAAACATATTTATACATCTTTAACTTTGAGAAAACTGTTTATATCCTAGTGTCTGAATGAATTTTAGCCAGGGCTACACTGATATAGCTTCTTTGTTTGTGCCATAAAGCTCCATTGTTGTACAAAAACTATAAATCAACCACACCGTTGCACTGGGTGACATGTTTCCTTTATTGTGATGGTGATGTAGTCATCCAAATGCAGCATCCTACTCCTGTATTATTAGTCCCCAGCAAATGCACTACTTACTCTTCTTTGTTTTAGGAAACTGCTTAGTCTTTTTAAAAAATGAAACTATATATTTGTGGTCTGTTTTTCAGTGCATCAAATGAGGCTGAATGCCAACAGACAGGGAAGTCAGAAAATATTTACAGAATATAGAATAACACCATCTTCATCCTTTAATTAAGTCTCTCACGATGCACCCATTGTTCAAAACCGTCAGAAACAAAGTTTAACAAAAAGAGGAAATGTCTACATGTCCCCACTGTAGTGGAACAGTCATATCTGTTATGTGTGAGCCTGCGCTGACATCCCTAAATGCCCGTCAACCGTGTGCTTCCTAATGGTGAAGACGCGTGTCCTGTTGCTCATCTCCCAGCATCACTTTTTTCATCTTTCCTCTCTGCATTTGAGCTAAGTTCCTGTATGTTTAACAAGAGCCATGTCTGTATTAATTGGAGTAAATGAGATCAGTAGTGAAGGCGCTGTGTGTGGCAGCCCCAGAACAGTGGGAGGCCAGGAGGAACCAAGACAGACTCCCCATGCGTGAGGAGAAAAGGCTGTTTCCAGGTCATCTGCTGCTCAGACCTCCCTGCTGTCCAAAGGCTTGTTCCAGTACAGTACATAGCTTAGCCATGGCCCTCTCTCTTTTCCTTTTCCTTTTTTTTCTATTTTCTATCTCTGTCCTGCCCTTCAGTTGTTCCTTCACATGTAGATCAAATACGTCTCTCTGCTGGAGCGTAAGGCCTTTTTCTCCATCGCCTTTAGAAATATATGAAAGAGCTCTCAGGAGCTGAATTCACTTGATTAGGCCCTATCTCGAATCCACCCTCTCTCTCTGTCCTTCTGGCTGTCTCCCTCTCTCCCTCTAAACACACTTACTTGTTCACGTACAGTAGGTAGGAACATGCCTTTCACACACAAACACACACAGTTAAAGGGACCCTTTTTTACACTAGTTTTTTTTAAATCAAAAAACAATAGTACAGAACAGCAATATCATTGCCAGGCATTATGACGTTCACAATATCCAGATAAGAGACATCCTATATTATGGATCATGGGCAGGGGGCAGTCAGCAACCTCCGGGTCTGAGAAGTAAAACCAATGCGGAAGTGCCTTAAACTTGCATTCTTTCTAACAGCCAGCAGAGGGCGACTCCTCTGGTTGCAAAAAGAAGTCTGATTATATAAAAGTCTATGAGAAAACTTGATTTATTACCTCAGTAAACATTGTAAACATGATTTTATGGTCTCAATCGCTAGTTTCAAGTCTTCTTCAATACAGCATGATGTTCATTTAGTAAATAATGGTTCCATTTAGATTAAAATAGGCCATAAAGCAGGGTATGCTTAGAGCGTGGCTACCTTGTGAGTGACTACGTCCACTCTTTATATACAGTACAGTCTCTGGCAGGCGGTCTTTATACAGCACTTAAAAATTTGCATATGGTTTTCAATGATTGTCAAAGCAGACAGTAAAAGAAATGGATAATGACATTTTAAGCAGAGAGGATGAGCGGGGAAAAACCACCAAGTATGTTCCTTATTTCAACAAATATATTTTACATTTTGTCAATCTTGCATTGTATGAATCGTTTCTCAATCTTAGTATGGAAGTCAGTCTTTCCATCTCATGATGATGATTTCAAGCCAGTTATCTATCTACTGTAGGTGGATTGGCCTGTAACCATTTATGAGTCATTCATTTCCTGTCATTCCTTCTGGCAGCTCACCCATATAAAGCAACACGAACGTCAATGGGATCTGCAGCCCAAGAATCCGCAGCATAATTTACAAATATGCCGAAAACAGTTGTATCTTTGTGCAGATCCCAAAAATGTGGT
The DNA here is from genome assembly GCF_043250625.1 of Sebastes fasciatus. Lineage (NCBI taxonomy): Eukaryota > Metazoa > Chordata > Actinopteri > Perciformes > Sebastidae > Sebastes > Sebastes fasciatus. Next base: position 14,794,399 of record NC_133811.1, on the reverse strand, counting down.
GCAGTATGTCTATTTGCAGTGGCATTATAGTGGAAGGAGGGGGAAATCATTCTGCTTCTTCCTTTTTTTTTGGATTTATGATCATGTAAACTTTGTGCTCCTGAATCTGAAATGACTGAATCCTTCTTTGTCCCCGTCATACCATAAACACACACACAATTTGCAGGAAGGCGGATTATATTTGGGACAAACTTATTTCAAACATCTTTGTGCTCTTTCTGTTTTTCTTTCTCTCTTTGTCTACATGTTAATGTGATGTGTATCGTTGGTAGGTCCCATGTGTAACTGCAGTAGTTAGTAGTCAGTAGCTCGGAGGCAGAGCCTGTGGCTTTCTCCATTTAGTTCCTTGCCAGGCTAATAACAGGCTGCCTGGCTGAGCTGACTGTCTTCTCATATTATTATGTGTGTGCCGTCTCCCGGCCCTGCCCTGATACGTCAGCAGATATCGCCGTCATCGTGGCTATGTGGCTGCTCTCCACTGCTGTGGTCATTTCACTGTACAAATACACACCACCACGAGAAAAAGACTCAAGACATTGAAGCATAGTAAATATATGTGTGATTATATACTGTATACCTTAAAAAAGACATAACTATCAGGTATGATGTGCAATGTACAGTATCTGTATGTCTCAATTAATAATCTAAATAATAAACATGTTTAGTATTTTTGTAAAGATGGTTTATGTCATATTTTTAAACTTCTGTGACATCGTAAACTGAATTTTTAATATGTCTGTCAAAGTTAATGCGATAATAACGCGTTAACGCAAATTTGTTTTAACGCCACTAAGTTCTTTGACGCATTAACGCAACTTGCGATTTTCAGGTTGTAGCGGGCTCAGTGTTAAAGCTAGAGGGAAGGTACTGGCATCATATGAAACTAGAAAACCTAAGGAATCAATTGGCACCAACCATGTCATACTACTTGTTGGAAAGGAGGCTAAATAGCGCTCCAAACTTACACTAAATTTTGCCGAGGAAAAACTGGCATGGCGATTTTCAAAGGGGTCCTTTGACCTCTGACCTCAAGATATGTGAATGAAAATGGGTCCTATGTGTACCCACAAGTCTCCCCTTTACAGACATGCCCACTTTATGATAATCATATGCAGTTTGGGGCAAGTCATAGTCAAGTCAGCTCACTGACACACTGACAGCTGTTGTTTCCTGTTGGGCTGCAGTTTGCCATGTTATGATTTGAGTATATTTTTTAATGCTAAATGCAGTACCTGTGAGGGTTTCTGGACAATATTTGTCATTGTTTTGTGTTGTTAATTGATTCCCAATAATAAATATATACATACATTTGCATAAAGCAGCATATTTGCCCACTCCCATGCTGATAAGAGTATTAAATACTTGACAAATCTCCCTTTAAGGTAGCGTACATTTTGAACAGATAAAAAATGTGTGATTAATTTGCCATTAATCACAATTAACTATGGACAATCATGCAATTAATCGCGATTAAATATTTTAATCGATTGACAGCCCTAATTTTTACCATAAACAAATGAGGCTTAGACAAATGGGAGACACTTTAGAATTTGATATTTTTTATTCTACTGTTTATCAGAGAATACATTTCCCATAAGCCCTTTGACTTCCTATTTTTATGTGAAAGCCAAACTGATGACACACAGTATAAATGATGATTTAATGATGATTTTCAAAACTTTACTTACAACATAAAGTAATTGTCATAATTGACAGTTTTTCGAAAATGTACAGTAACTGTTATATAATCACAGGCTGGTTGACTCTGCGTGTACGTGTGTTATCAGGATTGTCCATAACAGTGCGTGTCGTTGCAGGTTTGTGATTGGCCGAGAGCGTCCGGGCCAGCAGAGCGAAGTGGCCACGCTCATCCAGCAGACCCTGGAGCAAGAGAGGAGACAGAGAGAGCTGCTGGAGCAGCAGTACGCCCAGTACGATGCTGATGATGACGAGGTAATGACCACACACAACCCCGGCCACTGTACTGGGTGTCCTGAAGGTGCAATAAAGGATTGTGCATACATACATATGACATCATAGTGTGGATCTTAAATTATTTCCAATGTGCAAACAGGGTGAGATGCCCCCCTTAACAAAAGTAAGATTATCTTATATTAATGAAGCTCATTATATCTACATTTACATGAAGTTCATCCGCTGTCAGTACACAAACTTCTTATACATGACACTACAGTGGAAAATTGAGGCTTCTAGTTGTCACTTAATGTAAATCAGCTCCCTTCTCATGACAGTTGACTGGAAGTTTTAGCTCATTAAGTCCATAAAACTGACTGACAGTGGGCTTTGATGCTGGCACACTAAAAACACACTCTCACAAACACACACACTTAGCATGTGAGCTTCAGTCCTAGAAAGCATCACTCAGCGTTTCCCCCCTCTGCTGCTACTCGCAGCACATTTAATCCTCCAGACACTGAGCTCATGGCCCTGCAACTCATGCTATCTGCATGTGTGTGTGCCCTGGAGACACACTCACACTGTATATACACGTATAATCACACACTGAAGTAACATAAATCAATGCATAGTGCATCCTCACTAACACACACAGGAACGTCTGCACTCATGCGTAGATTTACATGCAGACACACACACTCACTCTTTCCTCGGTCATCATCGGTGATGTTTGAGGTCTTTCATTTCCTGGTGGATTGAGAGCCTTCATGCATAAGAAACTCCTCGCCAGGCCCCGGAAGCTGATCCCAGCGCTCCCATAATCACAGCCCCATACACATGTGACACTGTCAGCCCCTATTAAAGCTCCTATAGAGAGTTGAGAATTCTGCCATTAGCGACGACTTCACTGCTTTGCAGAGTCTGATTTAAACTAGGGCTGCCAATTGATTCAAATATTTAATCATGATTAATCGCATCATTTTTCATGATTAACCGCGATGAATTGCAATTTAGCTGCTCAAAATGTATCTTAAAGGGAGATTTGTCAAGTATTTAATACTCTTATCAACATGGGAGTGGGCAAATATGCTTGCTTTATGCAAATGTATGTATATATTTATTATTGGGAATCAATTAACAACACAAAACAATGCCAAATATTGTCCAGAAACCCTCACAGGTACTGCATTTAGCATAAAAATATGCTTAAATCATAACATGGCAAACTCAACCCCAACAGGCAACAACAGCTGTCAGTGTGTCAGTGTGCTGACTTGACAATGATTTGCCCCAAACTGCATGTGATTATCATAAAGTGGGCATGTCTATAAAGGAGAGACTTGTGGCTAACCATAGAACCCATTTTCATTCACATATCTTGAGGTCAGAGGTCAAGAGACCCCTTTGAAAATGGCCACGCCAGTTTTTCCTCGCCAAAATTTAGCTTAACTTTGTAGCGTTATTTAGCCTCCTTCACGACAAGATAGTATGACATGGTTGGTACCAATGGATTCCTTAGGTTTCTAGTTTTCTATGATGCCAGTATCCTCTCTAGCATTAAAACTGAGCCCGCTACAACCTCTGAAAGATCGATTGCGTTAATGCGTGAAAGAAATTAGTGGCGTTACAGCCTTAATTTAAACATGCAAGAAACCTCCCGCCTTCCGCTTTCCTTCGGTTGTCTGTCATCATTTCAGATCTATAATGAAAATCAAAATAAACTTAGGAGAGTTTTTTTATTTGACCGAACACCCTGTGCTACAGATGCCCTGAAGGGCACATAAACATGAGAATGGTGATTGTATTAAAATTGTTAATCCATACATAGATTATTAACCGCTGTAAAAACACACTTGAAATCTGCCACCGTTGGGCACCGGGCCTTCCATAACTCCCTACGTAACTGCCGATAGGGTAAACAGTTACAAAACCATTACAAAGATCTATTGGGCAATAAAAAGGAACTCATCAATATTAATATCTCTATAAATATTAGAACGAGTTCTCACCGAGGGAGGTGGGGAGAGAGGTTATTTCTCACTGTGATTGCCGCTTGGGTTGATCTGACAGACAGCTCTTTATTGGTGCTGGGGCTCCCATCCCAAGAGGAAGAGATGCTCCTTCAGTTAGCAATAGACATCCCACACACACACACACATGACAGTCCATTAGTGGGTTTGATTATATGTAATCTAACACACATGCATGCCCATCTGTCAGCAGTTAAATGCCACATGGGAAAAGCATGGAGACACACACACACACTACTAAATATGTAAGTCTAACAATTCCCATATTCACTTTCATTGCTACTTTTCTTGATATGATTGGAAATTAAATTAATTAGGGGTTTGATCCTTTGGCTCTGGGAAATTGTGGCCGTCATTTTTATGATATTTTATAAACAGTAAATTAAAGAAAAATAGTCTACACAACAATCATTCATGAAAATACACATTAGTTGCACTCCATGATGGAGGTACTTGCTGGGTTTTTATACAAATGATGTAGAAACAAATGTGAAGAGGCACATTGTTCCACTGAAGTCAACAAAAAGTAACACATCAATCAAGAATGAATAAAAACCAGCTGATTTGCGCCACCATGCTGACAGATCTATTCATGCCAGCACCAACATGGAGATACATGAACACACGTCTACACACACACCACGTTTACATCATATGTGGATGGACGTTTGCAGAATTGGTGATTTAGCACTACATACATAAATTTGGGGTTTCATTATCTTGAGCAATGGATTTTGGCTGATGAAAGGCATTCATTTTATTTGCTTATTCAGGCTCTTCTGTATTATTTAGCTATATCAAGTCAGTTATATCAGAGCTTTCAGAGAAAATTGAGTTCCCCAATCGTAATGACGACTTGGATGTTGACATGGATGGTATAATCTTTATTTAACTAGGAGGTCACATTGAGATTAAAACCTCTTTTACAAGTGAGACCTAGACAAGACAGGTCAAATAGCAGCATCCACAAGACAACAACATTGAATCACAGCAGCAACAATAGGTACGACAAAATACATTACATCATACAGTGCATTAACAAGGCAACATGTTGGTCATGTGTTTGTTATTTAATTGAAGCTACTGCAGCTAGCAGTGAATGGTAATTAGTGACATGGTATTTATGGTTGCTCCCATATGACATGAAATGTCAAATAGTTTTTTTAGTTTATTGACTTAAATTTTAAAATAAAAAAATATTAAATACAACTGTAAGTAATCAAATCAAAACATTTGCTCCAATAAAACTGGAGCTGCAACAATTAATTGATTAGTTGTCTTAATCGACAATTATTTTGATAATCAATTAATCTAATTAATAGAAAAGAAAGTCAAAATTCTCTGATTTCAGCTTCTTAAATGTGAATATTTTCTGTTTTCTTTACTCCTCTATGACGGTAAACTGAATATCTTTGAGTTGTGGACAAAGCAAGACATTTGAGGACGTCATCTTGGGCTTTGGGAAACACTGATGGACATTTTTCACCATTTTCTGACATTTTATAGACCAAACAACTAATTGATATTAATCGATAAAATAATAATGAGAGAATGATAATGAAAATAATCATTAGCTGCAGCCCTATCGTACATATACACTATACAGTATACTGTATATACTAAATCAAAGCTGTGCACAGTGGATCACGTGCACTCTCCCTCCAGTCAAAGGAGCAGTCACAGCCCTTTCCTCCAGTGAGTGACAGTCATTATGCCAACTTCCTCCTCATATTTACATTCAATGAGCAGATCATCACACACTCTGAACTACAGCAAGATTTCTCCTTAAATCGTCCCCTTCCTCTCCTGATTCTCTATGCATGTGGGAGGAGGTGATGCATTTATCATATGCAAATTGGTGTTTGACTTTCCTGCCATGTGTTCAGTGGTTAACTCCACCTTCAGTGAATGGGACCTTGATGCAGGATGCTGGTACCATGGCAACAAGCATGCCTATTATGGAAATGGGACTCTATATTGGTCATGCATGCAAACAAATCAGGCCTGAGCTCTGTTATCTGGGTGGGAGATAGATGGAGGCAACTGCAGGGGACGAGATGAGGAGAAGATAAAGGCCGAGATGATGAGACAGGAGATGAGACTATGTGTGTGTGCATGTGTGCTACATGCGTGTGAAAGATCAAGACAGAAGATAAGTAACGAGGGAAAGATAGATTTTAGATGGACTAGACCAGATGGAGACACAGACAGAGTGGTGACATGAATATTTACATGTAGATGATAAGATATATGCATCAACTTGGTCTGATTGATAGGAAGAGAGATAGGATATGATGTTAAAAGGGAGGCCGGAGCCGTTTTCACATAAGAGCTCCTCTGGAAATATCAGGCTCTGTTGATGATCAGCCAAAGTGTGAATCAACCGATCCATTTAGATCCAATGCCTAATGGCCGGCGCCAACATTCATCATAGGTTATTTTGAGAGCTGGAGAAAAGAAAAACTGCCTAGAATACATTCAGCATAATGGCCTGCATTAATGTCAATCCAAAATATGTTGACAAATGGTGACTTTTATTAGTCAGAAATTGTCTTTATTAATCCTAGAGATTGCTAACATCTAGAACTGGCTCTATTAGAGCCACTATTACAGGCTCAAACCTCAGTAGTTTACTCTCCTTACACATGAGGCGAGATGGTGACTAATGTTTAAGATGAGATAATAAAAAGTGACATTGACATTTGGCCAGCAGCCTACAACTTATCTCTATAGAAATGGCCGACCGGGCTGTCAAACCAATTTAAGTTTTATTACCTCATTCTTATGTAACTGGTAGCATTAAAATAGCATTAGTACTTATGCAAAAATAGAAAGTGAAAAAAAGGGTGGCATGAGGAAAATGGGTAGGAGTTTCTGGAAGTGCTTGACACGCAATGGGATGCACTGTGACTGGTGTAGCTCTGAGGAGAGATTGGAGATAGATGAAAGAAGACTGACAGGTGACAAATGGATGCTGCTGCTGCAGTTGGACAGCTGGTTATCTGACTGGGTGGTTTCTCTGTGCAGGCTGTTTTGCAGCCTGTTGACTCCATATTGAAGGTTGAGCACTTATACAGTAGTTCGTTCTGCTGGTCGGTCGACAAAAGCGGGCTTTTCATTTCTTGTCGGTGACAAGAAAATGACAACTGTCGCTTACAGATTTTATCAACTGTAACTGGCTAGCAGTTAATTAAATAATCATACTCCATGGGTAGGTTAACTTTAACTTTCAGCTGATTCATTTTAAAACAATAATCTTGTAAAAGAGGTCATGTTAGACGTATGCATGCGCGACTTCAAGAGCCACAGTCCTAGACGTACGCACGCGCCAGTTTAAACGACAACAGATGAAAATGGCGATTCAGCAAACGGTACTGTGTGTCAGATACTGTGTTGACCGTTCTGTAGATTGAGTGTATGTGTGTGTTTGTGTGTATCTATCTGTCTGTGTGTGTAACACAGACAGTACAGTCTATGGTGTGTAGGCATACAGCTGTTATAGATTGTTTATATTGATAAAAACCCTTCATTTAATACAATATACACAACTTTTATTTAATAAAAGGATAGAAACGTGGACTATTGTTTTAATAATTCTGGCAGCCTTGATAAGAGTTGCAAATATACATTAGTTTTGGATGTATCTTTGGAACTCCTTCCATACGTCTGTGGTTCTGTTACTGGTACATGCGTACGTCTAAATCTGGGGGTCTGCGGGGCTCTCCGGCTCTGCAGGGCGATAATATTGGAAATGTCTCTCGTTGCCAAGTCGTAGCTACGGTTCGTCCTATTTACTGGAGCAGTGAACAACGTTTCCATTGCATTAGAATCTAATGCGATGGTAATGATTGTTCCAGGTATTAGCAATCCCTCAGGCGTTACCAGGGAAACCGAGTTATGGCTTGTGAAAAACTTTTGGTCTTGGTTGCAAAACGCCTGAAAATATAAATAAAAGGTCTTATTTATTTTTTTATTTTGGCAAGTGACCATGGTATAAGCAGGATAATGCCCTTTAAGGTGTCATAATCAGGAATTAATGGACGATTATTAAATTTTATCCAGAATCCTCAAAGACTCTTATAACCATCTGGTCTGCTGCACCATAAAAGAAGCTTTTCCTAATCCAAACAAAGATGGTAGCCAGAAATTAGGCCTACTTTCTCCTTACTGAATTTGTACAATGTGAGCCAAAACAAAACATTTTATCATCAGTGGTATTGGAAGGCTATATATTGATGCTTCTTTCCAATATTTTATATTTTCATACAAAACTACGCACTAATATTTTGTACGGATTTTACAAAAAGAGCAAAGACAAATCATCATTTCCAGCTACCTGGATTAGGAAATACAAGAGAAAGGAGATGTCACTCACATCTATTCAATGTGTTGTTTGTATGAAGTGTATCTACAGAAAAGTGGACTACATGACTGACTTTGCGTTTCCTCTTGCAGCAGACAGGGGAGTACGCCACAGACGACGAGGAGGGGGGGACAACGGTGGCAGGCGAGGACAAGAGCATCGAGGTGTTTGACTTGCCAGAGTCAGAGGACATCTTGTCTCCCTCGGAGTTAGACGCCAATAAACTCTACCAGAAGTTCAGAGAGGTGAACTCAGATACTTTCTATAGTTCAGTCCCCACTCTTTGAATGTGAAGATTACACAACTGATCGGAGCCCACCACATTTTTCTCTGTCAGTTCTTTGAAGAATGCATTTAAAATAATAGATATACCCACAAACCCACTAGAATAACTTAGCCACAGAAAAAAAAGGTAATTCAATGAAACAACAAAAGATAGCAACACAATGGAGTCTAGCGCCGCTGCTTTACTTGGCAGAGTTTTGTCAAGATCTAAGATCCGCTTATCCTCCCTAATTCCTAATCTGGATGATTAGAAGTGAGAAGACAATAGCGATGTAAAACCTATGCCCATTATATCTCTAATTACCCATTTTGGATTAAAACCCACAGATGAGGGGAAAGAGCTAACACTTTAAACCTGTTCTTAAATCAATTTGTATTATGATCTTGGCAACTCTTCACACGACCGGCCTCTGAGAATAGAAACCCATTTTCTTGAACTTTTGCTTCCATCGAATGAACTCGCCTTAAAAACTACAGCTATAAAATGGAAACATGAATTCACTGGTCGTTAACTCATTTCTTCTTCTTCTTTCTCTGATATTGATTGAACACTCCAGCGCTGCTTTTGGCACCATAACACTTGAGCCTTTCTGTAGACTGCCACAATAGCTGTATGACACATTTAACAAATGGCTTCAGCTGCACTGCACACACCGCAGGGGATATCGAGTGAAACTATAATGCAATCCCTGGTCACAGGGAATGTATACATTTGTCCCAGTTTCCCATTTTCTCTGTATCCTGACCCCTGTCTCCCACAGGGCAACTTTTACCTTTTCCGTTTAAAGGGCTCTCCCATTTCCCACTTCTTCCTTTTCTTTCTTTGCTGCCTTTTTACGCACGTAAAGAAAAAAAGAAGCCAGGCAGACTGGGAAATAAGTCCTTTTAAAAAAATATTACAAAGAAGATGTGATGTGAAAATGTTTGTAGTTGTTGCAACAAAGTTCAATGGAGAAAGTTTTATTCACATCTTCTTCTTAATGTCCTTTTTAAAAAATATCATTCCCTACCAGGCTGCGGTTCAAGTCCATTTACTTACTGATGATGTTTTGAACTATGTTTTGGAGCCAGGAGTAATTGTTAATGCCTCAGTCAACACAGACGCTGCATTGACTGATTTACTCACCGTCTTCTAGGCGCACACACCACTAAATGTTCTTTTTAAACTCCAGTCTTAGTTAGCTCACCTCAGGTAGACACCGCATTTCACATTAGAAACTGTTAATTAATGCTCAACAAAACTTGGTGTAATCATCAGTGGATGTAAAATAAAACTAAGATGGTATTAACATAATCAGCATTGTGACATGCCCTGAATTTAGTATAGTATTTATGTTGTGCATCGATTTTTCCACATTTCAAATTCACATTTTGAAGCAATTTCATAAATCATTGCTTAATCTCTGTAGCAGGTTGCGTGGTCAAACATTGTTCAAACTCACAGATCCTATACAAATATGCCCTGCTGAGCTGTGAGGAATTGTGTTATAATATAATATTGCCAATGCATCTAGAATATTTTTATTAGCTATAACAGTTTAACCATAAGAAACATGGCACTCAGTTTTAAGGATCATAAAGCGTCAATTAGTGTTGGAACAAGCAGATACAGACTTTAATTAAAATGCGTCTCGTATCCAGATTGTATCTGGATATGATTTAACCTGATTACATATACTGGTATTAATATGTGTCTCCAGAAGGGCTGGGCGATATGGAGAAAGTCAAATATCACAATATTTTTGACCAAATACCACGTAACGATATTGCGACGGTATTGTAGGGTCGACTACTGGTTTTACACAATATTTGTACAATGAGATTTTTTATAAATAATCATCAGTAAAGTGGATATAATGACTAAGTAGGTAAAGGCAAGCTAGAACAGTATGTAACTTTAAAACCAGGAAAAGACAACACTTATGCCATATTACGATATTATGATATCTTAAATCTAAGACGATATCAAGTCTCATATCACAACATCAGTGTTATATCGAAATATTGCCCAGCGCTAGTCTCCAGTGTCCACATTGAGATCTGTTTGAGATCCCATCTCTCTGTCTGTACTTTCATTCGATCAAGCACTATTTGACTGCAATCGATCACCCAAAACACATTTTAATGTCCGGTGTAAAGAAGGTCTTCGTTATGTTGTGAGTAAATTGATGTTCTAACTGTACATTTACTTAAGTGATATTTTAAAGGATAGGTTCACATTTTTTCAAGTCTGTCTCAACAAAACTCACATGTCCATACATACGTACAGTGATAGCTATAATCATTCCTCCTGTTCATACTGGACATTAAAAGATGCCCTCCTAACATGCTTCCAATAGAAGTGATGGCATCTGTCAAAGTTACAGTCTTTCGAGGACAGATTCCCTCTTTTTGTTTCCCCGCTGCTGCTCAGATTGCTGAGCTGCAGTGAAGGGATAGAAACACAAAGCAGGAGTTTGGTACTAAAAAGAAAATTTAGAAGATACCAATTTGATTTGTTTAACTCAGACTTTTGAAGCCTCACAAGGTCTGTGGATTTTGTCCCCCAACTCTTACATTGGAGGTGAATTAGGAGGCGAACTCCTTACAGCTGGTAAAGAACAAAAAGCTGGAACGGTTGTACATAATGCACATTAGGACAGACTCTGTGTGAACCTATCCTTTAATGTAAAAGAAAAATCAGGCTTCAAAGTTGTAAAAGAAAGGACCTTCGTTAGTATTGTTACACTTTCCCATAGCTCCCCATGTCCCTCCTTCTCCTTTTTTCTATTTCTGCCTCATTTACTACTGTAGCTCTCATTCGCTCCCATTTCCACATACCTTGTTCCATATCCAGTTCTTTCTCTCCATCTCCTCTTCTCTCTTATTTCTGCTCTATCATTATCCCTCTCTGAGTCTGCCTGTAAATGACTGCTCATCTCAACTCCCATGCATAACTCCTTTGTCGCTCTCTCTCCATTTCCAACTCCATCCATCTAAACGTGTTAGACTTCAGAACATAACAAGCCTTTTTGTCTCAAAATCTCATCCGTTTTTTAACAGTTTTAGACATTACATTGAGGAAAAAAATTTAATTTTCTTATAAACGCTTTTTTTTTCTTTTGTAAAAATGTGTGAATTTTTTAGATGTAATGCTTCTCTGTCTATCTCCCTCTCGCCTCTCCTCTGAGTGTGTGTCAGCGCTGGAGCCGGGATGCTGTCAGGGGAGGACAGGGACGGCTGCCTCCGTCCGTCATACTGTATCGACAGCAGAGAGAGGCTGCGCAGCCATGCATTTGATCATCTGACCGCCCTCTCTTTTTTCTCCTCTGCCTCCAACAGCTCCAGATCAAACACACAGTGACCGAGGCCGAGATCCAGAAGCTTAAAAACAAGGTAAGAGATTAAAACTGTCAGAGCGCGGGCCGGTTTGTGGGTGAAAAAGTTTGTCTTAGAGTTCAAGCAATTTGTGAATGGATGTGGAACTAATGTCAGCACAACAGGGGGGTGAGGGTGAGGGTTTGGTGGGAAAGCTTTAAGAATCGATTTTGTTTAGAAATAGGAAGCAGATTATTTTATTAAAACAGTGGCTATTAAGGAATCTGGTCAAGCTTCTTGTAAGAGGCTGCAATATTTGCCTTTACAAATTTTAAGTAAGAAAATGAGAGCACCTTGTAGAGCTTCTGTTTATTTCTAAAAGCTCTGTGCATTTGCATATGGGTGTATGTTTACCTATAAACACATCTGAAGTGTATAATTGATATGCTCCGTCAAATGTTAATAGCCTAATTTGATTCATTCCTAAATGAATGTGTTGAGATGATATGATTAAACTCATCAGATAAGTGGTGCCTAAAAAGCTTTTTTTTTAGCAGTAAGAGTAGATCCACTTTTACAGAGAAATAAATTAATGCGATTTGTGCTCTGAATACAGACTTTGCTCTAAAAAAGGCTCAGCTTTGACTAGCTTTGTGTGATGTCATTCCCAGTTCTGAAAATCTGGGTCTGTTTTTGGTCTCATTGCATGTTTTCATGTAGTTACAGACAGTAAAAATAAAACTACTAATGCTTTGGTTTGAGGGACAAACTGTAATAGATGGTAAAATATGAAAGCTTTTAATTCCCAAACACAGTATCCTTTTTGAAAATAAAAAAACACTGCTTAGGTTTCCTTGCTCAGTATTAGTAAAATGTACTCTCCTATTAACAGTTGCCATGTTGTGTCTAAAGTTTTTTTTGTCCCATTCCAGTTGGCGTCTGTGGAGAGGGAGAAGCAGCGCTGGGAGAAGGAGAAGAGCCAGCTGAAGGCAAGCATCGAGGAGAACAAGGAGAGGATGTTGAAGCTGGAGAGCTACTGGATCGAAGCGCAGACCCTCTGCCACACGGTCAATGAGCACCTGAAGGAAGCCCAGGCCCAGTACCAAACTCTGGAGAAGAAGTACAACAAGGCCAAGAAACTCATCAAAGACTTCCAGCAGAAGTAAGTGAACCTGGGTTAAACTGGAGGGAGGGATATATTCTGAATATGGAAGATTGTTGCAAGGCTTTTCAAACTTTTTTTTCTGTCAAGAAATCCCAGTTAGATGAGGAGTTTTACCACAATTTGACCTCAGTTAAGCTGCATTTCTGTTGTTGGTTCAGTTTGAAAATATATGATTATCTACAGTACTACGGGAACAACGGAGGTGGGATTAGAAGAACCCAAAGCTACTATAACTAATCCAGCGTTCTCTTATTGAGGTAACTTGAAATGTATTTACTCGTTTTGTTGGGAGAGGACCACAGAAAGTCCCCAGACCTTACTTTAAACACCACTGGCTTAAACAATGCCAACAGAAGTGATTAAAGACAGTGTAAACCTAGAATTATTTGGTAAAATGCATTAGGATTTACTACCAGTCATTTGAAAAACTATATAAAGCCACGTTGGGAAGAATCAAACACTTCAAATCCTACACACAGTGCCTTTAAGTTGGTGAAAATGTATTAATGCCAGACTCTACAGGCAAAAACATTGTTTTTTCATGCATTGATCAATTTTTAGATTTTAGGCTGTTTTGCTCTCTTCTTTCAGAATAGTATTTAGGTGTTTATTTTACTGTGTGTTTTCATTCCTGTCTATTTTCTGAAGGTTTTTACAGAGGGGTTTGTTCATTAATCATTCATAGCCTGATTTATAGGACATTTTATTCCTAAAAACATGGCAAAATTATTTTTTTTCTGGCTGTTGACAGCATTTTCTGAGTTGTGTTGTGATACAAAGAGATATCTAAAATCCTGTGACTCTAAGATAAGATAAGATAAGATATACTTTATTGTCCCAAGGGGAAATTTAGCTCGAGCAATAGTGCTGCACACAGCTTAAAACAATACATATCCAACAAGACATTATAGTACTACACCAAGACACAGTAGAAAAACATGTTAAATATTGCACATTCCCTGAGAAAACTATATATAAATAATAAATAAATATATATCAAATAATGTGTCAACAAAATTAAATAAAAAATTTGAAACTAGCTTTATCCAATGTTCAGATTTCAGTTGGGAATGTATGCATATTAGCACATATTTGATAAAAGAATGCATTTTCATGCAGACTTGCAGAATCATTTGCATGTTTAAACATAACATTTCAGAAAAACTTGTAATACAAAAAATGTCTTAATGTAAGTCATCAACTGAGGAAGTTTCATTGTGATATCTATTAGAAGAAAATTACATAATTCAAAACAAAATGTTAAATGAGGAAAAAATAATAATATTAATAAATAAATAACATCAAATAAAAATAATCAAATTATGACCATTAAAGATAATAAATAAGAAACTGGGATGGACATTTTTCACTATTTTCTGACATTTTATAGACCAAACGATTCATGGATTAATCTAGAAAATAATCAGCAGGTTAATCGATAATGAAGATAATCGTTAGTTGCAGCCCTAATCTAGAGCCAGTGTTGGGTTTGTCCGTTCTGGGCTACTGTAGAAACATAGCGGACTCCGTGAAGAGGACCCGCTCCCTATGTAGATATGAAGGGCTCATTCTAAGCTAACGAAAACACAACGATTCAGGTGATTATACACTAATGAAAACATAGTTATGAATACTATATTCCATTTCTGCTAATAGCTCCTCCTAAATCCTACGAGCTTAACCTTTAACAGCCTGAAATGAAACATTTCTATTATAACTGCTTCACTTGAACCATTTCTTAAACGAGGGAGTTGAATCAATCCTGTCATTAAACGTACGTTTTAATAAATCATTTTAAATTGCTTCCTTCATTATTCCTTTTTACAGCTTCTCTTGCTTCGATGAACAGAAACGAGATCATCTACTGTGTTTCCATCTGTGATGCAGAGCGCTTCTTTTTATAGCCAGAGTCTTATCCCATTTCAACAGTAAGAGCCAAGTCTCCATTCCCATTCAGCGCAAGCTCTCCTGCTTTTTCAGTGCGTTGATCTCTTTGGTCAGTCCCATCACAACCTCTCCTGCTCAGCTCCAGTCTGACTGCCTCTAATTGGCTCTGGCCCTGCAGGCCAACTGGAAGCTAACTGATGAAACAATCTCTCCATGCTGATCTGTGGCGGAGGACGGAGCTGCAAAAGGAGAGACGGGGAGCTCACAGACCAAGGGCAAAGCAGGCATGAGGAAATGGATGAATTTAGTGTTCTTAGGGATGGAAACGTATGTGTGTTTTTTGTAGTTGTAGATAATGTGTTGTGTGTGTGTGTTCACTGTGAGCAGCAGCATCAGAGCAAAGTCACACTGACATCCTAAAACAGCCTCGGCTCCCTTATCGCCACAGCTGAGCGAGAGGCAGGCGCTTTCACACATGGTGCACACAGACACACATAAATGTATCTTGTTTTCCCGTGTTAGCACACACCTACTCACCACATTACGATCTGCCCTCCCTCTCATCTCTCCAGAGAGGTGGAGTTTATCCAGAAGGAGGATGCGGAGAGGAGGCGGCTGGAGGATGCTGAGAAAGCTCACCTGGCTGAGATCCAGGGACTGCAAGTCAGGGTAAACCAGATATTTTTTTTAAGTTGACTCCGTCTTTCTCTCACCTCCATCTGTCCATGTATGCCTCTCTGTGTTTTAGTTGTTCTGTGTCTGCACAATTCTGCATATTTGCCTCCAAACGACACAGAAATCCCTGAAGTGAAAATGAACACTGCGGTTCTTGTCTGTGCTTAATTATCAAGATTGTTGGGTTTTGGCAGTAAAACATGGTCAGGAACATTCATTTACGCACAAAAAGAACAGAAACAGCACTCCATCACTACTGCTTTCGCCCTACAATGCAGTACATCTGTGCCACTTGTGCCACATAAACAGATTTTCTCCTCCTTGGACAGTGACCTCGGATGGACTCAGTGTCCAGGGGCCTGTGTTTTGGTTCTATTGTCAAACTCTGTATTGATTTTCCGCTTTCCTAGTCATAAAACATGACAGTTGTGTTGTTTTCTGCTCAAGTCTCAGGCCATGCCCCTCAGTTGAATGGGCAGTCAACCCGACTGTCCCCTGCAATTATTCTGCACAGTGAGCACTCATTCTCCCACTGCACTGCATTGTAAAGAGTGAATGGTGAAGTGTGGCACAAGAAAGTGGTGGAAAAACAGTATAATCTGGAATTTAAGCCGACAGCGAGACAGGAGGGCCACGCTTTAACTGACTTCCCTTGTGCTTTTCATGCGCACCATGCCAACACCTGTAAGACGTTTTTCAAATGGAATCAAAAGATGAGTTATGTGCTCCTCATCATGTAGGCCGTTTATTTTCAGTGCTTTAAAGCAGCTGTTTTGACAGTTAAATGCCTGCCTCTGATTAACATTGATCGGTTCCTCTCCCTCTACAGATTGCAACATTAGAGTCGGAGCTAATGCAGCTGATGAAGCAGAACGGCATCCAGGTCAACAACAACAACAGCAACAGTGCGGAGAGGCTCGGCGCTCAGCAGCTCAGCCCTAAAAGAGCTGCAGCGCAAGCCAGAGGTGTGTTTGTGAGGGGACTGGTCTCTGCCAGGATCATTATTATGATATTGATTTAAAGGAGTAGTTTTATACGTTGGGAAACATTCACTTTCACGCTGAGAGTTAGGTGAGCAGATCGATGCCACTCTCTTGTCTGTCATAAAACAAATGAAACATGTTAGTTATTGAGCTGTGGAGCTGCAAATCAACAGCTAAGCTAACAGTCCTCTGGCTCTAGTTTCATATTGAATGGACAAATCTGTTGTGTGACCGATGACGCGGTCACGTTGGAAAGAACGATAGCCAACGTGAAACATAAAGTAGTAAGATGGACTCAGAAGTGGACGACCAATTTGTTGATTTGTGGCAACAACACAAGTGTTTATTTAACACTGTCTTCATGACTTCATCCATCTTTTTTTATTTGAGAATTTGCAGTACAGAGTAGTGCAAAAATTAACACTAAAGTCACGTTTGATCGCAAGAGATTTTGTGAGATTTCCGTTTTTTTTAGTCGGGACTCTTGTTGTTTATGAATGAATCAGTTGGTGTGTGGTGTGCTGTTTTGGCCAAATCATTGCTCTTCACACACTATAGGAACAAAACTGTTAAATTTAACATAACATGTCGTTATGTGTGGGGTCTCTCACATTTTCAACATCTGTTAAAGCTGAAGTAGGCGAGATTGGAGCAAATATGATTAAAAAATATATTTTTATAAAACGGTCGCTATATCCTGACAGTAGTTCATGAAACAGGTAACCTGAAAAAAATCATGTGCCTCTGTGTCCTTTGGTGTCTGTAAGATTTCACAGACGGGAGGAAAACAAGCAGTAAGAGCGGATCTGAGGTCTGCTGTCCATGAGAGCCGGCTGCCAATCACTCACGAACTCCGACCAAACGGTCAGACTAGGCAGCGCTGATCAAATATGAATCAATATTATGTTTCGTTAATGACTATTTCTCGCCTCAAATGTTTTCAGAATCATCTTGTAGTGCACGGTTTAGCTGTAAACTGAGAAAGTTTGTGACGCCGCCGCTATTGTGAAATCTGGTGAAGGAATGCCAAGATTTTTTAAAGCCTGAAAACAGAGCCATGAGGAGGTGCAGAAGTCTAGTTTTCTCTCTGAACACTTGAATTACAATATGCTGAAAGGTTATTATGAAATATTTGCCCAATGATGCCAAAAATATACTGCCTACTGCCACTTTTCACTGGGCCAGCCTTAAGCGATTACATGAACATCTGCGTCTTCTCATTTTAGTCTGATATATGGTCTTAAATACACTTTCAAAGTTTCCCTACTGCATTTCTTGTTTAAATAATGTTTCAACTACGTAAGTACCTTGATATTTCTTTTTTTGTGTCCGTAAGATGACCCATGATGCAACTCAACAACGTTGCTTTTACCTTTTTTTAGCCCCCTGCAGTTTATTGACTCCTCTTGTCCTGTGTAGGACATTGGAAAGCTTGGACTCTCTTGTGGCTAAGACACAACACACAACACACACACACACACACACACACTGGATTTCTTCCCCACACATCCTCCTCTCCTCCGCTGCCTTAGCCTCCACACACACACTTTCCCCTCTGACTCTAGTTTACTTTGGACCTCCGCAAACAAAAACAAACTCGTAATCCCTTCTAAGCACATCTGTCTGGTTGTGTTCTCCTCGTCTTTTTAAGCTCCGCTGGCTTTATTTCAGCGGCTGCATCTGTCAGGACGGAGTGTACACAGATAAGTGCCATATATGATACAGTACAGTGCAGCCGGGATAACAGAGCGACTGGATCTGCGCTGATCCGAGTGACGCAGCACGTTATGTAATATTAAAAAGGAGGGATTGAGGGAGACGGCTGGAACAGGAGAAAGAGAGAGAGAGCCTGTGGAAGGAGATGACAGAATCTGCCGAAATGATCATTTTAAATTGAAATGATTTCAGTTTTTCCTCTGACAGCGTCTCCCTGTGCACTCAGGGAGCGAGCAGAAAAAATTATAATTGCCTGCATAATTAATGGTGCTACTTTTGGGGCTAGATTTGGTATTTTAACTGCGCTGATGTTTTATTAATAGACTTATTTAATGGGGATGTCAGTGCTGGGGCCAGGCCAAACTAAGTGCCTCTTAATAAGACAGAAACAACAGAAAACATGCACATAATTGATGGACAAATTCTTTGGGTGAATGAATGAATTATACATTATAGTTCTTTTTTACGTTGTCAAACTAAACCACATTTGTTTTTATTGTCTCTTTTCTTTTATGTGACTAGACCTGAGGGAGGGCTCTCCCCATTCACCCAGTAAAAAGAAGAGCTACCGAGGAGTCGCCCGAGACAGCATCAGCTCCACAGAGGGAGAGGTTTGTATTAAAACACACTCACCTGCACTTTGTTCTTTTTTTTTGTGACCAACAGATTTCTTACTTAACAACATCTGCTGAAATATCAAACAGATGTGTGTTTTAATCACATTATTCTTACATTTAATATGTCTTTAATTTCACCATAGGGTGTTTAATCAGTACTACGTGTTTCTCTGCGGCACTAATTGAGTCTGCGACGCTGTCACAACTTATTGTCTCTCCCCGTGTGATAATAACAGCCACAGTCCTTTTCTGGATGAAAGGCTCTCGTCTGGCTAATGCTGTCACTTAACTCAGCTAGAGTCAGGAATAAATTCAGATTGGAAGAACAACTTGGAGAGAGCTGCATCAGAATTGGCAGGAGCGCAGAAACCAGGCAGTGTGTGAGGCTTCCAGGGGGAAATGAGGGCGAGGAATTAGAAAATGGTGAAAGTATGTCAAGTGACTTCTTTCCGATTAGTCTGCAGCGTTGGCTGTTCAGTCCACTTTTGCTTTGATTGCACTTTATTCTTCCCTTTTTTTCTGTGACCACTTCAGAGCCTTTGCCTTCCTCTCGTTCAAATTTTCATTACATTTTCTTCATTTCCTCATCTTCTGACCTCATCTCTACCCCCTCTCATACCCTTCCTCACATTTACCCCTCCCTTCTCCTCCATTTGCTTCATCTGACTTTCTCTTTTTTTCCGTCTTCAGGAGGGGCACGGCAGTCCAGCCCACAGTCGATCTGGTTCAGTTCGTAGTGCGGCCTCTTGTGATGGAGGAGCTGCCATCCTCAGGGCCACTGGCAGCGCAGAAAGCTCCCCCAGAAGAGGTGCAGGTCAGTATTCCCGCACCTTCACTACAGTACATCCCGTAATGAAGGATCTGATGGTCACCAGTACATCTGTAACTATATCTACTCGTCACTGGACGTAGGAGTAATCTCAGTGTGGGGCGTTTGTGATCACAGGTTCTCAGTCTCCTGCGATGTCGAGCCCCTCTCACTGTGTGGAGGAACACAGACAAGCTTCTCATCCTGGGTAAGATGACAAATAGTTGCTATGTATTTTTTTTTCTTGTACACATACCAACTAATACAATGGTTCTCAAACTTTTTTCAAAAATGTACCCCTTGACCAGCACAAAGAAGACAGTTTACGCCATTTAACGATTGCACTGAAAATAGGAATATGGAATAAAAAATGTTGTTTATCGAACTTCCATTTACAATTTTTTTTATTGGACTTAATATAGTATAATTATTTTAGGAATAATTTACTACTGATATTTTTTAAATTAATAATTTTTAAATCTCATGTACCCCCTGCAGTACTCCAAACTATCCCTAGGGATACTCATACCCCTATTTGAGAAACACTGAACTAATGCATGATGACGAAATAAAACTAGACAAGCTGGATGACATAGTTACATACATTGATAAACAGAATATAAGCAGAGAGTATTTAGTGCATCAATGCTGGACAACTCTACTAAATAATAACTGCATCCGAGTTCCAGTCTTATCTTCCTGCTGGTGCATTAACTAATGAATGATGCATTGTGGGACACTGTCCAACAGAACATCTGGATGGTTTTTTTGTATCTATCCTACTAAATGAGTCCAGGTACAGAAAATGTTTATGAAGTGCAGTACAGTAATCATCACCACTGACCTCTACGTCCCTCTCTGTGTCTCAGCTCCACCGAGCCGTCAGCAGAGGACAGTCCAGAGAAACTCACGGCCAAGGTACATGAGGTTTGGCGACTGTACTTTGGGCAAATAATGATTCACTTTACAGATACTGTACAGTGAGGACATTAAAGGACATTTTGTTTTTTACCCTCTGTAATGTAAGTCCAGTCAGAGCAGGCTTTTTGTCAGATCTATATACTTACATACTGTAAGTTTGACGATTTCTTCTGGTATGCCATTTAGCTCTGATGTGTTGTGTTATTTCTGTTGAACAGACCTCTCTTACATGGCCCCACTTCTTCTCCTATTCATATTACTTGGTATTGTATTCTTTTGTGTTTTGTTCAATCATACCTCAATCCACTGAAATGGAAATGAGTTGGTACTTAAAGAGGTAAACAGGGTTTAGTATTACTTGCAAAAATGCGTAATTGCATTATTAATTACAAGAAAATCAATGAGTATCCCTACATAATCTTAAATATATCTTATAATCTTAACTATGTCTTCAGCAACACTGTAAAAAATGTCCATTTTAACAATCTTATGATCTGTTTTTAAATATTAAATTCCAGTTTTGTGGTTTTCCCAAGTATTCCCCGTGCAAATCAGTTTGTTTCATAACGCATCTTCAATCAGCTAAATGTCATACTGACACATTAAGATTAAAGTTGTTAACATGGGCATTCGTTTGCGGTGTAGCAACCTGCATGAAAACTCTCTTTCTAATCCTGTGTAATATCAGATGTGGTTACCATAGGATTAAAAAGGAGATTATTTTTGATCCTGCACCAATCCAATCCTTTTCTCTCTCCAAGGACACGCTTTCAGCTTGAGACGAGTGCACATCAGAAGATAAATCAATGCAGAATGTATTCGCATTAATAGTTATGTGGAGCTTTTAAGTGAGGATTCAGCCCAGCGAGCTGAAAGTCTGAACCTGTGAGATTAGTTTCGCTTTTACTTCAGACAGAACTCCTTTGAGCCACAGTATATAGCTAAAGGTAAGATGTAAGATGAGGCTCTACACTTTCAACTCAAAATCTTATATAAATGTAATGTTACACTTTGTCTTTAACTCAGAGGACCAATGGCCTAACACTTGCTCTGTGAAAAACACTATTGCTCTATTTATTAGTTTTAGTTTCCCTCCTCCTGGTAGTCCGTATTTCTTAGCAGCAGCTTGTCTCTGCATGTTTAAGCACAGATTTTGGATCTTAATTCCATAAACGTCCACACTCTGGCACACTACCAAGGACACACAGAGAGAGAGATTTTAAAAATTGGATAGCATCCAACTACATAATCACGTCCACAGTTTGTGCTATAATGGAACATCTTAAAAATGAGGGATGTGCACAACCCTGACATCTTGCAGTCTATCAAACAGTTTAAGTATATTAGTGGAATATGCTTTTTATTGACTGTCAAATATTAGGAAGAAGCACATCGATCATTCTGGTACGTGCTCGGAGGAAAATATCTTCATTCTTCTGATTCATTCACTCCTCGTCGAAGTCTCTGTTTAAGAAATAGAAATAGAGAAGCACTCTGTCTAATCAACTAATCTCAGCCTCAGAGCTCGTTGGCTCTCACCACCACGCTTATAAAGTGTGTTGTTGATTTCTCAGGGACCCACTCTGAACGATGATCTGAGCGCCAGCAGCAGCAGCTCAGTGGAAATCAGCGGCCTGCTGAGTGAAGCCAAGATGTCGGGACGCTCACACACACTGGTGCTCTCCTCAGATGAGGTACACATATTAACTTAAACTACTGTCTTTTTTGTTAATGGAAGTTGGGTAAGGTGATGATAGTTTGTAAGATGAAATGCGTTATTAAAACGTTTAAACAAATAATGTACATGAGATTGATTACACAACATCAAAGGTGCACCCCCCTAAATACAAGCTCACAAAATGAACATTTAAAGGAACTGTGCAGCATTTTGTGGGATCTATTAGCTATTGGAATATGATATTCATAACTACGTTTTTATTAGTGTATAATCACCTGAAAATAAGAATCATTGTGTTTTTGTTAGCTTAGAATGAGTCCTTCATATCTACGGGTCCTCTTCACGTAGTCCGCCATGTTGCTCTCTACAGAAGCCCAGAACGGACAAACCAAACGCTGACTCTAGAGAGAGCTTTTCACGTTTTTACGTTACCTGAAGGGCACCGTAGTTCTCCGCCACACTTGTGAAACTGTGGTAATGTGAGCCGCAGAGTGCAAAACCGTGGTACCGCCAGCCGCCGTCTGACTTCCGTTGCTACTAAAATAGTATTATTATGGTATGGATGGCCTCTGAGCGAGGCGAACGCCGTTGTGCACTCTGCGGCTCACATTACTGCAGTCTAGGAAAGGAAGGAGTGAGCGGAGGGTTACTCAGTTGGTTGCAATCTGCAACCACACCACTAGATGCCGCAAAATCCTACACACTGTACCATTAAGAAAAGTTTTCAAATACCTTGTCAGTTCAAATGTGGCCAAAATGCTCTAAACCCATTTACCTGACATCCAAAACTTTGATCAAAATCCACTTTTTTGATTCATAACTTGAAGAAAAAAAAAAAAAAAAAAACATATTTGTAAAACTGTAGGCATCTGTCAGTTCATCTGTTTTAAAATACACATTTAAGTGTAAACAACAACTGAAACAAAAGACAGAAAAAACATTATCCTTACAGGGAGAAGCTTCTCTCATATTCCTCTGGTAGAAAACAACAGGCTAAAAATCAATTCACCAGTTTAGGCTCATTATATTCAAATGTTAGTCCAGGCTGCTGTCGTGTAAGCCATATTGTTTATTCCCTGTTAACAACCCAGTTGCCTTCTGTTGTTTTCAATGCTGCCACGTTCAGAGTCTGGATATGATAGATGACGAGGTGAGACTTGTGTTTAACTGTGAGCATGTCTTTATGTGTCTGTTGAGCATACGCCATTTGTCTGTGTGTCATTCCCACAGAGTATTATGTGTTGCTACAGAATTTAGTTGTCACTTGCTGGGAAATGTCTTGAATGTGTCGTTGATTTCATCTGAGCTCATTAAGCGTTCCCTAAACATTATCATTCTGCATCCTGTAGATAGAAGTTAAGAGTTTTACATCTTCTCTGCTCCCCTGTCTGTCTCTCTCCCTGTCGTACATGTTCAGATCCTAGATGAGGGACAGCTCCCGAAGCAGCACCAGTGGCAGAACCGCAGCATCACAGAGTGGACCTCCCAGCAAGTGGCCCGCTGGCTAATGGGCCTCAACTTAGAACACCACATCCCAGAATTCACTGCCAAAAACATAGATGGAGAACAGCTGCTGCAGCTGGAGAGTGCTGAGCTCAAGGTAAGTTAAAGGTTGTTCACACATACTGTATGTTTTGCTCACATACATACTGTACTGTCTATAAAGTGTTTTCCCTAAGATGGAGCAAAATCTTTTCGCACAATTTGTTTTGTGTGCTCCCAAAGCGCGCCCTGCCGGGAGGTTTCTATGTCTGCCGGCACCAGAGGGGCTCTTGAGGCCTAAATAGGCTACATAGCTACAGTACATTTGTGCACAGTAATTAGCAGGGAAATGTCTGTTTGGCCTACATATTAGGTATCTCAACATTTAGGAAAATACACTTTCATTGAACACAGTAAATGAACTTGCCTCACTACACTGTTGTATTATCAAACAGTGTTAATTCACTTAAATTACATTTTCAATCATTAAATAACTTACATTTATGACGTTTCTTCAAGGGAATCCTATCCAAATAATATATAACGTTAATATCTCTGAGGGAATCTGTCAAAATTGTCTTAGAGATTGACAGCTGACAGCTTAACAGATTGACAGCTGTTGCAATCAGAGGAATCGCCACCTGCTGGCTAATAGAAAGAATGCAAGTTTAAGGCACTTCAGCATTGGCTTCCCTTCTCAGACCTCAGAGTGGCCCACTGGTCCAAGCCCGACCTGAGCAATGGCAGTTGTAAAAGCCTGAATATCCAATGTAAAAAAATGAATAAATACATAAAAGTTCGGTAACAGACATTTGTGACATGATCTCCGACATGCGCCTTTTCCTACCGAATGTTCAGCACAGTCATATCACAGACTATAAGAAAAAAAACACCAGGAAATTGGCACAAACCCGATCTTAGGACAGATAATCAAAGCTCTAGACCAAAGGAAGAAAGATGCTTATGCACGTTTATTTGTTTCAGGCCCTTGGAGTTACTTCTTCCCAGGAGCGTGCCCTGGTCAAGAAAAAGATCAAAGACCTTAAAGTCCTGATGGAGAAGGCAAAGAGGAACCGGGAGAAAGTGGAGAAACAGCGCGAGAAGCTACGGAAGAGAGAGCTGGAGCAGCAGCAGAAAGACGAGCGCAGAGAGAGCGCGGCAGAGTGAAGTGAATTATTAGATCACCTCCCGCTTTACTGTAGCACCACACCAAGTAGCATCTGGAGGAACAGAACGTCAGGAGGCCCCACAGATGAACCCTGAGGGACGCCTGCTCAGTAGTTCAATAGTTCTCAGTGGTGGAGCTACACACCCAACAACTGTCGGAGACTGTTGAGTGACTTTTTTCACCAAGCAATTTAAACCAAAATGAGCAGCTGGATGATAGGATCCTGCCCCGTTCATTTGCCTCATTTTACACCCATTTTACTCTATTTATTTGACTGTTTATTGCTGTAAATTAGGTTTATTTATTCATATCCAGTCTGTGAAAAGTTCATCTCATCCTCATCCCCATATCATCTCCAGAGCCGTCTGCGTCGCCCATCACAGCACCCGTAGACATGACGATCACGTACATGTACAGTGATAAATACAGATACAAAAATGTGCCATTTTGATAGACTTATGTATATCCTGTTCAGATACATAGATATCAGTGAAATTGCTTTGATGAAGCACATACAGGTCAGGCCTGTGTGGTGGAACACATGAGGCAGTACTCATCTCCCACCACCGGGTGTCCCCATGCTGCTTACTGTCACTACTGAAGGATGCAAACACTGGAACTTTCCAATAGGAACTGGAACGGGAATCAAGTTTCAACTGGGAGAAACAAACTCTCTCAGTACTTGCGAGAACACTGGAAGTGCAAACACTGTAAATGTAACCTCTGCACTGGCTCGTCCAATGCTCCTTACAGTACACATGTACCACACTAAAGTATGAATGACGACAAGGACATACTGTACTCATTGAACTGGTTCTAACGGAGACTTCAGGTACAATGTAATCAAGAAATTTGTAACTTAACGAAACCTGTACCACAAAAACAAACAAAAAAAAAGTTAAAATGAGACTTCCTGCTTATATGCATAATGTTGCTTTGACACCGCTTGTAACCTGCTTTTGACCTCTTTTTATATTCTCTCTCAATAACAAAGTAATACCCCGCCGCTGCCTTTAGAAATTCTAGAGTAGTAGAATTTTTACCCGCTTCTGTGTGAGTGTCGAAAAACACATACAGTAGACTAAACATTTTTTTTTTCAGAAAAACTACACGTCAAAAGCTCATCATGCAAATGACTTTGGAATATTCAGAATAATATCTAGGAATGCTGCCATATAGACGAGTCGTCTCTGTGATGAAAGACAGACGCAGTGAGTCCAGAAATTGTCTTAAAGATGATCATGCCTGATAACCACTGATGTGAAATTGCACCTGATTGATGCAATATAGTTTTAATTTTCCTATGAAACTGGTTCAGTTTTGATTTACTTGTTAGATAAAATATATACCTTTTGAAATTATTTTGTATTTTATGCAATTCTTGTTTTAGGATTATGACGCTCACTGAGATCCCTGTGTTACTTCTTTAGCATTCCCGAGAATCATTCCGTAGGTTTACAGTAAATATTATAGAGACGCCAGTGTCACCGTGATCGAAACGAAAGGCAGCTTTGGTTATGATTCCCATTAGTCTCAAGGGCCCTGCCTGCTGTACTGATAACAGGATAACAACAAGAAGAATAGTTATAGATACCTCCTGCAACTCCACAGTAATACAGGTATCACTGTTAATGTTATTATTTATTTATTTCTGTATTTAATGAAGCAACTGTTTATGATAACTTATACAAGAGTATTAACACCTAACAATGATTTATCCAGAATTGTATAATTACTTCCTATTGCCAAAACGTACCTGTTCATTAAAAGTGATTTAGTTTCAAATGGTTGTTGAAAGATTTGCAAAGCGAGAAACGCAGTAATAATCCCCTCCATCGTGCTTGTGGTTTTCCCCTCTAATACAACCATAGTGCTGCTCCAGTGCAACTCCAATAAACTGCTCATGATGTATTCTTATGGAAGATTTTGTAACACTTGAACCTTTCTGTGAATACCCCCCCACCTTTAACCTCTGTCAAGTCAGTCCGCCGACTGCAACTCTTTTGACTCTTTTTGTATGTATAGTAAAACACTGAGAGCAATACGCTGTACGAATCCTAAAGAAGCCTTGTTTTTCTATCGTGTCAGTGTGTGTGCAGTTTGTCTGAGGGGGCTGAGGAGGCTTAAAGGTCACGCCTGACGGATCTTTTCTATGTGCTTGCCTGGCATGATGAAACCAACGTATGGATGTGACCCCGGTGCTCCTCCTGGCAGGCGTTTTGAGTCGTGTCCAGATGGGTTTGTCTTTCATGTGCGTAGAGAGCAAAAAGATAAATCACCACCAACTGCTAACCATGCTTTCACTCTTTTAAAAAGCTGTGCTTATCCTCCTCCTCCTCCTTTTTTTGTCATTACCTTGCTCTCTTTTTCGCATTCTGAAAAGTTTGAAAGGGCAGCTACCTGTCACACTGAATAAAATGTGCAGTCACTGTCCATAGTCTGCTTTTGTTTCTTCTTTTTCTTCTTTTTGTTTCACCACCATTCGTCTGACTTCCTCTACGTAGTTTTAGTGGTTATATCTAGAGATAGAAATCTGTGCAAAATTCATGTTATAACTGCTTATGATTGTTCCTTTTTCATTCTTCTCTTCTAGAATTTCTCATAGTAAACCTGATCGTCATAATAAATCTTCAGTATAGGAAGACATTTTTTGGCATCATTGGCCAAAAAATCCATAATAACCTTTCAGCATATTGTAATTCAAGTGTTCTGAGAGAGTCTTTTGCACCTCCTCATGATCTAACCCGTGATGGGAGACTTTAACCAATCACAGGTCATTTCAGAGATGGGCACTACTGTCAGGATGTAGTGACATCACATTTGCTCCATTTCTACCCACTGCAGCTTTAAGATGGAATAGAAGAGAACAAGCAGATTTCCCTCTGAAACATTTGCCATCCCCATGCCATGTTTACATGGCCTGTTATTTTTACAATGTGACCTTCCCACTGCCCGATGCCTTTCTCTCAGCAGGCAATCCCAGCAGACTGGCTGACCTGGAGTCAGCTGTAGCTCTCCAGTCCCTCCCTCTCCTCTTTCTATTTATATCCAGCCTAATTTCACCGCAGGGCTATTTTCCTCTCTCTGACAGCTCCCTCCTGTCACTTGTTGCTCCTCTTCATTTCCGTCTTCCTTCCTCATATCTGATGGCTCTGCTTATGGAGGCCTTCCTCCAGTGTGGGTATGATTGACACCCTTATTATCAGCATTTGTGCATTTATTTACAATCTCCTCCTTGTTGTGTGGAGAACATTAGTGTCCGATCCAGCTGGTGTGGCAGTGCCATACGAGGAGCGAGGCTCTTCTTTTAGGGAGCTCATGGAGGAGTTGAGCCCCAAACAACTGGCTGTCAAACAGCTGAAGCGACGGTTCCTGGAGGCCCTGCAGGCCAACGATGCCCAGGAGGTCGTGCAGATTCTGCACACCGGGAAACTAGACATTGACATTGTGCTGGAGGTGGAGGACCCCAGCATGGTGCTGGCCTCATACAAACAAGGTACGGAGAGACAGTATGATGAGAGTGATCCACATTTCACCAGCAGCAATAAAATCAATGGTGATTTACTGTATGTTTGTCATACTATATCAAACGTTTAGCCCCAGAAAGATGAGTTATCATGTGAGTATCCAGAATAAACAACAATATTGTGAGACATCATATGTTTTCACAAAGCATTACTTAAGAAAAATAGATTGCAAACACCTCCTCAATTTCATAACATTGAAGATTTATTCTGTAGCTTTTCCACTAGGTGGTGTTAAATCCCCATGGATAGATAGCTGGATATGACAGGAAACACTGTCTACACTAGGTGAACTACAATAACATGCATACTCAGGCTACTGGGGATTAAACATACTGCAATATAAGAACAAAGCCATTATGAGATGAAAAGTCTGAAATGCTACAAGCACCTTTTTCCTTTCATTTTAAAGCCCCTGATAACTTTTCCAAGTATTTCTCTATAACCTTAAACTTTCATGATTAATTATGTAACAATCAAAGTAAAAAAAAAAAAAAAAACTTAATTAAAGGTGTTATTGATAACATTTTTATGTAAATGAATATTAAAAAATAATACATCCACAGAGCCTTTAGAAAGCTGCCGAATAAAAGAATGGCTTTTCCTGAAAATATAATGATTGTGAATTAATCATTTAAAAAATGTTGGCGGGTCCAAAATGAACTTTTTTGTTTCACATGAAATAACCATACAGTAACAGTTCTAAATTTGACAGAAAGTATTATGTTTTTCTTGTACATCGTCACTCACTGGGATCCTGATTGAGAAAGTAGGTTTACACGTTTGTCTCATTTGCTACAGGTTATTGGCTCCCAGGCTACAAACTGGAGAAGTCCTGGGCGATGGGTATTCATGTATGCGTGATTTACAACGCCTTGGAGACAGCACTGGTGCTCCTTCAGGAAGGTGCAGCCATCAACCGGATGCCCAACGGGAAGACGCCGCTGCACGTGGCCTGCGAGGTCTCCAACGCCGACTGTGTCGCCTTGCTTTTGGCTCACAGGGCCAAAGTGAACAGCCTGTCGCTGAGCGGACACACACCGCTGCACTACTGCATCACCAGGGAGTCGGTGGACTGTGCCAAGCAGCTCATCCTTAAAGGTCAGGAGGGGAAGGATGCATGGGTAGATGGATATATGAGTAGATGAAAGTGCAAATACATCCAAAACTACAAAATAACCGTCACTTTTTCTCCATGGAGGTGCAAAAGTCAACACGCCCGGCTACAACAATGAGGAGGACACACCTTTACACACAGCAGCCAGATTCGGTGTCCCAGAGCTGGTGGCGCTCTACTTGACCAACGGAGCGTCTGTGGATGCGGTCAACTCTCTCCAGGAGACTCCCCTGATGACTGCGTGCTTCTGGTCTTTCGACTCTAAAGAGCAACTCTACAGCCAAGATCACCATCTTGTCTGTCGTCTCTTGCTGGACCACCAGGCAGGTGAGTTTTTTTTTTTTTTGGACTTATATTGTCATTGTGTGTCATCCATGGAAGCTTCATGTTTTGTTTTCTACAACATCCCCCCTCTCTTCAAGACCCCAACCTCCGAGAAGTGGACAATAAAACAGCTCTTCACAAGGCGGCCTGGAACTGCGATCACGTCCTGATGCAGATGCTGCTGGAGGCCGGAGCAGACACACGATCCATGGACATCAACGGCTGTGCCCCTATTCAGTATGTCCTCAAAGTGACTGGTGTCAGGCCCATGGCCATACCTGAGCTCTGCTATCAGCTGCTGCTCAACCACAACGCAGCACGGATCTACCCACCCCAGTTCCACAAGGTACACAGATGTGGACTGATGTTATTAGATGAACAAAAGGTTCTTGCACGTTTCTTGTGCTGTATAATGAAATGCTGTGTTGTTTTGTGCAGGTGTTGCAGACCTGCTACGACTACCCCGATGCAGTAGAAATCATGGTCAACTCTTATGAACACTTAAAGCCCACAAACAAGTGGAGAGATGCCATTCCTGATGACTGCTACAAGGTAAAGGATCTACTGTACATGGATAGTATAAAGTGTGTTTTCAGTGTAAACCCAGCGGTGGATGAAGTACCTGAAAGCCACGCTTGAGTAAAAGTACTTATATCTAACTAGAAAAAGACTTTAGTAGAAGTTAAAATCACCTGTTAGAATATTACTTGAGTGAAAGTCCTAAAGTGTATGATAATTACTGTACTTAAAGCTGCAGTGGGTAGAATTGGAGCAAATAGGATTTTAAAAAAGTTATTTAATTTGATAGGGGCTTATTAATGATTTACAATCTGGGATAGATGTGATAACACTGCTTTTCTTCCTCAGCGACACAAAGACTTCTACGACTCTTTGTTCGCCGTTTGCGCCAACACTCCTCGCAGCCTGCTCCACCTGACCAGATGTGCAGTCAGAGCCAGTCTGGGTGGGTTCTGCCACAGAGGTGTAGCACAGCTGCCTCTGCCACCTCCCATGAAGAAATATCTACTCCTGGACCCAGAGGGGATACTGTACTGATGAAGCCTGTCACCTGACGCTTTTTATGTAAACACTCACTTCCTATCTGCAGGCTATGGAAAGTGAAAATGCTGCTAGTTGGAACTGGTACTAACAGGTGTGTCTTTTGTATTTTTTGCATATCATTCCCAGAGGCTTTTGTCTGGAACATAAGAAATCCCTCTTTGGGACAGAATAAACGTAATCTATGGTGGAGTGGAACTCAAATGACATGACTTAAAAAAATAAAACTGATTTATGAAGGCGGTTTGAGGCTGGACATGACAGATGACGCCATCCAACTAATTACAAATTGAGTCAATTGACAGATGTTTGAGTGACAGGTGAGAAAATAGCAATTTACTGGGTATAATTATAATAATAATTCATTTGATGGTGATTGACAAGGTCACATGGAACCACCGTCCCATCCCCACAACCTCTCTTTCTGTAGTCTTTGTATGATCTATATCTTTCCCCTTCTGCAGAGGCCTACTTTTAAAGTGACATGAGTGTCAGTAAATACAATTTGTCTATCACGGTGCTGCCTCATACTTCAGAGGATCCTGGCAACCTGCCGTAATGCTCACTCTCAAGCACATGTTCTCGTGATACCCCTCTATTTGCAGAACAAACACTTGACAAAGCCCTCCACGATAAGTGCTTGTTTTTCCAGTGGATTGCACATGAAGCCGTGTACATGGACCAAATTTTTGCTAGCCAGGAATAAAATAAAAAATCCTCTCAACTCCCTCAAAACAGGCAGGGATGGTAACTTAAAGGAACAGTGTGTAACATTTCAGGGGTTCTATTAGCCGAAATGGAATATAATATTCATAACTATGTTTTCATTAGTGTATAATCACCTGAAACTAAGAATCGTTGTGTTTTCGTTAGATTAGAATGAGCCCTTTGTATCTACATAGGGTGCAGGTCGTCTTCATGGAGTCCGCAATGTTGCTCCGCCATGTTTCTACAGAAGCCCAGAACGGACAATCCAAACACTGGCTTTAGAGAGAGCCTTTCATGTTTTATCGTTACCTGAAGGCCCGACATGCTTGGGAAACTGCGATAACGTGAGCCGCATAGTGCAAAACTGTGGTTCCGCCAGCCACCGTCTGACTTCCGTTGCTCCTAAAGTAGTGTTATTGTAAGAATGGCCTCTGAGCGAGATGAACGGTATTACTACTGTTTTGCACTCTGTGACTCACGTTACCACAGTCTTTGAAAGAGAGGAGTGAGCGAAAGTGTACTCACTTGGTTGCAACCACACCACTAGATGCTGCCAAATCCTACACACTGCACCTTTAATATCCTTGTCATGTTTTGTAAGAATGACCACCTTAACTCAACACCAGATATTATCTTTGAACTGCTTTCCAAAGCCGACTTCTAGATTCTCACCTAAAGGAAAACCACTTTGAAAAGTCTCAGGTAGACCTTTAATTGTGACCTGGACCAATCATCCGTAGTCACAACAGCACGCTGTAATGGTAGTGAGCATCTCTGTCTATTTTATCCAGGTTTTAAGTCTAATTCGACATGGGGAGATAATGCCAGTGTACAATAGAGGGAAGCACTCAGGAGACTGAGGCTGCCGCCTGGAGAGAGAAGCGCTGCTGAGCTATTGTGTAGTGTTTTTGTTGAAGAGGAGACAATGAACTGGCAGCCGCTGGGAACATTAAGATGTAGGCTGAATTCGGATGGGAGCAAGGAAATGGAGCTTTTTCTTCATCTTTAATCATTATTGGACACAGATAGCAAACTTGCATTTTAATGTGTCACTAAGAAATTAAGACAAAAGATAGGTTTCATTTCTGGAAACATTTCAAAGAATGATTAAAGGGGCTCTATGTAAGAATCAGAAATTGCTTGTTAACAGTGATACCTGTGGCCGTTAAGTCAACGACAGTCAGTGCCCTGTTGCTCG
This sequence comes from Sebastes fasciatus, assembly GCF_043250625.1. Lineage (NCBI taxonomy): Eukaryota > Metazoa > Chordata > Actinopteri > Perciformes > Sebastidae > Sebastes > Sebastes fasciatus. The sequence goes on along the minus strand of NC_133811.1, from coordinate 14,761,477 downwards.
CGCTTGTGCTCGCACTACGTAGACGCGTGCATGCATCGGTTAAAAACAGTCAGGCGATACACACGAGACTGAACCTGATTGTCAGCTAAAACCACAATATCACTATATATTTCACATGCTTGCTTACAAAACGAAGGTCCCTCCATGAATCGAAGGCCCGGTCGATGTTGATCCTAGTTTTCCCCCCCGACGTCGGTCACATTCCTGTTTTCCAAGATGGGCTTCACTAGATATAACTTTGTTTTTTGTGCTTCTGTGGAGTTTGTATTGGAGTCTGAGTTGTGGTGGGGGCTGGCTGTTTGTTGGCGTTAGCGGACTCCATTTCTAACTGAACGTTAGCTATGGTTGCACACTGTTAGCCCTGTTAGCGGAGTTTAAGAGAGTAAAGGCACATGACGTCACATCTGTTGGATTTTCCCGGAAAAAACGTCCCGCATTCTTCACATATAAAGCAGTCTAAAGACAGATAGAGGAAACCCAGAAAGTCATGGAAGGTCTCATTTTTTAGTTAAGGTTACAACCTGTTCACACATTGGCAATAAAAATGATTTTAAAAAATACATACAGGCCCTTTAAGGAAATATCTTTGAGTGTGTTTAATCTTTCCATATTCTTTGAACAGTCCCACTATATGGAGGTCAGTCTCATTTTTTCATACAAAGGAATTAAATGCCACTTTGATCAGTGACCTCACCGTCAACCGTTACAACAGTTGCTTGTACCCGTGGTGTGTTGTTGGTGTAATCATTCCGATCCTTATAGCAAGTCCATAGGTCAAATACATAAACAGGTGTGGCTGAGCTCTGTTGGTCTGCACGTGTACCAGACATCTTCTAAAGAGGGAACATTGTCTGGATGACTAACGGGTCAGACCCGACTCCCTGAACTCTTATAATAGACCTGTAAAAGTCAGGCAGAGAGAGATTTGTATTCTTAAATTATAATAACGGGAAGGGGGTTTCACATTTAACTGAACTTGACTTTGCTAACATTGCAGTGATCTTATGTTTTATTCTTTTATCTTTGAGAACGAGCTTGCATAATGCCGTGTTTGTATTGCGGCCGTGCCAATAATGCCTGAATGAACCGGAATACAGACCCGATAGAGACCAGAAGAGACAAGCCACAAAACCAGAATAGAGAACGCCACATGTAGGCACACTAATGAAGGGGCAAAGCAGGACTTCCTGTTCTCAGACCCCTATTGGCAGCAGGCCACGAAAAGCCACTGGACTGTGTCTGCGATGGCGACACACAAACAGAGCAAAGTTTCCTAAAACAAGCTGTGGGGGAGAGAGGAGGGAGTCAGGGGGACAATGAGGGAAACAACTGTTGCAGAGAGCAGTGGCACACATCGGGCTTTCTTTAAACAGCTTCATTTCCAAATAAAGATCTTTCTGGTCCGAATACAAGCACAGGGTTACGTTCATAAGAATACCATGAGCTGCAAAAGAAATGACATGTTGGGAAGTGAGATTTTTTATTTTCTACATTCACGGGTCCATTTAGTGGCGAACCACAACTTCAGTAAAGTGGCCTTTGACAGTGATTTTTATACAGTATAAAATGCAACAATATCTGTTGGTGCAGACAGTTCACAAATCATAAAAATCTAAAATTAGTGAGTTCATATTAGGGCTGCACAATTAATCGAAATGTTATCAAAATCACAATATACTGCGATTTTCAAATCGCAGAAGGCGCAATATTTGTTAAGGCCAAAATTTGTGTCAAAATAACATTTTAAATTAAATATTGTGGTGCTGCATAGATGTGCTGGCCTACACATCATATTCTACAGATCCCCACAAAAATCACACCATAATCATTTTAATATGTTTTTAAATGAAAATGAGAATAATGATGTACAAATCATTATTCCCTCTATTATCGCTAATCATATCGCAATTGCAATATCAGTCAAAATAATCACAATTATATATTTTTTTCTAAATTGTGGAGCCCTAGTTCATATTTTAAATCAACAACATCTCTCTAAATGCTACAAACTTGGCAAAGAAATTACAGACTGGTATGTAATGAGGACAAGGAATATGTGAAATTGTTAGATACATGCAATATCTATTAGATCAACACAGCTTGCATATATCATTGTCTGAGCATCTGTCTGTGACGTTCCTACTGAACGTCTGCAACAATTAACTCAGTCATCCCAGAAAGCACAAGTACAGTTTTTCGCAACATTTAACATTTCACAAAGGCCTTCACAGCCTCTAAATATACGACACATGCATCATTACAAAACACTTAGGGTGATGTTATCAAATGGCTGTGAAGTTCTACACGGTTACTTTTTGAAAAAAAAAAAAGTGTGTATTTTAGTTCTTCGCACCAGTTTCAACAGAGGGAAGTTATCATTATTGTGAAGGTGAAAGTTAACTTGGCAGTTTTACAGTTAAAATACAATTATTTACAGTTCAACCGTACATATTGACTTCAAATATGTTGCAATACTGTGTGTTTAACTATTCCACTTTTCCAGAAAGGCACATTTTGCGCTCTAAAACTCAACATCCATCAAGCATGTTTACATCTCATATTGAAGACGCTAAAAGTGGAACAATTGATTTTTACGTTGATGTCATTTTACACCACACGTAACCTGTGCAAATTCTTCTCATAGTACCTCTGAAATGCTGCGATGAAAAGCAAAAGTTGTGCGTGTGTGAAACAATGCTGCACGTTAAAAAAAGGACTGAAATGCCGACGTGAACAAAAGTGGAGGAACAGACTTTGCTCCCTTTGTGTTTATGCTGAACGTGTTACGTGACCCGGCTGAAGCTGGTTTTGGCTGGGTTATTCGAGGAATTGAAACACATTGAACCTAATGCAAAAAAAACACAACTTTTCCCAGTAAGTGAATTAACCAAAGACCAGTCTTTAGATTGTTAAATGATCCATTTTAGAAAGAAAAAGACACATAAACACAAACAGCATGCTTACTTCAAAGTGTTACCATGTTATTATAACTTCCAAAAAGAGACTTGATTTGCTCCATTGCCATTAGCAGCCTGTAATCGTCGTACAATATAATGAAATTAAATTGCCTGGAGGTTGGAAGGAATAGTTTAGCTTAGTTATTTCGGTGCATTTCTCTGGTTCCTGACACCAACAATGAGCATTTTTTTTCTCCATCTAGGTTTCTCTCTGTGAGAATCCACATTCCACATACATTAGTGTAGGTCCAGCAGGGTACCTTCTCCCACTTACAGTACAAGTTCATCCATTTCTTCCAACATGGACCCTTTTATTCTTAATACTATTATTCAAACTATTTCAGAGTGTCCTCCGCTTCCGTCCACCATCACATAATCCTCTTGGAATTGCCCAGTTTCTTTGGATCCTTGCTGGGCATGCACCAGTCGTCAGCCTCTATGCTCGTCTGGTAATGCCGCAAGGCTGACTTGTTGAAAACAGGAAGTCTCTCCACTGACTCTGAGGACAAGGCCTGTGATACAGAACAGAAGGGAACTTATTAGTCTGCATCCTTATCACACAGACAGACACATAAGTAGAGACGGCAAAGGTCTCCTGACATGGAACATGCGGCGAGTTATAACTTACAAGATGACACACATTAGTTGTGCATTGTTTGTATTACCGTTCGCACAAAAAGGCGTATGAATGAAACGATAATGCGCAAGGCATTTGGCGTGCAATAAGGACGCCTTTCTTGTGTTTGGCGTGTCATTTGTACACCATGGAGTCTGTACTGACTGTAATGTAAACGCATCCATGTAAATATGCTAAACTCAGATCTAGTGAAGTAGAATAAAAAGCGAGAAAGGCTGCTTATAGATGGATGGGTCCAACAAAACTGATGTTTTGTTTTGTAAGTTACGGTTTATCACGTGTTTGTTAGTGATGTGTTTTTTGTACTTATGTTACGTTGTTTCCGTATGTATTTTACTGTAGTGTTACTGTACTTTATGTACTTAATTTAAGCCCATACGTGACGTTTTTCCTTAACCTAACTAAGTGGTTTTGTTGCCTAAACCTAAGTGAGTGGTTTTGTTGTCTCAACCTAGCTGCTGATGTTACCCTAGTTTTATTGCGTGGCGTACAAAAGACACGCGAATATCCTAAAATGCGTCCTCATGACATGTGGAAAGTCTGTGTCATGTCGTGCTATTTATACGCCTTCCTGTGAGGCCAGGTTGATCTGCCACCACTCAGTCAATCTAGTACGCGTGGTTGACAGTACATTTCCATGTGAAACTCTACACCAACTCGGCTTTCAAGGTTATTTTTGACAGTGTGTGAAGGTAGTGCAGTCCTCACCTTCAAGTATATGACAGCTGAGGTGCCGTAGCCTTCCATAGAGTAGAGCTGAAGGTCTCCCTGGAAGTACTTGGCATACAGGCGGGAGATGGGCAGGCCATAGCCAAAACCAGCCTGAAGGGAAATAACACAGTGTCAATACAGATTAGCCTATCTGGACCTACAATATTATGTTGTGGATACTGTGGAGGGTTTGCGTTGTAAAACAGGTCTTCAGTTTCTCTCGTGGTTACAGTTTAATCCAATGCAATGTCGCTGACTGCATTCCCCTTTGTAATAATCTGAGTCTCTGTGTGTGAGTCTCTGATAAGAACAGGGAGATTTACCATCTAGTTGACTTTTAATCCCAGTTTAAAACCCGTGTTTGAAATGCCAAAGCAAGCTTGTAGTCTTGTAACACTGAAAAGTCTCACCAGCGGTGCGTTGCGAGAGTTGTCCACGTGGACCGGACTGGGAGCCGTGGAGTACATGTAGCTGAACAGGCGCTCAATCTTCCTCAGAGGGACTCCGCCTCCTCTATCGGACATCTACAAATAAAATTTACAAGGGTCTTCTCATTGTTCTGGCAGCAGTGAACTCCTCAACTCTTCGTCATTTGCCATTTGAATGGAATGTAAACGGTGTCATGCTTTGTGAATCAAGTCATCAGGGTTTATTTATATACTAACAAGGTCCACATGGACCTGCACACTGTACAGTTGATGGCAGTGTAATCTTAACACTGGTTTCTCCTTGATTCCCTCTGCACAGCACTGCCTTTAGTACAAAATTCACGGTCTATCTTAACTCTCCGTGTCCTCGTCTACCTTGATAGTGAGGTCCTCCGTTCCCAGTGAGACTCGCACTTTGATCGGGGGCAACGTTAGACTCGTCTCGTGGGTCTCCACTGTAGCTCTCATGGCGTTCTGATAGAGAACACACAAAGTGGATCACAAAGTGAGTGAGCAGAGACACGTGGTAAAGAATAATCAGGATCAGAATTTCAGGCTTGTTGGGTACTGTACCTTGAAAAGCTCAAACAGCATATGGTAGAGATGGGACGGCACATAGACAATGTGGAGGGGCTGGTCAGGATTTTTGGCTGTGGAAAAATTGATAATATTGATCTTATGTAAAAAGAAAACACTATGTTAAACTAACAAATCTATAACCATGACATCCTGACTGAACCAGTGGGTGAAGCAGACCTCTGGGACAAGGTCGTGTCTAGAAGGTAACACACAAGTAAACGTGCTAAAACTCTCGCAAGACTCGCTGCCCAACGACCTATCCTAACCGTACCCATTCAAGGTCAATGCCTAACCTCAACCATCTCGCAAGAGTTTCGCAACTTGTGGGTTACCCTCTAGACACGACCCTAGGACATCTGCGTGCTTTACAAAACTACATATTAACTCTGACCTGAATCAAGACAAACCTTTTCAACATCGGTGGAATAAAGATTAGAGCCACTCTCGCCAAATTAAGCAAAACATTCATCCTTTCGATTTATATTATCTAGATCTTATCTGCCAAGAAAATGCTGGTCAAGTACGTACAGTTTGTACTCAAAGCCCTGGCACATGTTCTGACTGGTATACTACTGGTGTATGATTCAATTAAATAACATATTGTAGCAATAACTACCACGTTTATTCTACTAAACTACATATTCAATTAATGTATACAGTAGGGCTGACCCGAATGCTTCAAAGCTTTGACAGTTGCCATGGTAATCAACCTCCAAATCAGTATTCAAATGCTTTGCAGGGTTTTTTTTGTTTCGTTTTTTATACATAAGTATGTAATAATAATGTATAAATCCCAAAATAGGCCATGAAATAAGGAATAATCCCACAACATTATTCATATTCAACCTTGTTATTAGTTATTCTCTGATGGATATCGCTGTTTGTTGTGTGTAGAGGTGCGTGTGTGAAAAAATATCTGCAAATAGAAGCATTATAGTTGTTTTGTAAGACTTACAATTGATTTCTGTGATCTCCATATCAGGAGAAGTCAGGTAATACTGCTCACACAGCATCTTTGAAGTCTCATAGGCATCTAGAAAGTGAAACAAAAAAGAAAATCTGTGGTTACTTTTCACCGAGAGAAATGGAGAACAATACGTAAGAGGACATTATGTCTTTTAGCGAACCAGTTTACACAACATTCAACGGCGGTTCTATGGCATGACGACATGCTTTCACTTCCCCACTCTGTCTGTTGACTCTTAAAATATTAGATGATAAAAGGTCGAACAATCGTGAATCAGTACAAATAGAGAGTGGTGGAAAATAGATGGCACATCCAGTGTGTGTGTGTCATTCATTACCTTTTACTACCTCCACAACGTCACAGCTGGGGTCAATGCTTCCAATGTGTTTGGGATGAGCTGGGTTTGCACTGCCTTCAAAGATTAATGCTAAAGGGCAAAATGAGAATGTGTGTGATTCAAAATAGACACAATTCACTGTCCACAGATGCTGTACATTTGTGAATATTTCACCAAATATAAAGCGCATATCAACTTTGAGTGAGTTCTTTCGCAGTTAGAAATGTAAACAATACACTTATTGCTGACATAGTCACACATACACTCTTGTATCTCTGTGCAATAAATCTACTGTAAAGCTATAAAGGCAGGCTGGGTGTTGACTATGTATACTACCTTAAAATTTAGATCAGACAAAAAATAAAGTACAAATTGTGCTGCGTGACATTTCTAAATGTTAGCTCTCAAACATTATCAGCACTTTGTGGAGTTTCATTTAAAGAGGACCTATTATGCTTATTTTCAGTCTGTTTTTTCCTGCTCTGATTGGTCAGCTGGCCCACTCTGTTGTGATTGGTAAACCGAACCAAACTCTTTGGACTCCGCACCTGCTCCGCTCTAACTAGCTTTGTTTGGCGAACGTGCCAAACTAGCCGTTGTGCAAATGTGTTACTTTATGACATCACCACGTTACGGAAGAAAAGGCAGCATTTCAAGGAAGGCGTTTCAGGCAGTTCAGGAGCAGTGTTTCTCTCTTTGGCGTGGACTTTGGACTTCGTTACTTTGCAGACCTTTTACATGCACAAACAATATATATAACACACTAAAGGAAAGGGGAAAAAGCACAAAAGCATAATAGGTCCTCTTTAATGACATAAGCTTCGAGTGTGAGCAACTGTGTTGATTAACTCACAGTCAATCACAGAGTGCTATACTGACTGTGCTGGTTCATGAGCATGCGCGTGGAGATGCGGCTCATGTAGAAGCGGTCCAGGAAGTACTGGACGTTCTGGTTGGTGACGGGGTCCACGCCGAAGGCCTCCTTGTACTCCACCACGCCCTGGGCCATGGTGGGCACCACGTTATTGTGCCGATTACGGACGTTTACCAGAGTCTGTGTAAAGCTGAGGGCAAAGACATGATGCGACGTATGAGTATGTGAGGGTGGGTACTACTAGTATACCAGGTTTATCAGGATATATACACATCAGTGTGCAGGGCATTGGGCACACATGCACATTCTTGTAGGGCTGCAACTAAGCTATTTTCATTGTCGATTAAGCTGTTGATTATTTTCTTGATTAATTGATTAGTTGTTTGGTCAATAAAATGGTGAAAAATGTCGATCAGTGTTTCCCAAAACCCAAGACGACGTCGTCAAATGTCTTGTTTTGTCCACAACTCAAAGATATTCAGTTTACTGTCATAGAGGAATAAAGAAACCAGAACATATTCACATTTAAGAAGCTGGAATCAGAGAATTTTGACTTTTTTTTTTTCTTAAAAATGACTCCTATCCTGAATCAAAATAGTTGGCGATTAATTTAATAGTTGACAACTAATCGATTAATCGTTGCAGCTCTACATTGTTGTAATAACGGGACTGAGCTCGGTGGAAAAATACAACCACAAGACAATCTTTTAACAAACATTTACCGTAGCCTGGAGCTACTTCCCGTCAAACAGGTAAACCTACTGTTTGCAGAGTGTCTAATGGTGGCTGTAGCAGTGCTAATTATTAATATCGTAATCATAAATTTGAAGAAATCCAATTCAAAAAGCAGTAAAAACCAGTTCTAACAGACACCAAAGTAGCAAATATTGAATTATGTGCTGAGTAAACAAGATTAAATGCTCCAAATTAAAAGAATTATTGCTTTTACTGAACTGAGCATTAACTTAACAGAGTCATAATTAATGTTCAATCAGCTGTACAACAAGGTACAAGAACATGAGACTGATCACACTCTGAACTTTGCCTTATGATGTTGAAAATAGGCAGTTAACACTCTGCATGCATTTCTTTTATTCTGATGATGTTTCGGCCCTCAGGCCATCTTCAGTATCGTGTATTTTATTTACTGAAGAATTAACAAACTGGATTGGTAACAACAGTAAGAACAACCAAATTGTTGACATTATAATGTTTACACAGATAATACATATGTACTTTACATGGAAATGACTTACTTTGTCAGGACGTCCTTGTCATCTGGATTCTTCTCTAAAAAATCTACAATCTCCAACAAACTTTGTGAATACCTGGTGGACACAGAAGGATACATTTTAAAAGAAAAGACACTCAACTCTTGTTAATTTCCTAAAACCAACCAAGCATTTTAACACTTCTGGTTCCCTCGTCTGGAAGTCGATGGGTTTTTTGAATGGGTTTTTTAGTTAGATGCCTGAAATAAGGTCTGTGGTTAACACAGATTTTAACATTTTCTTCTACAAAATAAATTATGTCAGTAAATACCCCACTCGTGAATTTTAAAGCCTTTAAGTGTCTTAAAAAAGCCGGTTGCTAACAAGTGGCTAAATGAGACTACTAAACGTCATCACGCCGACTTGTCCGCCTTTACAGCCTCGATGTGTATTCGTTATTCATATATAGTTCGTTTACAGCCTAACGTTAGCTTTTTACTTCTGGCAAGTGCATTCACACTTCGAAAAATCATAGCAGTAGTGTTCATTTGTGAAGATTATCTTACAGAACCAAACGTGTAAGTATCATAAACGTGTGTTTGCCACAGAGCTTATTTTCTGCAATAATCCAAAACTCAATGGAAATATCCCATTGGCTTTTTGTCGAGGGAACCAGTGCGTTATAACTTCCTGTGTGGTCTACAAAAATATGTCATCCCTGGAGCACTCAATATCAGAATGACAAAAAGCTCCAATATGATGAAAATAAACCATTATCTGGTGATTACATTTATGTGAAAGCATTAAAAACTAACCGGCAAACAGTGATCTCTTGTTAAACTTGACACGCTTAATCCTTTAAACAAACTATGTAATTAGGCATAGAGCCTCTCCACATGATTAGAATAACACTGTCTTCTCTTTAGATAGTCATTTCTTGTTTTATCACAGACTTTATCTGTAGGGGAGCGCATGAACATGAAGTTCAGCTGAGCTCATTGAGTGATTCACACTCTCTCACACTCAGTAGAGGAACTGGGTGAAAGGTGAACGGCAGTGCGGCTCGCTATGTGCTCAGTTTGTCCCTCGACTGACCTTCAGCTCTCAAATTTTGGATTATGTCCCGTCATGCGAACAGATGCACATCTTGAAATAGACTATTTTGCGACTTGCGATTTTCACAAGCTTGCCAGGAAACATCGAGCGGTGACCTCTCTCTCCCTTCGTCAACATTAACAAGTGTCAGATCAACTCTTTTTTGCTGGCAATCCAAAGAGCTCTGCAGCAGTGAGGAGAAAAAGAAGCCACATTGCAGGAGGTACATGGCCAAATATAGACTCTACTGTGGGTCTTGTGAAGAAGAGTGGGGGTGGGGTAATTGTTGACATGTTGTAACATGTGCACCACACATAACCATCATACTAGGGTAAAGCCTGCAGCAGAATACTGTGTTTTTAACATCCGGAAGTAGCAGTTGTGGTGGGAAAAACAAACTCCAAGTGAAAATCATTACAGCTTTCCTTCTAACAGCTGCAACAGATATAATTCTCCTACACATACACACCCGTACTTGGCTGCACCCTCACCGTTTACAGACTTTACACTGTGTACATTGAAATGGGAGTGTGCAAACAGATTCACACATGCTGGTATAGCTTTAACTGTGTGACGGTTGTTAAGTGACCACAAACAAATGCGGCCATGCACCGTGTAGTATATGCATATTATCGACGCTGCATCTTTATGGTACAACATGAAATTGGAGTGTATACTTAGGGGTGTAAATAATGAGTTTCACCACGATACGATATTATATTGGTTCTTTGGACGACGTTACAGTATTTGCTGATATCACAAAGTCTGCCATGATACAGTTTTGATTTGATTCAATTCAGAGTCCTGCGATCGATATGAGATAATATAATATTTCATATAACACAACTCAGGAAAAGCAACTAAATTATGATTTCACAATTTTATTACTGGGCTTTTACCAGACATTTAAATTAAAAAAAATATCTATTCTTTTTAATGAAAAGAATAAAAATAGACCTCATGTTGTTCACTATAAAGTGCCACTTTTCTCGCGTTTAAGTGCAAATGTCTTTTATCAGTTAAGAATTTCAAAATAAAGGCGTATCTTAAAGATGACGATATGTATCGATGTTTTCACTTTGCATCGATGACATTGGATCGCTGATCATTGAATAGATATATTGATCCACATCGGTGTATCGTTACACCCCTAGCGTATACATAATATACCATGGTATATTACATAAGAATAACACACCAACATGACAACAGCCAGTACATTAGCTGATCTAATTCAAATACAGTATGCTCCCAGATCAATGGCATCTAACCAGGCCATATTGCGATTTCGATTAACTCTCACACAACAACAACAACCGCAGTGTTTACATCAGATCAAAGCTGTAAGCCTGTGACTAAATGAATTTACCAAAACTAAAAGGCAGACAAATTGCATGAATGGTTCTTAGATGCTTTGAAAGATAATAAGTAGAGGACTTAAATAACCCAGTACCGTTACATCACCACCCCCTGCTGACACATGTCCCTGTATGACCTTGTGTAAGCTGGGAAACCTGAAAATAAATAACAATAGGACTCTCGCGCCACAGTTTCTCTGCACCCTAAAGTTCCTTTTCATATTGCAGAGAGGTGCAGGAAGACTCGTTGGAACACTTGTTTAGTAACAATGATTCTGCTACAACAGATTATCTCTCTCTTCTCTTCTTCAACCGCTTATCCGGAATCGGGTCGTGGGGGCAACAGCTCCAGCAGGGGACCCCAAACTTCCCTTTCCCGGGCCACATTAACCAGCTCTGACTGGGGGATCCCGAGGCGTTCCCAGGCCAGAGTAGAGATATAATCTCTCCATCTAGTCCTGGGTCTTCCCCGTGGTCTCCTCCCAGCTGGTCGTGCCTGGAACACCTCCCAAGGGAGGCGCCCAGGAGGCATCCGTGCTAGATGCCCGAACCACCTCAACTGGCTCCTTTCGACGCAAAGGAGCAAGGACTCTACTCCGAGTCCCTCACGGATGACTGAGCTTCTTACCCTATCTCTAAGGGAGACGCCAGCCACCCTCCTGAGGAAACCCATTTCGGCCGCTTGCACCCGCGACCTCGTTCTTTCGGTCATGACCCAACCCTCATGACCATAGGTGAGAGTAGGAACGAAGATTGAACGGTAGATCGAGAGCTTTGCCTTCCGGCTCAGCTCTCTTTTCGTCACAACGGTGCGGTAAAGCGAATGCAATACCGCCCCTGCTGCTCCGATTCTCCGACCAATCTCACGTTCCATCGTCCCCTCACTCGCGAACAAGACCCCGAGATACTTAAACTCCTTCACTTGGGGTAAGGACTCATTCCCTACCCGGAGTAGGCAAACCACCGGTTTCCTGCTGAGAACCATGGCCTCAGATTTAGAGGTGCTGATTCTCATCCCGACTGCGTCACACTCGGCTGCGAACCGATCCAGTGAGTGCTGGAGGTCGCAGACCGATGATGCCAACAGGACCACATCATCTGCAAAAAGCAGCGATGAGATCCTCAGCACACCGATCTGCAAACCCTCCTCCACCCGACTACGCCTCGATATCCTGTCCATGAATATCACGAACAGGATTGGTGACAACAGATTATATAGAACGATATGTGGTGTAGTCTAGAGGTCTTACCAGCTGATGAGGAGCTTTAGGGATGGAGTGCTGAGGAGCTTATCAGGCAGGAAATCAATTTCCTTCATGATGTTGGCCAGTCTGACAGGAAGCTCCTGCCGCAGGAACACAAAGGAGGTCTTCTCACATGCATTGGCCGAGCCTGCAGTCACATGAGGGGACAGAGAAAAAAAAACGACTGAGCAAGCATCCAACTTTTGACCCACATCCTGTCAAAAAATTAAACAGCAACACTTCCTAAACATTAATATTTGGAGGAAATCTGTCCAGGATTATTTGTGGACACAGTCTTTTATTAGATGAGGATCATATTGTGCAAATGAAATGGGAAAACCATGATGAAAATGTCAGCATTTTTTTAATGTCTATTTTTGCTGAGGTAGCAGTAAAATGAGAGGTTGCATTATGTCAGATAGATAGATAGATAGATAGATAGATAGATGGATAGATAGATAGATAGATAGATAGATAGATAGATAGATAGATAGATAGATAGATAGATAGATAGATAGATAGATAGAAACTTTATTGATCCCGAGGGAAATTCAAGTTTCCAGCATCACAGTTCCATAGTGTAAAACATGTTAGTAAAAAGGCAGTAAAAAAGTTAGTAGTGCAAAGTACAAAAGTACAATAAAATATACCAGATATAAAAATACAAGGAGATGAAGAAAACTGTTAAAACTGAATATAGTGCAGGGTAACAGCTGTGATACACGACTATTAAAAAAGTGAATATAGTGCAGAAGAGACTGTTAAAACTGAATATAGTGCAGGGTAACAGCTGTGATACACGACTATTAAAAAGGTGAATATAGTGCAGAAGAGACTGTTAAAAATGATTATAGTGCAGGGTAACTCCAGTAGCTTAGTCTATGAAAGTGCATAACGTAGCAGTGTTATATACTTCTATAAACCTATTTTACTATATCTATATCTATCATTTGACTGAATGGTGTACTGTTGAGGTGACATATGAATGGGAAATATTTGTCTTGTTTTTTTAATGGTGATATTTTGGATTGTCAATAATGTTTGTATGTATTGTCCTGTCTTTTTTATGTGGACCCCCAGGAAGAATGATTGTAACTGCAGTAATAACTAATGGGGATCCTAAATAAATAAAGTAAAGAGATCAACCACATCAGCTATTTTGTGTTGCTCCTGTTGGTCATTGCAGGATTCAATTGTGTCCACAAACTAATCATCTACACGTCTTTTCTTAGGAGGAACATATTGTGCAAATGAAATGGAAAACCATAATGAAAATGTCTGCATTTTTTATGTCTATTTTTGCTGAGGTAGCAGTAAAATGAGAGGTTGCATTATGTCAATGCACAGATGCATCACTTAGCAGTGTTATATACTTCTATATACCTATTTTACTATATCTATATCTATTATTTGAGGTGACATATGTCTTGTTTTTATTATGATATTTTGGATTTTCAAGAATGTTTGTATGTATTGTCCTGTCTTTTTATGTGGACCCCCAGGAAGAATGATTGTTACTGCAGTAATAACTAATAAGATAAGATATTCCTTTATTAGTCTCGCAGTGGGGAAATTTGCAGTGTACAGCAGCAAAGGGGATAGTGCAAAAAAACAAGATGCATCAGCTAACACAGTAAAAAAAAGAGCTAAACAAAGTGTAACAAAATATGAACCATTTGAATAGAAGGAAGTATAAAAATAGGAGCAGTATATAGAAAATGATATTGCACAGTGAGAATGAATGAATGAATGAATGGATGAATGAATGAATGAAATTCCACCTGAAAATATCAGGTGATTGTCAGTTTTTTGGTGTGTAAGTGGTCTACTGGGAGCAGTGCTGGTTGAGGAGTCTGACAGCTGCAATGGGGATCCTAAATAAAGTAAAGAGATCAACCACATCAGCTATTTTGTGTTTCTTCTGTTGGTCATTGCAGGATTCAATTGTGTCCACACACTGATCATCAAAACCCCAAAGATCAAAGTTATAATTTCAGAATAATGTGCACAACAGAAGACCTGCTTGACCATCTGTCAGTGACCTGGTTTCAATACATTAACGTGAGTTGTGCAACAACTGCCATGATGTGAGTGTGGGGAAAGAGTTAAATAGCATGCATGAACACTTACCAAAGTCAATGAATTGCTTCATGGACAATGGAGAGGGTGAGAACTTAGCAAACCTCTCCACTTGTCTCGGTATCCCAGCGATGGAGCCAGTCTTCAGCAGAAGCTGAGCGAACTTCATGTTTCCTGTCCTGAACAGACTGTCCAACTGTCTCTTAATGGGGACTCACTGTCCTGCACAGACTGTCCACTGTCAGAGTATTAATGGGGACTAGCTGTCCTCTCTGTCCTCAGCTCGCTGTCCAGTGTGACGACCTTCAGCTAACGGTAGCAGGACTAATAAAAGCTTCGTCCTTCGTTAGATTAACATACTCAAAGATGCTGGTTATGAGTTCCCCATCATTGTTTGTGTCGAGCTGTCTCCTTGCATCTCGGGCTAGTTGATTGTGGCTGTTTGCCCTTCAAGGCAACTTCCCACAGTAAGCTGTGTGTTGTTGTTGATGATGGGCGGGGAGCAGGAGTGATTGACGTTGAAACCAACCAATGAGCGTCGAGATTTCCCAAGGCCTATAGAAGAAGGATAAGTCATGGGTCTCGGGGTATTACGCATGCGCAGTGTAGCCGAAGCTGCAGTCGTGTGTTGCAAAGATTGGTCTGTTATCATTTAACCACCCACATCTTTTTGAAAACCATCTGGACATTTCTAGAGGTCATTCCAAAAACACTGCTGTGTATTAATTGTGGGAACTGTTATTAACTGAGCCTCTTTATAAAGCTTTGTTTATTTCCATTGCTTCAGTCTGTCTTTTCCCTCCTCTATGGACGTTTTTATTGGACTTTAATTAGTTGTAACCCACAGAAGACATTCCACAAATGTGTATGATGATATGCAAATATCTCACTATCCATAAACGTGTATTTTTGTATTTGTGTTGTGTAAAGTCACATCCACAAAAATACAGGGCGATTTGTAAATACACATAACTTACTCTGTAAATATGTATTTTAAGGTTTACATGTAAAGTGATAAACAGCATTTGTGCATCTATTTCTACACGTGGAATGATTTTTGCGCATTTGCAGCATTTGTGGACCATGTGACATTTGCAACTTCCCTCCTGTCTGTTTACAGAATTTTGTCCAATTCGTACCGCACAGATCCGTAGAGACAATCTGTAAGTAAGAGGTGCATTTACTAATTTCATAAGATATTGTGTTAATTATTGGTATTTCTGGTTAGAGTCTAGGTTTAGTACTCTTGAAGTGTGAAGCACAGTAACAAGCCGGTTCACTGTCTTGTACAAATTTCGGCGAGTGCAGGCCAGATTTTACTGCGCATGTGTCATACTCCCTTATAATATGACGCGTTGATGACGCTCTGACCGAGCCTCCTTCCCATAGGCCTTGAGATTTCCCTGGAACTGGAGGATGTGGTGGAGGAAGTGTGGGTTGGTTGAAGAGAAGGAATTAGTGGTTGTGAATTACTATAATTTAAAGGTCCCATATTGTAAAAAAGTGAGATTTTCATGTCTTTTTTTATTTTTTTTTATTATAAAACAGGTTTCAGTGCTATATAAACACTGTGAAAGTATCAAAACGCTCAATCCATGGAGAAATACACACAGCCTGTATTCAGAAACTGTGTGTTTGAAACAAGCTGTCAGGATTTCTGTAATTTTGTGATGTCACAACTAGTTTATTTCCGGTTGCAGTGTAATTTTGGTTGAAAAGAAGGAATTAGTGGTTGTGAATTACTATAATTTAAAGGTCCTTATTGTAAAATGTGAGATTTTCATGTCTTTTTTTTAAATTATTATTATAAAACAGGTTTCAGGGCTATATAAACACTGTGAAAGTATAAAAAACGCTCAATCCATGGAGAAATACAAATAGCCCGTATTCAGAAACTGTGCGTTTGAAACAAGCTGTCAGGATTTCGGTAATTTTGTGATGTCACAACTAGTGTATTTCCAGTTGCTGTGTATGGTTGTGTCCGAAATTCCATACTAACACGCTATTTAGTATGCTAAAACAGTATGTGAGATATTTTAGTATGACGGAAACCTTAGTACGCAAATTGCATACGATTTCCGGGGAAATATTACAGTGCAACGCTGGACACTACGGCAGCGTAATATATCCCACATTGCAATGTGTCAGTATCGTTCATAACGGGTTATCATGGTTACACGTCTCCAACCGGCAAGGAGGCTCTCAGGAAAGTGACAACGTAAATTACAGTTCAGTGCGTCCGAAAAGATACATACTACTGTTTATTCACTCAAAAGTATATGTTGAACGATAGTACACCTGTTGAGTATGTAGTGCATAGTATGTGATTTCGGACGTTAGCCTTTGTGAATGACATCAGCTGACAGGAGGTGAAAATCAAATCGAGCAACGCAATTCTGTTGAAAAGTGCTCAAACTAAGTGTTTCAGTTAGAGGGTAAATACAGGCATATTCAGACAGACAGCATGAGGAAAATATATATGTATATATATTTTTTTCTTTAAATTTTTTTTTCATTTTCCTCATGCTGTCTGCCTGAATATGCCTGTATTTACCCTCTATCTGAAACATATATATGTGTTATAACTGACACATGTTATATCTGATATAACATATATTCAGGAAGACAGCATGAGAAAAGAAAAAATACATATACATATATATATCTATATATATATATAGATATATATATATATATCTATATATATATACGTATATACAGTATATACATACATATATATATATACACATATATATATATGTATATATATATATGTATATGTATTTTTTTTCTTTTTTCCTTTCCTCATACTGTCTCATATATATATATATATATATATATATATATATATGTAATATCAAGAGAAATCACCTTCTTCAGACATAGGGAGGAGGTCTCTTGGGGAAAAAAGCAGGCAAAGTATACTATGATATTATTTATTTATTTTTTTAAAGAAAGCGATTTAGTTTAAATTAAATAATCTATTTTCCGCTATTTATTTATTTATGTATTTGTTTTCCTGCATAATCGCTTGTTCCACACTCCAGCCCAGTTGGTGGCGGTAAAGCTGAAGACACAGAAGAAGGACTAGTAGTAGTAGTGCTGTAACCACTAAAGCTTGTATTACAGCATCCCCTGCCGACAAGCTAACGTTATACCCGAAATACTTGATTTACATTACGTTTTTTAAATGCTTACCGAAATTAGTCAGCTTAACAAAAGTATATTTCTGATACCGTACGGGTTGTTCTTCATTAGAGACACATTAGGACCAGCCGTGGCAACATAAAGTAACCAACCATGAGCCTCTTTACCGGTGTAAAAAAACAACAGCAAACGGTCTATTTCGATACAGTAACATCTGTCTAAGTGTCTACATGTGTTTGTTAGTTTTGGCTCCTCCAAACCACAGATGTATACTTCTCCAAATAGCCACCAGATGGCGGCGTTGCAAAAGCCATGAGGTGATGACGATGCGTGGTCATAAGGAGGTGGGATTTCCTCTCCTCCTCCTTCTCTCAGCATCATCCCACTCCTCCTAGGGATGTATCGGCGTGCGGTGCACCTGTTTTATGTTATATTATCTGGGTCATCGACAGCCGAAATGCTCGGTTTTTACCACCAATAACGAGAAACGACCTATTCGGTGGTTCCCGAGAGGCCTTAATTCAGTGTGATCTAGGTTAGAGGATGTGTTGATTTCTTTTTTTTTAATCATCTTTCGGGTGCAGCAGTGAGACAGCATCTTTGCCGGGTGACACATCATTATCAGCACGAGTGGACAAGGTACGAGTGGAACAATAAACAGTACATTATGCACTTATTTGCGATGTAAAATAGTCCCCCTTTTTTTGTCAGCTATTCGTTATTAAATTCACTCACAGTATTTATGGCAAGGCCTTTAAACGCATTGACGCAAGTACACATGCTGTGAAATATATGATTAGCTAGCTTGCAAAATGCAATAAGCCCTGTTAAACAAACGCCTTAAGGGTTTGTTTTTCTTCTTGTGTACATATTTAACTATGTCACTTGTGTTTTTCTGTTTTGTTTCTACTGTGTATGTGTGCATATTTCCCCCATTTATTCTTCCAAATAGCTCTAGCAGATGGTTTTAAAACCTCCAGGATCAAGTGCCATCTAGCTATTCATTTGCTAAATCACTGGTCAGGCTGCATAGACTGCTATAAATAGGTAGCCCACCTTTCTGTAATAACTCAGAGCATTGTCAGTGAGCCTTTTCAAGATCCTGACCCTTCCCATGAATCACATTGGAGTATTTTAATGTACATTACACACTGTTTTGGTGAGGGTTTTTTTAATAACTCTGTTGATTTGACTGAGGAAGGAGAAGACAAAGTGGCTGTCCAAATATATTCTACACACACACCACTGGACTAGTTCTCTTGGCCCAATATGGCCTAGTATTGACAGCTGTTTTGCCAATATCAAGTCCTTATTGGTTGCTGTGCCGGAAAGGTCATGGCTCTATTGTATATGGATGTATAACTGCCACACCCAGTGGGGTTTTTTGGAGCATCACTTAGGTTCACTGGATAAACTTATACTCCTCTATACTGTATCATGTTATAATGAAACCAGAGCATGCTTGTGACAGTGCCATGCGTAGCTCATTCCTGTTCGTCCCTCTCACTTGAAGCCCCTGTAGGACATCATGTCTGACAAAAGTGACCTAAAAGCAGAGCTGGAGCGCAAGAAGCAACGCCTCGCCCAAATCAGGCAGGAAAAAAAGATAAAGGAGGAGGAGAGGAAGAAGAAAGAGGTAAGGAAAAAAGTGAGTACAAAATTCACACACCACTCACACTCATACGGTATCCCACTCTAGTGTGTATTGTTTGTGTGTTCGATTGCTTCTTGTCAGGCCGTGACACGTAATGGCTGAGGTTGTGTGTGTCCATGCGTGCATACAATCATCTATGTGTGTGCAGAAGGTTGGTGTTGGCACTTTTGATCAAAATGTGCATGCATGTGCATGTGTTAGCTTGTTCTTTAAGACATTATGAGTAAGCTGTCATTGTTCTATGTATCCTGAGCAGTCAGAGAGCCAGCAGAAGAGAGAGGCCATCCCCGAGGATTCAGACCTGGACCGTAAGCGCAGGGAGACTGAGGCCCTTCTACAGAGTATTGGCATCTCACCGGAGCCTCCATTAGGTACGCAATACTCTCACACCTTGAGAATTTAATTAATCCTTTAAAGTGCTTTTACAATTCTCTTGTGATTGTACTGCAAAATGTTTAGTTAAAAGACCAATATGTAATATATTTATTGTAATAAATCTTAAAATTACAATTATATGTCATCAGAGATTAAGGAAACATGCTAAAGTGAAATACTGGCTTCTCCGACAACAATGCTACAGCCAGCATGTTCTCCTTCGAGATTTCACTTCCGGTCCGGAAAGTTTTTGTTGCCACATATGAAACAAATTGACACACAAACACAGCCTTCTGCAGCCATGGAAGCAAGCAAACGAACTGAATCAACAGAGATAACATAACATTAGATTCTACCCAACCCTAAAAAGCCTCGGCACATCTCTCTGTGGTCCGTCTGCAGCTGGGTTATCAAGCTGTTATCTGCTGTTACCCATTGTCAAACGCTATATATATTTCTCCTCTAATTGTGACAATACCTACAGTAAAGGTTACCTAGATGGTTCTAAAATTACACTAAACTTCATTAATTACAGCCAAAAAAGCTCTTAACGCTTTAATGGTTAGACTATACTCACGATGTAGCAGACCCGAGATGTACACAGCAACCTATTATATGTGTAATTTGCTGAAAATGATCACTCAAATCCTGCCTAACTGATAATGAAATAATCAGATAACTAAAGTCTATTATTATTTGCATTGCCATGACTCTGCACGATATAGTTTTATAGACAATTTTTATTAGGTTTCATCAGATAACGCTGTCTTCCTCCTCTGCACATTGTGGTTGGACTGTGCTGAACGTTTTTCATAATTAGTTTGATGTGTCAATGTTACAACTCCCTTATATCATCCTATTCTCTTCCAGTGTGCACCTTGAATGCATCATATCTTGTAATAGGGTATCTGGAGATGAATGCTATTTCTACTCTGAAATGTGATTGAAACATGAATTTAGAAAAGTATGCTACTCAAGAAAGATCTCCCTTTACTTGTACACAAATCCCCATGGTGCTTCCAGCAAGCTTTTGGAAGCACTGTTCTCTAGTGGTCTGAAATTGTAACAACACCCTCAATACCTCAAAATTGGGTCACTTATTAAGTTATTTATAATGCATCTTCAAATGAAGCTGAGTATGAAGATAATAAATACATAAATCAGCAATGCATCTGATGCCCTGCATTCCCTCTCTTTTTTATTTTTATTTGTCCATCTCTTGTTTCACTTTGTTGCATTTCATGCCAATTTATTTGAGCAGTCCATTCTTTGCAGCCTTTAATGTTAGACTCATGTCATTTTCATTATTTAGTCCCGACCCCTGTGTCCCCCTCCAAATCAGTGAGCACGCCGAGTGAGACGGGGAGCCAGGATTCAGCTGATGGAGGAGGAGGAGGAGGAGGAGGAGGAGCAGCAGGCAGGTAGGCCAAAAATCACGCACGTCATACTCATGTTCAGCGTCAGAAGTCTCTCTTGGTTCAAGAAATGCTGGATATGAAAGACATATCACACTTGGAAATTTTATACTAGCTCACTCTTGCATACCAGACATGCTTTTTGAGAGGTTACCACTAAACTGTATGTGGTGCCTGAGTTTTAAACTTCACATGGTTTAAAAATGATGATAATGTGAAGCTGCTTTGGGCTGTGCTTAATTTTGGTTATGTTGTCACTTTTGACACATTCTGTCTCTTTTCTTGTCAATGGCCCAACAGGTTTAGGTAAGAATGAGTGTCACTAATGGTGAGGTCGTGGTGCCTTGTTAGGTTTTGAATGTGGTATCCGTCACTTGTCATGGCATCCGGTGTTTTGATGACCACTGTGCAGCTTGTTGCTTCTCATAACTAGTCTTGAGAAGTTAAGTTTTGATGTTGAGGTAAGTCTCCGCTGTAGTCATTCCCGCGAAGAAGTCGGTAGTTTGAAAATATTGAGAGACGCAAATTTCCAGATGTTTTCTGTGAAAGTAAATACCACGTGGGTAAACTTTCAGAAAGCAGCCCTAGTGAGCCAGTTAATGGAATATGTTTTGAATATAATGAGCATGAACCATACGTTTGCTTTAAAGTTGTTGATTTGAGCACAAGTGACAAAATGTAAGCATTTCCCATTTTGTCACTGTTCTGCAATGCTTACTAGCTCATGTGTCATACATGCTCCTGCATTTATGTATATGCTTATACATCCATAACACACCAGACCAGTGGAGCAACTCTTAACCTTTAAGTTCTGCACATGGCTGCTCTGGTGAATTAAACCTGCAGTTTGAGAAGAGAGTGGTCATCAAGCGCTTTCCATTTGCTTTTTTTAATGGCAGCCTGACTGTAGAGGTCGGTGTGTGAGTGATGCCCTCAGGGGTCATTAGTGATGTGTTGTTCTGGTATGGCCAGGGGTGGAATTGGGGATTAAGAACGTGTGGGAGCTCAATAAAGTTCCTAGCAGACATAAATGCTCTTTTTATAAGACTTTCCATTTCTCTTTAGCTTTTACAAATTGGATTTTACAAATTGGTGAGTTAGTTCCACTGCCTGGAATGAAAGATGTTTTCCCCCCAAATCCACCCTGGATGATGGCATGCCATTTTGAGCTTCTCCATTTGTGGCTGTGTATGTGTGTGTCCCTTCTTAGGTCAGGTATCTCTAAAAACAAGTCCCAAGCACAGAGCTCAAGGTAAGCATTTTCACGTCAAACCCAGGAATCCCTCCCCTCCCCCCCATCCCCTTTCCTTTCTTTAGCTGAGTTTACCCCTCATGTGAACACAGAGAGGCACCCGCAGTGTTGTCAGTGGTCTTAGCAGTGTGTTCCCATCATGATTTTTTAAGATCAAGACAGCGCAGTGCCACTCTTTCCTCCGTTCCCTCTGCTCTCCTCCGGTGACTTCCTCGACTGTCTCCATTTAATACCAGCTCGAAAGATTTTCTGTTTGCATGAGTTGAGCCACAGAAGTCATTTCAGCCTTCACAGAGTTGACAATCTGCTGCTTAAAGTGTCATCCCTGTTACTGCAAAACAGCCGGTCTGTCAGGCTAAAGAAATGCCTTGCCACTCTCACCTGGCGCCGTGCGGCACAAGCTGAAGGTCTGATGGGCGTGTACTGTTCACTGGCCCTAAAAGGTATCATCAGAAAGTGTAGTGATGTTGGAATCCTTTCACAGTTGGTAGATTTCGACCAAGTTGCCGTAAAACTCTCTAGGTTTCAGTCGCTGCTTGATTTCCCTGTAAGCAAGTGATTCCTACCTCCCCAAAAATAAACTCTTTCAAATATTTTTTTAGGAAGCATGTGCATATCATTAATACAGACTTGTGTGAAATGAATATCATGCCTCATTTCAGTAATAAGAAAAGACAAACAATACCAAAGGCAAAACACACAAAAACATAAATAATAAAATAAAAAATAAACCCACATACCTTGCTAATGTTTTTCAAATACTTCCAGTCTGTCATTAAGGATATGTCGGATGCTTTCCAGGTGGAGGGTATCAGTCAGTGTGTTGTTATCCAGGATTTTAACCTCGGCACCTCTTTCTTTTTCCTCCCTCCCCAAAATAAAGTGCAGAAGAAACTATGCAAATGCACTGAATGAGCTCAGCAATTCCCTCAAGGTTTGGCGTCGATGATGCATGACAAGTATATTGTCATGTACGTCGAGCGAGCTAAATCTTTAAAAAATGCATTTTAATTATTTTTTTTTTTTTTATATGCTGAACATTATCATGTGAATATGTATAGTACATAAATGATGTATGTTGTGTAGGTGTGAGATGGAAATCATGTTGCTGGATACATTGTTCATGGCTTTCATGCATCATTTGGCACAAATATGAAACATGAGAAGACACAGAATGACACACATATGGATTCATGTCACACATGTTGCTAAAATTGGATGCTGTAGATGATTTAAAAATACATTTCTGCAGAGCTTTCTTGCATTTAAAAGTCATCAGGTCAAATTGTTTTCCCACTGAAAACAATGAAATCATTTTGACCTTCTTTCCACCCAACAATGTCCATAAATGTATCGGCATTTTCAACATGTAGATTCCTGGCAGAAGACCATGAAACTCTATAACAAGAGATGAGCAGAGATCTTTAAATAAATAGAGCACATTATAGTATAATGGAATATAATGTCTCCCCAATGTATAGCCCTCCCACGCTATATCCATAACATTTTTCCATTAACAGTGCCATCTTTGCATGAAATTCTATGGGAATCCCGGTGTTAAGCTGTTCTCTGGATAAGTGGTCTGTGGGGTGAGTGTGTATGCGCATACATGTGGTTACATGTGTTTGTGCGCCACTGACACGTGTGCTAATGTTTGTGTGTTTGTTATAATGCGTCTGTTTGTAAACATGCATGTCCTCTCTTGCCCCCCCTGTTGGTGACATCAGGACGCTGCAGTGGGACACAGACCCCTCTGTGCTGCAGCTGCAGGCTGATTCTGAGCTCGGGTACATCTTTCTTCTCTCCTCTAGTTCACTGTCTGACAAAAAGTTATACTGCAACTAGGGCTGCACGGTTAATCAAATATTAATCACGATTTTGGCTTTCCACATCAAGAAAGAAAATCACAGAGCTTCCTAAACTAACGATTTGGCTTCACTTTTGGGGAGCTGTCATGCTGCTGCATGTGCACCCTGCAGCGCCGGCCTGTGAAAAACTTCTGTAGCGGCTGCAGTCCAGAGTAGAAGAGTATATACTCTATATTACTTGTTTTGCAAAATGAAAATACACTGAATTCATGTGAACAAGAACCTTATTTGAAGTGTTACTTTGATGCAAAGATGTGTTATTTAGCAGGATTGTAGTACAACGTGAAAGTGAAAGCAGTGCTCCGTCTATTTAATTTTAGGTAAAATGTTTTGGTTCAATTTTAGTTTGCTTCTAGGAGATGCACTGTGAATAAGGACCAGTCTTGATGCAAAGATTTGTACATTAACAGGAATGTAGCACAACATGGAAGTGAAAGCAGTGCTCTGTTGATTTAAATGTGAAAGTGCAATAAAAACATTTTGTCCCTTAAAATCAATGAATAATCGTGATGTCAATATTGATAAAAAATATTTGTGATTGTCATTTTGGCCATAATCTTGCAGCCCTAAATGCAATACACATTATTTGGCATTGCATGGCACTCATTAATAGTCTAATTTAATATCCCAATTAAAGGGTCAACCACTCTAATGACGCAAACTTCTGAATATTGAGATAGTGGTTGGTACAGACACAAGGCTCTACATGTTATTCATTGCTTTAAACGTTGAAACAAATGCAAAAAGTATATGGGACAAATCAAGTTTATGCACAATATAACTGCTAATAAAAAACATCTTGTCTCTGTTACCCAGGCGCAGGATGCAGAGACTGGGAGCCTCTAAGATCACACAGGTAGACTTCCTTCCCAAAGAGTTGGTCTCTTACTGCAAGGAGACACAGACGCCACTCACCGCCCACCTGTCTGAAGGTGAGTATTTATATGTGCATGAGTGACTTCTCTTGACAGTCCATATCATAGTCTTAAGATTCAAGCTGTTTTAGGGTCCATGGGGCGCCAAAGTTCACAAGAGGCAACAGAAGGTCTCAGGTTGCAATGATTGTCGTCGTTGTGCGGTTGAATTTGATACTCCCGTCTGTTAGCCAGTTCACAGCCTGTAAACCTGGAGTAATTTAAAGGCTGACAGATGAAAGCTACCCGAGATGATTCTTGATGCATCGCCGTGTGTATGTGTGTTGTGTCATATGCACACAAAGATGTACATTTTGTGTTTTACGTATTCGTCGCCATTGTGGACAGTTTAGTATTCTTGAATAGGAAGAGCTGTCATTCATTCCATCCTGATTTGGTTCTGGGAAGAAATGGTACACAAGAAAAATGTGTGTTTTTAGTCCATGAGTGTGTTTGCATGTGAGGTTATGTGTGCATACGTGGGAAATGTATATGTACATATTTGTGTCTCTGTAGTGGGCGTGCGCTGCGCCTGTGTGTGCAGAGCTGCAGTTGCTTAAACACATCCATATGGTGAAAACTTGAGGTTAGTCCTGCACTGGATCTGGCATAACGTTGGTGGTTGTAAACTCGAGGCATATAGATTTGAGTAGTTTTCTATTAGAGGAGAAGGACGATGGAGATTTTGGATGGATGACAGTTGAAGTTGTTCCACGAAAATCAAACTTCAAGCCTTTGCTCTTATTCCAAATGCAGATATTCCATTCAGAAACACGTCATCTTCACGTGTAGGAATGCGCATACAAATACTACTCCACCTACGCACTCTCCATCCAAACTGTCAGACACACACACACACACACAGACACACACACACACACACACACACACACACACACACACACACACACACACACTCCCTATCATCTTCTCTATCTTCCCTCGTTTAGTTGCCAAGACAGCTGGCAGCCATGTGACTGTGAAGGGGTTGTACTTCCTGCTTCCTGTCATTATAATAGATGGTCTGGTGTGGATTCCACTGCCCTCCTCCACCAGCAAACCATTGCGCACACACACACACGTCTGTCCTGATCAGCATCCAAAACCCCGCCTCAACTCCCCCCATTTCCTTGACAGACCCAGGAATAGATCATTTATTCAACAAGTGCACAGGCACTGACTCACATAATGTGTGCTGGGAGACATGCACATGCACATGCACGGACACACACACCAGAATCGGCATCAAGTTTTTTGACCAAGTCTTTCGTACATACAAAGAGTCCCGTTCTTGAAGGCTGTCGGTTTCCCTACAGTAGACGGAGCGCCATAGGAACATACACACACAAACAAACAATACAACTTTTGTAAACTGTACTGGGCAATTTGGTAAAGAGATAAACATCCAAATAAAAAACATGCAGTAGTTACTATGCATATAAAACAAATGTCGGTCCATTTATGTTTGTTTGTTTTCAGCTTCCAGCAGCATTTTCTGGTGTGTGTGTGTGTGTGTGTGTGAGAACATCTGGGAGCCAGAGCAGAGCTGTGGTGGTCTACAGGGAGGTGACCCTGGCCTTAGGAGACCCTTCTGCAGACTACCACAAAGCCTGTGTGTCTGGAGAAAAGAGGAAAAGAGGCCGATGGTAGCACCTGCCTGCACTTCTGGCTCTATGTTTGTTCAGGCCAGTTCCTTTTGTTGATTACTGAACCAAACATGCACACACACACACACGCATCTCATTTTCAGGTTGGAGCCACAGGTTGTGTACATAATTATTTAGGTCACAACTTGACATTTTTTCTGTTTCTGTTTCCGTCGTCCCAGCCAACTAAAGCTGGTTCCACATTTCTTTTGAATCTTTGAATCTCCAAATGAGTTTTTGTTGTTAAATATTAAAGGCACAATGAGTAAGATTTATAGGTTGCGGTTTGTAAACACAGCATTCAAAGTTGGCCCCTCCTCCCCGGGTCAACGAGGGTTAAGGTGGTCGCCAGCGGTTTAAAGTCAACCCCAGATTCACTCTGGTTTTGGAACGAGCTTTGTTCGCTTGGCATTTTCGCCACGCTATATCTGCATTATTATTTTTTTGCGCTGTAGCCACCATTTTCGTAGCCATCCCTTGGATGCATACTTACGATATGGCACCTGGTCGCTACGTTTTTACAGAGGTTGACGAAGAACTGCAACATTAAAAGTTTTTTTTTTAGTGATAAAAACAGAATAATATAATATTCTATAATAATACAACACTTTGAATGGAGCCGTTCTGCATAATGAGTACTCTTACTTTTGATACTTTCAGTACATTTAGCTGATAATGCTGCATACTTTTACTTAAGTAGCATTCTGAATTCAGGACTTTTACTTGCAATGGAGTATTTTTAAACTGTGGTATTTGTATTTTTACTTCAGTAAAAGACCTGAGTACCTCTTCCACCACTGCAGAAACGTCCCGAACACAGCAAGATAAGAAAAAACATGCAGAGGGCAGGATCTCTGTAGATACAGACACCGCCACATACTTCTAGTGGGTCATAAATGATGATTGAGAGGGATTGTTTTTGTATGCGTCTATGAGTGCTTTTAATTTATTTATAACTGTAGGTACTTAAAAATATTGGCTGCTAATCCTTTGTGGATTTGTTAAGGGATGCAAAATGATTCACATTTAATAACATGTTACTGAACCCAACTGTAAGGTTGGACACCTGGGTCCTCTTTAGGATTAAATATAGCAAACAGTCTCTTTGAACTTCATGAGCAGGCGTGTGTTCAGTATGGGTGTTAGTGTGTGTGTTTTTGTTCCATATGTACATATCTGTAGGTCATCAGTGTCTATTTAGCTTTGAGCTAAGAGAGCCAGTGAGCTCACTCGCTTTCACATGACTTGACATGGCTAGGGTAATACTGTATGGTTTTTGTTTGGGATTTGGTATGCATGTATGCAATAGGGATGCACCATTCCGACTTTTACAGTCCCGATACCGATAGTGATACCTGGGCTTTGGGTGTCGGCCGATACTGAGTACCGATCCGATACTAGTGTTTAATTAATAAGCCGTAATTAATAATGCCTCACTGTGTGGAAGTGACTGGGATCATTCTCTTATGTGTAAGGCAACATCAGGCTTGACTTAATCATTGCTTTCCTAACTTTGTATAACAAAATGTGACCAATAAATACATGGATATAAATTCATTTAATTGTTATTTATTATTAAAATAATAAATCATACACCAGAAATATGGTAAAAAAAAATCTTCAAAATTAACAAGAATTGAATTTCAGGTGTAAACCTTTTTGATGCAGCAACAAATTGGTCAAAACTTAAATAGGAATTAAAATTCAAGAATATAATGTCTATAGTATAAACATAAAATTTAATTGAATATATTGGCCCCATTGTCACAGATATCCGATCAAGCTATTTGAGTAAGCATCGGCCCGATATCCGATTCAGTATCGGTGCATCCTTAGTATGAAAAAAGTTATTTAATTTCATTGTTTTTATTTATCAGACAAGTAACTCTACAGTCCCTTTCTTCATTTAACAAAGTCAGCCTTACTTTCAAATGATTTATCCAATTAATGCAAGTAACTAAAAACCACCTTAGTTTTAATGCTAATTACCCTTTTCACTCTTTTACAGTTTGCCTACTTAAACATAATGCTGTCTTCATTTCTTTCTTTCTTATACATTCTTAGTCTCTCTTCTCCTCCCTTCCTACCTTTCCTTTCTTCCCTCAGGGTGTCTGAGCTGGGCCAAACTGTTCTGTAAAACAACTAATGCTACCTCTGTGTTATGTTAAAACATATATTATACAGAGAGAGTTGAGAGATTTAGTGGGGGAGAAATCCAGCTGGCTGCTCTGGAGGAATGAACGGAAGAGTAAATCTGTTGTCTTAATGATGGTGGTGTGTCTCAGGGCTGTGTAAATCTCTATGGAGGGACCTCTAGTTGTTTGGATATCTATATCTGTTTGTTAACCTCTGTGTGTGTGTGGGGGTTAAATAGTATTAGTTTGTTGTGTTTAAGGTAGGGCTGTCAATCGATTCAAATATTTAGTCGCGATTAATCGCATCATTGTTCATGATTAATTGCAATAAATGAAATAATTGCAAATTTTTTATCTTTTCAAAATGTACCTTAAAGGGAGATTTGTTAAGTATTTCATACTCTTATCGACATGGGAGTGGGCAAATATGCAGCTTTATGCAAATGTATGTATATATTTATTATTGGAAATCAATTAACAACACAAAACAATGACAAATATTGTACAGAAACCCTCACAGGTACTGCATTTAGCATACAAAATATGCTCAAATCATAACATGGCAAACTCAAGCCCAACAGGTGTCAGTGTGTCAGTGTGCTGACTTGCCCAAAACTGCATATGACTATCATAAGGTGGGCATCTCTGTAAAGGGAAGACTCGTGGGTACCCATAGAACCCATTTTTATTCACATATCTTGAGGTCAGAGGTCAAGGGACCCCTTTGAAAATGCCCTTGCCAGTTTTTCCTCGCCAAAATTTAGCGCAAGTTCAGAGCGTTATTTAGCCACCTTTGTGCGAGCTAGTATGACATGGTGTGTAATCTCATCGTAATCACTTTAAATCATAGATGGATAACTCAGGGATTCTCTCTTGGCTTCTTCTCCTCATGAACTACTGACCTTCCCACTTCTCATATCTGATCTTTTGCTCAAGGTGACTGGTTGCATGTGTGTGTGTGTGTGTGAGACACGTGAGTATAGGACTGTGTGTGTGTGTGTGTGTGTGTGTGTGTTGGAGACTGAATACAGCTTTATCAAATTGTATAGATCTGATCTGACTCTGTGCGTGTTCATCTTCTACACAAGAGTTTGTGTTTTAAAGTTCCCATGGAGTTTGTGTGTGTGACTCTCATTTAAACCAGTTAATTATATGGCTTTTCATTTCCGCGTCCAATTGCCTTCCTATAATCGTGATGTGTAGCTGTCTATGTATGTTCCTTTTCCCATTGGCTGCTCACTGATCTGTCTGTCCTGGGAGTCCATTGTGTCAGGCAATCGGATTAGCCCCAGTCACGGTTGGCTCCAGCTATTTACTGCCATCCTAATGGGTATGAATGGCCATGCTTGTCGTGAGGGATGGACGCTTTGTCCAACGACATAGCAGGGAAATAAAGTAAGGTCTAATGTGGTGTGTGATAGTAACCTCACCAACTAAGGTCAAACAAAGTGTGTGTTGGGTATCTGGTGTTTCATGCCTCTATCTTGAGCCTAAACATGTTGACATGATCTTGAGAAAGAGAAGTGGTTTGTATTTCCAATTGACTATGTGCTATTGATTAGTCGATCGACAGAAAAATGATTGCCAACTATTTTGATAATAATAATAATTAAATTTTAATGCAAAACTGACAGGAAATGCTGTTTTCAGCCTCTCAAATATGGAGATTTTTCTTGCTTTTCTCTGTTTTATATCATATTAAACTGAATATCTTTAGGTTTGGACTGACATAACAAGACATTTAAAGGTGCTAATTGCGAAATTACGAGCATTAATATAGCAGCAAACAACGATATGAAATTTAAAGATGCAGAGGAATAATAAAGTAGAGTAACGTCTACCTGAGCAGAGAATGAAGTCACACTCCCTCAGTCTGTGTTGTAATCTGAGTTTCTCTCTGTTTTGTTTATGTAGCCGGTCCAGCCGCACGTGCATGTTAGTGCATGTGAGTCCATGTGAGTGTGTCCCACTGGCTAGCTAATCACCGCCGCTCTGCACTGCGCTCATACGGCGGTTACTGCTGGTAACCCATGGCGTCGTTGCGGAAGCGTAACGTCCACCCAATCATAAGCCCCATTCACACTGCCTGTTCAAGGTGGGAATGTTGTGCCATTATTCCACCTCACTGTTCTGTATGAAAGGTACAGAGGAGGAATGGGGGGACAGAGTTGTTCCGCCTCTGAGCCGGAAGCGGAGGGTGTCACAGAGCCGAGCCAACGTCTGTGTGAAAAGGTGAGCCGGCACAGCGGGACTACACGCACACACTAGATGCCCATGCTGTTGTGTTAAACGTCATGCCTCGTTTACTCCCGTGATGCTGGCGTGCTATCACTATTTTCTTACATTTTATAGACCAAACAATTAATTGATTAATCTAGGAAATAATCAGGAAATTATTTTGATTGCTGATTAATCTGTCAATTATTTTTCTGGATTAATCAATTAGTTGTTTGTTGTATAAAATGTCAGGAAATTGTGAAAAATATTAATCAGTATTTCCCAAAGCCCAAGATGACTCATATATTCAGTTTACTGTCATAGAGGAGTGATTTAAGAAGCTTGAATCTGAGAATTTTGACTTTTTTTTCCCTTAAAAAATTACTCAAACCGATTAATTGATTATCAAAATAGTTGGCGATTGATTTAATAGTTGACAACTAATTGATTCATCGTTGCAGCTCTCTTGGTTGTTTTAGTGTCTTTCAACTGTTTCACACCACCGAAAAGCCAGGCTATCATAGTGTCATCGTGTATTAAAAGTTTAGCTTTTAACATGTTTTGGCTCATAAGATTTAAATTGGGTTGGACACAAGTTTTTGGACATGACCAAAACTTTACTCCGTAGAGACAGTCATAAATATATTACATGAAAACGTGTCCCTGTGCTAAATGGAAACTGTGCTATATTTTGTCCTTAGGTTCTAAAATAAAACATGTAATTATCACTGTTGAACACAGACACTGTTGGAGTATTTCAGAAGTTCCATTGAGACCGCCTGTGAACCCTTTCTCATGTCTACTATTTAACCACAGCAGTTGAAATGTTCCACCTCCATTTTCCTCTGACAATATTTTCTATAGCCAAGTTTTAAACACTCTACATGTGGGAGGAGGGGGTGAGATTTCACATAGTTTCAGCAAAATGTGGGCAACCTTTCTGCCTCTCTCTTTGTTCCTCCCTGCGTCCCTCCTCTGGACTGGCCAATCCCTCTCGGCCATGAACGGAGTGAATGTCAGTACTGTGACAAACCCACTCTTTTACTTTCTACTGATCCCAATCTGAAGATAACTATCAGTGTGTGTATCGGTGTGTGTGTGTGTGTGTGTGTGTGCTTACTTGAGATGCTGGCAAGAGCAGGAAAGGTCAAGGGGATTGCAGGCATTTTGTGTATGTGCTTGTGCACGTATACATGTGTGCAGGTTGGCATGGGCGTAGCGCGAGCCTGACCCAGTTTGTCGTAAATTGGTTTCGCTCAGTGGAGCCTTAAAAGATCCATAATGGGCCTCAGTGGAAAGGTAGCCAAAGAAATAGAGAGAAAATGAAGGGAAAGGGAGAAAGAGAGAATGAAAAAAGGTGAAGAGAGAGAATAAACAGAGAAGTGGAGAAGGAAGAACGAGAGAAACAAATTGGTCAGGAGCAGCGGAGGCCACTGAGAGATGTTGCAGCAGTTCTGATATTACAGCAGTAATTGTTGTGTGTGAACCACAAGTAGGCCTTTAGAAATACAACTCTGTGTGTGTTTGGGTAAAATTTGATGTTGCAACTTTGGAAAACCCCCTTCTTAGGGTTAAAAGTTCACGGGGTCAAGAGTGTGTGTTAATGTCCGTGCATCCGTATGCAAAAGTATGTGTGTGCATGACTCTCTCTCTCTCTCTCCCCCCTCCTCTAGTATTTTCTGGCCCATTAGTTTTCAGGGTCTGTACAGCTTGAGTATGTAGTTGGTCAGTAATTCACTCCTTAAGTATATTTACGGCAATAAGTGGCTTTCTTTTGACATGTGGTGGACTGGTAATGGCCTCTAATTGCAAGAGAAAACCCATTTCCAAGCACTAATCTGAAAAGACACACATTTCTTTTTTTTCTTTTTTTTTGTGAGTGTACTCGCACACACATAAGCATACAGATTCATAAATGTAAACACATATGTGCAGACCAACATACATGAGAATAAATAAGCATGCACAAACCACCAGAAATGTACACAGAAGCACACGTGCACACTGGCAAAGCGGCCACACGAACACACACACACAAACGTCACCTGAGCTCTACATAATCCCGTAATGGAGCAGTTAAGAAACCAAACAGCAAATTTATGAAATGATCCTGACCATTGGCAGCACATTGGTCCAATTAGAGTGTTTATTTTTTGTGTATTTTTCCACAAACT
Source organism: Sebastes fasciatus (assembly GCF_043250625.1). NCBI lineage: Eukaryota > Metazoa > Chordata > Actinopteri > Perciformes > Sebastidae > Sebastes > Sebastes fasciatus. The sequence continues at coordinate 14,728,203 of NC_133811.1, read as the reverse complement.
TCTAAATATATTAAATATGGTTCAACAGGTCCTGAACTTGTAGGTATTTATCAACAGTTGAACATAAAGTGTCCTCCAGGGCTGGATTTTAAATTGGCACCAAACGTATTGGAATCTGTCTGAAACTCATTACTGCATGAGTTTAATAGTTTATATCACTGTGTTATGATATATAATGTTTGTATTAAACACACGTTTGTCTGATGTGCTGCATAACGGAGGAACACGGTTCACTGGTTTGAAAATCTGTTTATTTTTAATGTGATTTTGCATTGACATATGTATTGACATTGGGAAAGTATTCATATTAACATAGTGATATTGATTTAAACCATATTGTCAATTCTAGCTAGCACACTTAACAGACCCTTACATCTTTTTATTATACTCTTTGACATTTTACAACAAATCCTTTTAGGTTTTATTAGGTTCCAGTCATTAAATCTGTTGTCATATTAAACAAAAAGACACTAAAAAACAAAAACACTAAAAGAAACACTAAAAGCAAGAAAGTCAAATGTTATAGCCTGGATTATGTTATTTCCGATATGTAGCTTAAAGGTCCAGTGTGTAGGATTTTGGGAGACGTATTAGCAGAAATATAATATAATATTCATGATTATGTTTTCATTAGTGTATAATCACCTGAAACTAAGAATCATTAACTTACAGTGAGCCCTTCATATCTACGCCATGTTTCTCTGGTACCGCCAGCCGCCGTCCGACTTCTGTTACTCCTAAAGTAGTATTATTATGCTATGGATGGCCTTTGAGCGAGGCAAACGACGTTACCACGGTTTTACACTCGACGGCTCACGTTACCGCAATCTTGGAAAGGGAGGAGTGAGCGGAGGGGTGTTCAGTTGGTTGCAATTTGCAACCACACCACTAGATGCCGCCAAATCCTACACATTGTACCTTTAAGTGTAGTACCATTTGAGCTGGATATGAAACCGTAATACTTTTTGTTACTTACCAAAATATGTCTGTAGCCCCAAGTTTAGAAAAATGTTGAAAGCTGTCATCGAATGACAACTTGCAGAGCTACTCGAGTTCAATCGATAAACAGAGAACATGTGCTGTGAGCTGACAAAGAATGTGAAGAAGTGTACTGAAGTTGTGAGAGTTTAGTGGGTGACATACACTGTATAAAAGATGTGCGTAGTCTCCGTGACGTCACCCATAGGTTTCTGAAGAGCCGTTGTGAAGCTCAAAGTGGGTGGCTCTGGCCGTCGCAAACTTGGCAGTGACGACACAGCTTAACTCCCAGCTAATCCAAAAAAGGGCAAAGAGGTGGATCATCGATGGAGCTGAGGCGGGCCCGGGTGACACGGCAGAGCAGACAGCTAGCGACCCGGTACTGCACCCACCTGTCACTCAAAGCGGCCATTCCCTAAATTATGCATAACTTTAACCCTTAATATAATTTAAAAACCCAAACCGTTTTTTGTACCAGGCTGTAAACATGTTTATTTCTGCTGTAAAGTTGGACATTTTAACATGGGGGGGGGGTCTATAGGGATTGACTCACTTTTGGAGCCTCAAGTGGCCATTTGAGGAATTTCAGTTTTTGGCGCTTCATTTCTCAGCGCTAAAGGATGCCGCTTGGTGGGTGATGATTTAGTCAGGGGTGCTCAAGTCAATAATGGAGTAAATACAGTAACTACGTAAAATGTAGGATTGTTTAAACAGCTTAATGACACTATTTTCTTATTGGTAGTTGCCATAGAATTGTCTTTTGTTTTGTATAGTTTCTCCTACAAGTCATCAACCGGAGGGAAAGTATTACTGTGTTGCAAGGCAGCGGGATGAGGCTCATAGGTTGAGGTCCTTTAAACTTCCCTCAGTCAATTTACCCTGTGTCTGTCGTTGGAATTTTCTACAATCCAGTGAAGCAACGACGCATTCAAATAAAAACAGTGAGTGTAACACACTCCCAGTCTATATGAAACCGACATGACTGAGGGGTTTGTGGGCAGTCTTCAAGGTCCTGGAGGGAGGAATGTGGTTGCATGAGTGTGTGCTTTGCATGGTTAGGTACTTATATATATGTGCATATATATGTGTATGCAGCCACATATGGAAGTGCTTGTCTCATACATTGTTGTTGTTCCAGTCAGGCGGCTACAACAGACTGAACAGACCAGAGGGTGTGTGTATGTGTGTGTGTGTGTGTGTGTGTGAGAATGTTTTCTAAAGGCAAAATTCAAGGCAAATAGAGAATAACCACAGTGAGTGTACCCAGTGGTCTCTGAACAAAATGTACTCTGTTGTTTTTACTTTGAATCTGTTCAACTGAAAGTACATTTTATTGTCTTTTTATGTTTGGTGACTTCTGGACATGTGGAAGAGTGATTGCCTTGAGGTAGCAGCTTGTAGGGATACTATTTAAACCAAGTGTGAATGTGCTGTACGTACATGTTCACACACACGCGCTGTACACACAAACTTCAAGAGCTTCAGATCAGACTCTGGTTTTTGCTGTTATGATCTCTCCTCGTCTTTCCTTGCAGACACGCATAATCGGCCAAACGCTTCTCACTTTCACTCCTCATGAAACAACTCTGAGTTTGGCTTTCATCATCATCGCCCTCAAAAGGGCGCAGCCGTCACTCCCGTTTCACTCCCGAAAATTGATGCAGGGTCCCAAGCGGTTTCTGTCAAAATGGCCATGGCAGTCAAAACGCAGAAAGACTCTTGATATTAGAGAAATATAATGTGTTTCACAGTGCGTAAGGTATTCCAAGTGAGTCACAGATGATTGCAATTTTCCCCTATGACCACCGTATAATAAGGTACATGAACCCCTTCTTCATCTCCCTCTCTCTGGCTTTCTCTCTCTCTTTGGCAAAATGGCCATCATCCAAAATAATATTTGCCATCTGATGAGGGCTTGAGATGAGTAGGAATACAGTTTCATGCGTCCCTTTTTTCTCTTTTCAAGTCTTTTTTCCCCCTTTTTCGTTTGCATTTCGTTGAACTTGACTTTTTGACATGTGTGCCCCACCCTTCCCCCTCGTTGTTGCATTTTTTTTTTTATAAGTGTGTAAAACAACAGTGTGTCTTGAACGTTTGCCTGGGTGGTCTCACTTGTACTCCTCGATCCCTTCGACTCTCCAGGGATTTTCATTTGAGAGGGTTAGCGGTTCACTGCCACAGCTAGCCTGCAGCTCATAGCCCTGCTCCACTTTAGTTGTTTCAGTTTGATGTTTGTTAACCCTTTGTTTGGCATGTTTGTGCCTTTTTGACTGTGTTATACTCTACAGTTTTAAGAAATGGCACGTTTTAACAGTCCAAACCTTTTAACGCAATTAATCATATAAATCCCAAATATTATTTGTCAAGTCAAAATAAATCAAGTTTGTTTTCAATTGTTCTTCAGTCAACCCTGCTCATCAAATTTAACAGGCTTTCACTTTGGTCTTGTTGAGTCAAACTTTAAATTTCCAGATAATTATCACAGTTTATAGCCTGACAGTTGATTGAAGTGAAATTTGATAACCACGCTGGTTTGGCTGCAGTGAGGCATGCTGTTCTGCAACTCTCCAGCAGGGAGCACTCTTGGCACATATACTTGAGGCCTCCCTCAAAGTCTCACCAGCCAAAAGTGTCAGAGATTTTTATTAGAAATGAGCATCAGCTGGAATTAAATTATGGTATTATAAAATAACAGTTTTACAATTAATCTGAAAACATGTGCCGGCTTTTAAAGTCTTAATTTAATTGACAAAATTCCACTAGATGAAGGGGCAATGCTTTCTTTGACTCAGAATATGTATATTTATTTGACAGTGTTGCTGAGTTGCTGTGAGTAATTTTGTCTATTTTAGTCCAGAAGGATTCAACCCCAAGCACCTTTAGCAGGCCTATAAAAACTTTGTCCCATCTGTCCGTCCGTCCGTCCCTCATTAAAACAAAATGAAACACCATCGTCATCCAAGTGGCAAACGCGGACATCCAATCACCATCCGAGCCACACACACACTCGCAAACACACACAGTCCTATTTCTGAGTGACACAAATCCCGGCTCGGATGACGCGTTGAAAAGTGAGTCGATCCCACAGCGGTGATTTTATGTAAGACATTTTCTTTCTGTTGGTCTCTCTCTCTCTCTCTCTCTCTCTCATTCTCTCCCTCTCTCTCTCTGACTGGGTTTTTGACAGTTTGGAAAGTTTGAAGTCATGGGTTTTAATCAGGGTCTTGCGGCCGGGCTCAGAGCATGGCGTGGCGTGGCATGATGGCTCAGTTTAAAGATGTGGGTCTGGGTCGGGGCCAAGTCTGGGTGGCACTGCTAGAAAGAGAGAGGGGGTTGGGTGGTGGGGGGGTGAAAGAGAGAAGGAGATGGGGAGAGAATCCACTCCGACTGCTGCACCCACAGCACACAGCAGAGTTGGCTGCAGACTCCCGAAGACCTGAATGGGCTGCATTAACGAAAGCTGATTATGTGAGGGTATGCATGTGTGCATACGGTGTAGACTCCGGTGTACTTGGAACACACATACACAATGTTTGATCAGTTGAGGAAGTGTGGTGAAGAGATGAATCAATCTAAATCATCCTGCGGGTTTTAGCCTCACCAGTTTTACATCAGGTCTTGCTGCTAATGTTCGCTGAATACTTTTTACCCCTACTGTGGCAATCATGACTTGATGAACCATGATGAATTTTAAGCAATATTTTCTATTAAAAACAAATGGAAAAGCAAAAAACAGAATCAAATTAACAAACTGAAGTAAAAAGAGTTTAGAGGATTATCAGTGAAAAGTGTTTAACAAGCAATTACTTACTTAAAGAGCATGGCTGGTCTAACTGTCAAAAGAAGGACTGTGTATTGACAAGAATCTGGCGATACGATGCGTAGCATGATACAGGGGTTACTCAATATTTTGCGATATATCGCGTTTCTTATAATCTAATTTTAGGAAAGACTGTCATAGAATAAACCACCATATGCATAAAATCTGAGTAAAAATGTTACTTTACTTTTTTATGCAATCAGAACAGTGGGATCTGCATTGCATTTATCACAGTCCCGGTAACATCCAACATCATAGCAGTACTTTGTGACAGCACAGACACTGAGAGGGTGCATATCTTTGCAAATGAAATAATGCATTGACGGAGTTAATCTTTGCATGTAAATATTAATTAAAAATCAATACAGTATTTTTGAGAATCAATACAGTATCACAAAACACAATATCGCAATACTCAATATTTTTGATACATTCTTACACCCCCTAGTCTAAAGCATGAAAAATTATTTGGAGTTTTTATTTTAATCTCTGGGTCTATACTCGAAATGGGCCATGAGCTTGTTCCATATGGCTGAAAACATGATGTTTCTCCTTCAATGTCCCAAAGCAAAAGTAGGGATGCACAGATCCGATTTTGCAGTCCAGATACCAATATCAATACCTGGACTTTGGGTATCAGCCGATACCGAGTACCGGTCCGATACCAGTGTTTAATTAATAATCTGTATGCCTCACTGTGTGGAAGTGACTGGGATCCTTCTTTTATATGTGTAAGACAACATCAGGCTTGACTTAAACATTGCTTTCTTAACTTTGTAAAACAAACTGTAATAAATAAATACATAGATATAAATTCACTGAACTGTTATTTATTATTAAAACAATACATCATACACCAACAACTTGGTAAAAAATCTTCAAAATTCAAAATTTTGAATGCAGCAACAAATTGCTCAAAACTTAAACAGGAATTAAAATGCCAGTACATAATGTAAATAGTATATGAACATAGAATTGAATTGAATAGATCAGCCCCATTGTCACCGATACCCGATCCAGCTATTCAGTGTCAGAGTCAGTATTGGACCGATATCCGATCTGGTATCGGTATCAGTGCATCCTTAAGCAAAAGACTCAACTTGTTGAGCTTAATGGTGTGAGAACCTATAAGGCTTGAGAAGAGCCAAAGTACTGTATTCCCAGTGTTACTGTTTGCATTATGCATTTAGTGTAGAGAAAGAGAGAGTGTGCGTGTGTTCTAGATTTGTACAGGATAAAATGGATAGATCTGCACACCAAATAGCTGCCGTTACAAGGATTTTTATTATGCTGTAAAGTTTCGAGCACCAGGCTCTTCCCCATCTGTTTTATTCTGCTATAATTGTTTAATCCAGCACCCATCCTATCGGATACTAAATGTGCGTGTCTCACCGTGTTTTACTAGATTTGTACAGAATCATCCTATAGATGGGTATCTTTTTATAAATGTTCATGTCAAAAATAATTCCCCCTGTGGCAAGGCCTGTCATATTACATTTGATTTATCTCAACATTGCGTCATTTTTACTTGTGACCTATATCATTATTTCAGTCGTATAAAATCATTGTGGTTATATAAATTTTGGCACTTGGATAACACAGATTATATTACTGGAGGTGGGACGAATTAAAGCGAGAAAATTCCCCTGATGCCTCGGGTCATTTGTAATATACGCAGAGGTGAAGTGGATGCAGTGTGCGTGTTGTGTCTGTCTCTGACAATAAGAGTTGTTCTCAGTGAAGTCAATGCATAGTGTGTGTGTGTGTGTGTGTCGTGCCAGGGCCACATTAGAGGAGCCTTTCAAGTCATGTCGGCCTCCTCCTACTCCTCTGCATAGTGCTTGTGTTGTGGTCTGCTCGACAGCCAACCTCCCAGAACCCCTGCGAACTGTGTGTGTGTGTGTGTGTGTGTGTCCATATGAATAATGTTGTAGGGTTATTCCCAGTGCGTGGGATCCCCCAAAATCCTGCCGGATTTCTCTTTTGTGTCCCTCTTCCTGTTTCCGCCGCCTCTTCTCTATCATATCAGTTTCTCTCTCTCTTTGTGATTTAATACAGTAGAGATCTATAAAAATGATGAGTTCTGTCAACTTTGATTGTGCGTGACTCAGTTTAGCAGTCACCTCCATACTGCTATAATAAGTCTGCGGCTCTGCCCCCATAATGTAGTCGATGACAAACTCGGGGCCTGGTCTCATCCTCCCCTCTACACACACACACACACACACACACACACACACACACACACACACACACACACACACGCAGCTCTTTGATAACTATGCCAATCGCTCCAAGCATGCGCTAACACATTTCAGCACGCCAGCACTTACTGTGGATTGGGTTCAGAATAAAAGGTTAGCGAGCGCTTTGATCCTTACCAAACAGAACACATGCTAACACATTATTGCCGTGACACACCGTGCCATTGTGCTTTATGTACTAGCCGAAGGGCAGCAGAAGACAGTGTGTGTGTATACATCTTTTTTATATGCTGTCAGTATCTTTAAAAACTTCTCTCCACATGCTCGATAGTAGCCGCCTACTGTGAAATAATACAAGATGTTTAAGCTAATGAAACTCTCAGCGGCACGTCAGCCTTCATTAAGACTATGTTTTTCTTTATTCCACAAAACAGATCAGCCCATTACTCTCACTTGAACTATTCCACTCTTGTGTTGGTTCATAAAAGCAATAACGATGCTGCTTATTCTGTTTAACAAGAGCGTCACGCACTGAAAAACATGTTGAAGAAGTGTTAATTTGCCTCAAATACAGTAGCTGGTTGCATTGTAACTTCCTGTCTGTCTGAGAGGATTCAGAGTGATCTGTCTTTGGAGGAGCTCTGTGTAGGGGCAGGAAAACAAGCACAATTTCAGAATGTCATAAGCACATATAAAATTACTTATGATGCTTTATATTTTAATTTGGAGGTATTGGCAAATGTTGCAGAGTTACATAAACAATAAAAGAGATTAGTGTTTTGCTGGATATGCTATTTGTGATGCAAAATATAAGAACAGAGAATACTGTAGTTTTTACTATGGTGTTTTGTTCCACTGTTAAGCATTATATCGCACACAATTGATTGACAGAAAATCAGCCACTATTATTATAATTGCTTCAAAGTTAAAGTATTTTTTTGTGGGCGAAAATGAGAATGATTCACTGGATTCAGCCTCTATAATGTGAATATTTATTCTTCTATGATGGCAAGCTAAATATTTTGTCTGTTGGTCTGTTGGTTTGGACTAAACAAGCAATTTGAAGATGTCAACAAGGATCCTGATAAATTGTGATGGTCATTTTTCACTTTTTTATTTTAAAGACCCAATAATTAATCAAGAAAATAATTGGCAGATAAATCAATAGTGTTAATATTTGTTGCTGCTCTTAAGAACTGTTCGCATGGGACACAAAAACCCACATTTCTAATTTTTGTTTTGTTTTAAATTATGACTCGCTTGGAATCATAAATTTTGAATCATTTTGTTAAACAAGCACACGATATGATCATATTGTCACTATATGATTCCAATACAAGTTGATATAGACTAACCTTTTCTCTCCTGATAATAATTCTGACACCTCAACTCAGGGTATCTGCCAGTAAACCCAATATACCGATCTGATTCCAGTGCTCCCTTTCCCCCAAATTTAAGACCTGTAGATCCTGCTGATAACTTAATGGAATCATTTTTATGTTAAGTAACATGAAAATTCAGTCGGCTGTCTGTAGTGACTGAATGTAATGCTAAATTTTGTATTAATATTGACAAAGAAACGTAATGACCGATATTAGGGCCCCTCTTAGTTGATAAGTCGAGTAATCGTTTTGGTCTTAGTCAACTAAGATTTCTTTAGTCGATTAGTCGTTTTTTATGCTTTTTTCATGCTGAATAACTTATACCAAGAGACTTATGAGCACGTCTCTGGTAAACACAAGATTTAAAGTGGTGCTTTTGTGTGATTCTTCGTGGAGAAACTCTGGTTTCACAGATCTGTCGATTAAATCAACTAATCGATAAGTCAACAAAATCGGATGAGTATTAGTCGACTAAGAATTTCTTTGGTCGAGGACAGCCCTAGTTGATACCCGATCTGCTCAATCTGAGCATCTGGTACGGATCGGTGCATCCCAAAAATATACGATAATATATTGAATTATTGTTTCAGCCCTAACTGACAGCATATTGGCCATTTTCCAGCATAGTACTTATGAAGAGGCTGACAGAGCATATGAAAGGCTATGTTGTTACTTCCATCCCTTTTTTGCAGTGAGTAATATTTCTGTGCTTCCAAACAATTTCACAAATTCAGACGTTTGTGTGTGTGTGTGTGTGTGTGTGTGTGCGTGCGTGCGCGTGCGCATATGCATTTACAAACACCTTTACACATTTGTGTGTGTGTGTGTGCTTGTGTTTGTATCTCCACACTGTGAATCTGTGTGTCTACATACCTGCTGGGTTGTGCTGAATTGACTGGGCACGGTCAGCATGAGTAAGCAGTCAGGGGAAGATTGAGGCAGCCAGATGCGGCGGCCCTGGGCTACCGAGGATATCATTACTCCGGGTGTGTAGCTGGCCAAAATGGGAGCCCCCAAGCGGAGTTTCATCAAGGTGGACCCCCGTCTGTGGCGAGGGGGAGGATACCAGTTAACCTGTTGTCCTGCAGTGAGGAGCGGTATTAAGCGGCAGGTGGACAGAGAAAGCATCCCGTGACTGATGCTTTCTCAGTCACACCTGTAAGTGTGCAGATACTTACAGGGTAGCAGGCAGACATACTCAAACTGTGGAAGATTGTCTCTTTTGATTTCCCCTCCCTGCTTCTTTTGCAACTCAACAGGAAACCCTGTAGCGCCTCTGTGTGCGTTTGCATGCACATTTTACATAAAGTTTTATATCATCATTTCCAACCCATGAGTCCTACTTTCCAGTATCATTTACCGCTTTTGCTTCACTTACATACACAGAAATGTATCTCTGAAAATTTCCACTCAAAGGAAATAGCCGGGATATTTTTGGTGCGGGACTCTGACAGAACAACTTGATGCATGGCCGTTGGCAACGACATCAGCAGTATCTTCATACGGGAATTGGACCGTCTCCCCTCGGTGAGGTAACCCATAGGCCATGAATCACGCTGCCTTGCTCCAGAGTCCTGTGGTCCCGGGGGTTGACAGTTTGACCGCTCCTCAATGTGGTCTCTTCTCCTCTACTCACGCTCCTCCCATCGCCATCACCACACATTCCAACCACCGGACCGGTCACGTAAGGTCAAGAAAATAGAATAGAAGTTTGTAATGTATCTTCCCAATGCTGGTTAGCAGGACCCCGATGGCTGATTCACACCCTGAAGCCTTTGCAGATTAGTGACAGCATTGATGAGACTGATAGATGACAAGAAACCAACATTTGAGAGAAGTAAAGCTTTTACAAACTGAAGCATGGCGGGAGAAACAAAAGGGCCTGAAAGAAGGGTATTGCTGTGCGTCTCTGTTTGCTTGTCTGTTTTGGCAGCTCAGACATGGAGCTAGTCTGGCAGTCTGCCTGTCTGGTCCTCTCTGGTCTCTCTTCCATACTGGTGGGTCACTGGTGTTTGGATCACTACAGCTGGCTGTTAACCACCAACTTGGCCAGAGCCTCACCGCTGTGTGTTTGATTTAGCTTAGTCATGTATTATAGACACACAGAAAGTCATATATCAAATCTTTAACTTGAAAAGAAAATACGAAGACAGGGTGAGAGAAGGATGTACCGGGAAGCCTAAAACCATGAGTAAAATAAAGCAGAAATCATTGCAGTCATAATAATAAAATTGCTCCACCAATTATAATCGTATTTGCACCTTTTTAAAGCTGCAGCAGTGAGTTCATCAAAAGCTTAGGCGAGCCCAAGTGATGAATGAACAGTTCATCCGGTGCAAGAGCGGCCCTTGAGCAAGTGGTTTTAACAGTGCCCCGAGCCATACTCCAGCTGAGTTAAACACACCCCGACGTGTGTGTGTTTCTGTGTGTGTGTGTGAGAGAGAGACATGACACGTCTGAGGGGTGTGATGTAGTCACTTCCTCCCACTGGACTGAGCGACTGTTGTCAGCTTGACCCTGCGCCAGTTAACCCCTCGCCACCCCTGGCACTGCAGGCGAGGGCCCCGGCCGGGTGTGTGTTTGAGAGAGAGAAAGAGAGACGGATTGTATGTATGTGTGTGTGTGTGTGTGTGTGTGTGTGTGTGTAGTGTGTAGTGTGTGTGTGTGTTGGCAGACCACAGGTGTCTGGTCACAGTGTCAGGGTGTTAAGAGGTCTACTGAGAGGCCCCCCGACTCTCGGCATCTGTTTTTCGGAGGGAAGGGAGCGACAGAAAAGAGGAGGAGAGGTTGGCAAGGGTTACCAACACATACCCTGAGGGGTGTGGGGGCTTGTTGGGGGGGGGGGCAGTAGCTGACAAGCAGGTGCCTATGTTGACAGTAACCCTTCATACTTGAACCCCACCTCTTCCCAAACACACACTGCACACACTTACAATAAATCCTAGAGAGGCAAGCGTAATTGCAGAGCCTGATTGGAGGGAATGCAGAGGGAATCCCCTTTTACACACACACACATCATTGGATCTTTTTGCTTGGGGTCACAGGTCAGAGAAGGAGAGGAGAGCTCACACAACTCTGACATTTCCTGCTGTCTGTGTGTGTGTGTGTGTGTGTCCGTGTGATTTGCGTGCACAATGTCCACACATGCGGACCATGTGGACACATGCTACAGCTACAACACGGGTTTGGGCACGGGCGTGTTTCCTGTTATATTTCTTTTCCCAACACAATGTATACTTAATATACATGAGCAACAGTTATAGAAACTCTGCAGCATTTATGATTCACTCTTCTAAAAAAAACTAAAAACATCCAAGTGCGTGTGTTTGTAAATGAAACCCATTTGGACCAAATGTTAGTTAGTCAGGTGTACCGGTGCATGTCTGGGAATGATTATTTTGCTAAGAAGGGGGGGAAGGCAGCACACAGCGGGAGGTCGAGGAAAATTGGAACAGCTGTTGATTAACATGAATGCTCTCTCTCTTTCTTTTTTTTACTCTCTTTCAGTGGAGGAGGAAGAGGAAGATGAGGAGATGATGGAGGCGAAGCCAGGCCCTGAGTCGGAGCAGCAGGATGAAGATGACAACAGGGAAAACAAAGAAGGTACAAAGGTTGTGTGGATGATGGGAGAATAAAAATGGTCAGCTATTATCATTTTAGTGATCCTTAACCACCTCATTATTTCAGGTATAAGTTTTCTGAAGTTTCCTCCGGTATGAACTAAAGAGGACGTATTATGCTTATTTTTAGGTGCATACTTGTATTTTGGGTTTCTTCTAGAACATGTTTACATGCTTTAATATTCAAAAAACACTTAAAAAACACCCCCCTCCTGAAAAGCCCAGTCTGCTCTGATTGGTCAACTGAACCAAACCCTTCGGAATCCGCTACAGCTCCGCTCTAAAGGCCCTGACACACCAAGCTGACGGTCAGCCGTCAGACAGTTTGGGTGTCCGTCGATCTAGTTTTTTCGGTATGTCCCGCACCGTTGGCTCTAGTCTGCCCGTCTCGGAGGCTTTTCAGCCAATTCAGCATGTGGAATCGGCGGCGAATCCTGTCGATGAGAGAAATCGCTCTGATTGGTTATTTAGCTAAAGCAAATCCGTGCACAAGAAAAGAAACGGAAGTAAGGAAAGCAGGCGAGTAAAGTCAAGAGGAAAAACACAGAAGGCTCTTCTCATTTTTCATCTTCATCTCATCTGATCATTCGAATACACGTATATTTTCACAACGACATGGCCATCTGGAAGTGGCGGTGAGGGTGGTGTGAAAATGATCTGCAAACGCCGCTTTGATCATGTACGTATCAGTACAATGTCTTGTATAGCCGCAGTCCTTGGCCTTCTGGCTTTTTGAATGACAAATACAGACTACCGCCACGTTATTTCCGCAGAGTCATTTCCTCTGCAAACTGACCATCGGCTGTCGTCTTTGCAGTGTGTTCCGATGCAACTTGTCGGCCAAGACGAAGGCGACGCCACAGTCGGCCTTCATCTCCGCTAGTTCTTTGATGTCTGCTTGGTGTATCTGGGCCTTAATTAGCTTTGTTTGAGGGTGTGCCAAACCAGCCGCTAGGCAGGTATTATGACAAATGTGTTACTTGGTGACATCACCACGTTACGGAAGAAAGGGCAGGACTTCAATCAAGGCGTTTCCGGCAATTCAGGAGCAGTGTTTCTGTGGGGGAGAGTAACTCCTTTTGGCATGAACTTTGGGCTTTGTAACTTTGCAGACCTTTTACATGCACAAAACATATATAACACACTAAAGGAAAGGGAAAAAAGCACAAAAGCATAATAGGTCCTCTTTAACTTTATTTAGCTGTTAGTTGTACTCCCAATTACTGCAAACACAAAACTTCCCATTCTTTATCCTCCGGTCTCTTTGTTCCCTCAACTTCTCACATGTTGTTGGTCAAACTGTCACGAAACACGGTCGCTTGTGTGTGACACCCTCTGCCAGTCGGTGGGTGTATCAGATGGAAGGGTGGGGGTAGGTTACGGTGGAGGTTAAGGCGGGTCCAGCATATCAGCTCCATGGCATGTGGAGGTCAGCACTGATTAAAAACCTGTCACATGACCCCGAGACCACACTTCAAAGTGGAGAGGAATGGAGATGTGCGTGTGTGCATGCATATGTGGATGGTTGATGTAGTAAAATATGTAGAAAAAGGCCGTGGGTGGTTAAAAACACAACACGTGATAGACGCACAGATGGAGAGACATATTCATATTCAGATACATGCGCATAAACACAATCCTGACTGCACTGAATGTGACTCAAACACACACATAGACGGCACACACGCACTCATAAACACACAGTCATCCGTCTCCTCTCCATCCTGGCCTATTAGAAGGTCTGGCCTTTGATCTCTGCCACTCGATTCACTGGGTCTTTTCTGACAACTCGTAAGAAATACAAAGGGATGGGGGGATCAAAGTCAAGAGGCAGGGTAAAGGTCGATATATGTGTGTCTGTGCATGCTTGTGGGTGTGTAAAAATCGCATGTGTGCTTGGGGACAGTGACTTCAAAAACCGGACGCCGTGCTGTGCAGCTATTACGTTCAAAGGGAGGCGTCCCGCTCAGAGGGCTTTGTTTTTCTCTTGTTTATGAAGTTCTTACTGTAGGGTTTTATTAGAAAAGATGCATTAGGAACTGTTTGTAGTTTATGATGTCCTGGATGTGATTCTGGTTTTGATGGAGATGAAGTGAATGCTAATCTGACATCGGAAGCAAATGATGTACTATTTTTTGCAGAAGTATACATGATAATCCTGCGTACAGTACAGTAAGATAGCTGTACTATTGTCAGTGATTAAAAGTAGAATGCCACAATGTCAGTTTAATAGAACAAATATATATTTTTCCGCTCCAGGCTCTTGAACAGCAATTGAGAGAAAACATACCTGTATTTTTACTTTATACTTATATTTACTAGCTGTCATAATAAATACCATATTCTTTTTTTATTTGTAAATGTTGCACAAGATGTAGTGAACATGTACTTAAAATAATATTTCCATTTTTGTTAAATACACATATACAACAAACAACATGTCCATTCACCCGTCCCACCCGCCACACGGTGAGTACAAACCTAGAGGAGCAGAAAGAAGAAAAGTAAACATATGAACAAGGTCACATTTAGCCAGACACAATGTCTTAATAAAAAAAAATACAATATACAATCATAATGACATGACATATACCCAAGAACCCTTCAAACATTTTGAGTGGCATTTGGAGAGAAACGGAGCACCCAAACTATTACCCTGTTATAAATACAAATTGACAACACACTAATAGTGATAAATATAGAAATAACTACAGTAATTGTTATAGAATAGACATCTATACAAGTATATGAGAGAAACAAACGAACAAAAATAAAATATATATATTAAATACAGAAAATAAATCTAAACGTCTCTATTGGTTAAACTACCGGCATATACTGTATGCTGTGGTCTAAATGCCATATTCAAATGCATTATTATTTGTTTATAAGATAAGTGGGCTTACCTTAAAAAAAGAAAAAAAGAAGGAGTTAAGTGTAATGTATACTCTAAATAAAAAAAGAATAGAGAAGGGAAGAGCTGCAACTCCCTAGATTAAACAGCAACAACTTATGTCCGTTACTATTTGCGGTGTTATTGATTATATAAAACTTTTGCCAGAAATAAAGTATATATGCTTTGATAATCTATTAGTCATCTAAGTTAATTTCCAAGCAAAATACCATACATTCCCTGCCTAAAGCTTCTCAGCTAGAAGGATTTGCTTATAGTTATAATAAATGTAATATCTTTGGGATTTGGACTATTGTTCGGACAATAGAATAAGTTTTAAGATGTCACTTTTGGGCTTTAGGTAAGTGTGATAGACATTTATAGAACAAACAATAGCTGAGAAAATTTGTGGGATTCATCTATAATGAAAATAATTGTTGTAAATCCAGGTGTCCTGTGGTTGCCCAATGTATGCGCATAAGTCTTTCTCACATGCTCGTGTCTTTATTCCTATGTTCCTTCCACCAGGCTCATTTCCAGTTCTGCGGGAGCTGACGGAGGAGGAGAGGCAGCAGATCCTGCACTCCTCTGAGTTTCAGAGTTTCTTCGACTGCAGCATCCGGGTGATGGAGAGAGCGCTGGCCGAAGACGGCAACATCTTCTTCAACTACAGCGGCCGGGACCCGGAGGACAAAGAGGGGTGAGCAGGGAGGAGGAGGCAGGGAGGCGGAGTGTCTGTGTTTGGATGTGAGAGCACATGTGAGTGTTTACTTGCATGCCTCAAACTAAGAAATGTGCAAAGACTGACTCATGCCCACTGTGTCACTCTAGGGGCTCCTTTGTTCTTCAAAATACATATCTGACTGCTTATGTCACGCTCCCAGGGGGTTAAAAACTCCTGTGAACTGACAACCATCATGTCTTAAAGAACATTGTCTTGCCATTAGAAGAGTTGCCTCCAAACGGAGGTTATCAAAGTGTTGGTTGAAGTTATAAGAGTCATAAGTGCAAGCTGTTTTAGTATACTGCTCTGCTATTATAGAGGAATGCAGCTCACTTCAACTTTGACCACTGCAGCCACAGAGAAGTATCAAGCCTGTGGTCAAATAGAGATTATGTCTAAAACAGGCCACGGCCCAGTGCTTAACATCAGTCCTCTTCTTTTTTCCATGGACATGCTATTTATGAAATTGCAACAACATAACCTATATTTCACTACCTTGTGTCATTGCTATTCATTTGCGGATCATTCGCACTTCTTAGAGTACAGAATCTGTTTTAATTAATTAGTCTATTTACAACTGAAGGTCTGGTAACTTTTCCCTGACAGAGTTGACATGAACAAATAGACACAAACACAAAACTGTGGTGATACAACTTTCTAAAATGACGCAACAATCTGCCTACTGTAGGATCTAGTTTGACCACAGGCAACATGCTGGCTGAAATTACTGACTCACTAGGGTGAACAGCCAGTCAGACTGCTCTCTCTCCAAATCCTTCCAATATGCTGAATCAGCCGATGGCCGCTGTGTAGGGGCTGACTAGAGCCAACACATCTCAAAAACTTTAGGCAACATCGACGGCCAACTGTCGACTTGGTGCGTCAGAACCCTTAAAGGCCTTTTGTGAAGATTAGATGACATTTTATTTCAATCACTGAGCTTCATTAACAAATACTGTCTATTTGTCTTGTGTGTTAGACACAAAGACATCACCTATTTCGTAAAACTTTTGTTACCAAGGTGTTCTTTGGACTACTTTGGACTTTATCTCACTATAGTTATGTATTTTCAGTAAATTTTTATTTCTGATATGTCATGATATATGCATGAATTCCACTTTTAGTAATCAGTTAAGTGTAGTTCAGCTCTGTGATTGAATCAGTGATTAGTGTCAGCCCTAACCGCAATGCAATAAGGCTAAAAAGCTCCTCCACTTCACCTCCGAACTTACTATGGCTGGAACACTTTGTGATTATCCAGATTGAAGGTACCTTAGCAGTAATCACAAATGACCAGTGTCCGGCAGTAATGCGTTACTCAGTAATATCGTTAGTTTTCCCAGTAACGAGTAGTGTAAGGGATTACAATTTCTAAAACATTAATTATATTACAGTACTAATCCAAGTAACGCTGCGTTACCAGAACACGATTCGTTTTTTTGTGCCAGGAAGGCTTATGTTACGATGACGTGAACACATGGCAGATCAGGATGCATCTTTGCGTCGAGTTGAACTTTGGTGAGCTTTCAGGCGAATATCACCCCGGGCAAAAGCATGCATTGCACCATCAGTTCAATATTTGGCAACCTTTGTTGAAATTTGAATAATAAATGCCAAGTACAAAGTGGTAGGTCTCTTATGTGCACGGACTGTGTGGGCGTCTCCATGCGCACCTTCTATTTTGGTTCATGTATGTGCAGCAGCGCAACGTGCAAAACGGCCATGTGAAGGTGAATATATACATCAGCAGGTGTGGTGATAATTAAATACTCTCTCTCAACCAGTCACATCACTGGTCTCATAGTTGTAAAAGAGGCTATGATGTGCCCTGGTAACATCTCCTTCGTAAAAAAGCAGTGAATTTATTACTAAAAGGAGTAAAAAGTAATTTATTACACTTCCTGATTAAGTTGCCCAACACTGCAAATTATTTTTTTTCCCCAGCAGGTTATCTCACGTTATCTCTACCGTCTTTTTTCAGAGACTTGGGTAGCGGTTCCAGTCTGTCCTTCAGTCGACTCTTCTACGATGAACACTGGTCGAAACATCGCGTGATCACCTGCCTTGACTGGTCTCTTCAGGTGAGGCCTGTAGCCTGGTGTATGTCACTTTGAATTCAAACGATGCATTAACATTATGTCCTTTCATTTACCAAAACTATGCTTTCTACAATTGTAAGTGTTGGTACCAAATAAGTAGGTGTTAAGCATCACTATTAAAAGATGCACTTTCATCCCCCCCTCTCTCTCTCTCCGTCTGTCTGTCTCTCTCTCTCAGTATCCTGAGCTGCTGGTCGCCTCCTATAACAATAATGAAGATGCTCCTCATGAACCGGATGGCGTTGCCCTCGTATGGAACATCAAATTTAAGAAGGCCACACCAGAGTACATCTTTCACTGTCAGGTACTTATCAAACCTCTCACATATTTCCATAAACTAAACAATACGATGGCAGTCATGATTGCAGGTTACTGTAGGGAAGAAGTTAGTTTTACTCTTTGGGTTTTTTCCTCTGTTTTGTGAGTGGTTAGTTGCAAGCATGAATCTACAAAGAACTGCCATGCAGAAAAAAACAACAAAACATCTTCCATATTCCTCTCATCTCCTTGTTTGCCCCTCTTTTTCTTACTTTATATGGCAACCCAACAGTTGTTCCATCTGGTAATCTACAGCTTTTCTACCCTATAATGACAGCACCTTTGTGACTGAAAAATAAAGAGTGAAGGAAAAGGAAATGAGAGGCAGCTCCACAGGCATTCATTTGACCCTCCAGATTGGATTATAGCTGAACGCTGCCACTGGAGGCCAGTTTTAATGGAAGAAACTTGGGTTTTGGTGGGAAAGAAACTCATTGACGGGTGAGATGCTAATAGCAAGTGACGCTGAGAAAACGGTAGGGTGGAGAGAAGGGATAGAAGGATTGGGTGTGAGGGCTTCACGGCTCCCACGAGACAGGCGAGGCCATATAGAGACGTCTTGGTAGTAAAATGATGTGGCCTACCACTTCCTAATCCAATGCTGCCACATGTGTGTGTTAGCCCACCCACATTGATGCTGCGCCTAATGTCAGCAGAGCTGTGTTTCCCAATAAGTCTTCCACATACACGTCACTGTAAATGTGTCAATACACCTGTAGGTAGTATTAATGTTACAGGCATTCACCTCGCTGCTCAGAAATAATGTACACACATGCTCTCACATTTTAAGCTTCATTCAAACAAGGGAAACAGATTTTTTTCTCCTTTTTTCAAACCACATATTCCTGCAGGCCGCATGCTGCGTGCAAATATTTCAAGATGAAGCTTGCCATACAAGTCTAGCTCCATAATGGATTTTTAAAGCACTCCGTTCTTTCACTGCACCATAATTTATGCCGCTGCTGAAATCCATGTGGTCTTACGGATAGATTACAGCGATGCATCTTGTAGCTGTACGATTCAGTAGTTTTTCCATGTGGGTTCTCTGACGAAATACGTACCGTACATCTGACTTTATTAACAATGTGGTTTCGGAGCATGCTGATCTGTGACTCGTCAGTGTTGGATATTAGACATTTGGGAACACGGATATTTGTGTTAGCAGCTGATAAAATGCTCAGTTTATCAAAAAGGGGCAATTAGCTGTGCACAACAGAGCTGAACTGGGATCACTGGAATACAATGGCGTCTGTTTTGCATTGAAAAAACTGAGAAATAGTTATCCGTAACGTCACACTGTATTGTCATTGGTGTTTGTTTTTGATTCCCCAACTCATACAAACCACTTCTTCAAACACAGTCGTCGACTTGTCCACATGCTGGGATGTGTTTTAAGTGAGCGTTTACTGGAAAGATGTGCATTAGATGAAGTGATATCAGATGGAGAAAAGACAGAAGAAAAAGTGAGAGAGAACAGAAACTCCCAAGTGCCCCACTTTCCTACCGCCCCCATGTTAGTCAGTGGGTTAGTGTGGCCTGGGGCTGTGCCACGGTCTTTTCATGAGGGGAGAGAGAAAAGTGAATGACAGAAAAACAGAGAAAGAAAGATAGACTGGGGAGCAAATGTAGACTTAGAAATCATATAAACAGTGGAGGATAAAAGGAGAAATAGAAAAGAAAGAAGAGGTTGCAAGTCATTTGGAGTCAGCCGTGACTTCCCCTGTCACTGTTGGATCTGGATGAAAGGAGCACAGGAGCGGTTAGACGAGAGGAAAGAGGAGTAGAGACATTTTTTTCTTGCTCTTTCTTTCTGTGAGGCCTTTTGCAAACAGTCGCGACTCCCTAGTTAGCCGCGGATCAGATGGCTCTTAATGTGCGAGCATGTTCTGCCGTTTAACCCCCCAAAACCACAGGGCCGGGTGCCTCTTCCCCTCTCTTTCTCTACTTTCTCCTGTTTTTTCTTTTCACCTTCCACCTCCACCATCCTCCGTTAAAGGAACAGAGAGGCAAGCTGTTACTCCTTGCATCTGTTGCAGCTTTCATCTGGTGGATGTATAGGTAGATGGCTGAATACTATCTGTGCGTATAGGCACATGTTAATGTGAGTATCGTACACACGTGTAAAGGTTGTGGCGCGGAGGATACAAAAGGATGACAGTGCTGCGTCGGTATTGGAGGGTTGAGGTTTTGTGGTTGAGGTTTGGTTCAGCAGGGGCTTTATTGTATAAGGCTATGGCTTATAGAAGGCTTCATGTTTCAGATGGGGTTTTGGTGAGGTCAAGCTTCTATATTTCTTGTCTGGCTGTGTGCAGTTTGGTGAATGGGCTTAGCAGTGCAGAAACTCTCTTTTTTAACAACACACAAGCTCTTATTCAGGGTTTAAATGTTTCTGCCTAAACAAGGAAACATTTTCTCGTTGGGGTTGGATAATCTCAGTTGTTTCCAATGCGGTTTTATTTGTTGGACTTTTCTGAGCTGTATTTTGATACAGGTTACTGTTATAAAGAACTTGTTTTTTGCACTGGACATTACACAATTAGTTCTTAATCTGCTGTTTTTTGTACTTTGCAGTAGTATTGTCGGGATGCCCTTGACTCGCTGGTGTGGTGCCAAGTAAAACATTTAAAACCTGGTGTAGGTTTGATTTTGTGAGTCTCAGTGTGTCTGACATAAGAGAAGTGCAATCTGGGGTTGTGCTCTAGCTTTTTTGGCAAAATGCAGCAGTGTTGTAATATTGCAATAGTTAGACAGATAGGTCCTGGCTTGACAAATGGTGTTCCCTTGTGGACTAAAGAAATCTGACAGTTATACATTCAATGCTCTATCTCTTCCTCTTCTTCCAGCTTTGCTTTCTTTACGCCGAATTTCACACCAGAGCAGTGGCGAAGTGCAGCCGCTGGCGAACTGCCATGCAATGTCTATGAAAAGCCGCGGCAGCCGCTCCCGAGCTCAGCGAGCTACGGCCGTTCGATTCTGCGGTGAAGTGCAGCCAAACAAAAGTTGAGAAAGGTTTCATTTTTAGCAGCGAAGTGCAGACAGAGAGGACCCGCAGCCTATCAGTAAACAGATCCTGTGACTCATGTGACATCTTGACCTATGTTACTAAAGAATTTCTTCCCGCCTGAAACAGATGAACACACCTCTAGGCTGCAGAAAAATTTAATTTTGCGGCGAGCCACACTTCGCTGCTGCCTGGTGTGAATTTGACGTTAAGTGTAAAGTAACGTAACTAACCTTACACCTCTTTATTACAGCCATTCACATGAATACTGTGGCTTTCACGCTTGTTATCATTGGTTGCTTGGTCAGTTGCTTGTAATGTTGATAATGAAATTCCTTTTTTTGGCTCTTGGGACAAAAACTAAAATATTAAAAGCAATTGAAAGTCAAATTTCTGAATAATTTGACTGCAGATTTATAAATTCTATTTCTAGTAATAAATGGTATTTAGCTTCACTGGAGATATTAAAAAAATCTGGTAAAAACAGCTTTCATATATAGATCCAGTTTTATATTTACACATCTTTAAACATTTGGTTAATTATGTCCCTTTTTCATTTAGCTATTGTTGTGCTTTGCATTATTTTATGATCTACTTTTGGGTTATGTAAAACTTATTTTATTCTTACAAACTGCACTATGCAAATGAAATATATACATATAGTATATACAGTATATATATTGTTCTCAAACTGCTTAATTCTAGACAGTGAATAAACTATATCTGAAATTAAACAGTATCTCTGTATACTAGGAGGCTTTTTACAATCCCCTCAAGGACCCGTGGCAGTTTCATGACCCCACTTTAGGAGCCATTGATCTGTAATATAGTGGAGGAAGTGTGTGATCCATCAGTGTGTGGGTTGGGTTTGTACTATAGGAAAGGGGCTGCCACTGCTGTGGATTCTGGTACCAGTTGAGCGTGTCTCCCCTCATCACGGCCGTCTTAGCAGTTGGACCCATCATCACCCTGTCCCAGTTGGGTCCAATCTTGTAACTTCACACCAGCCTCTCAAGTGGGCAAAGTCACACCACATTAAAGGGCCCGTTTGACTTAAAACCTCTGCTGAACCCCCCAAACCACACGCCTGCCTGTAACAACCCCCGCCACTACTGTCATATCCCATTGGACTCAGTCATATTTTTATTAATATCTTGCTGCCTTGCGTCGGTCCCTAGGCCTTTAACACTTCCAGAAAGTTTGAGTAAGAGAAGCAGAGCAGGGGGAGAGTGGGAGGGAGGGTGAGGGTAGAGAGGTTGAGAAAGAGAGAACAGTGCAACGGCAATAATCACACCTTTTTTCATTATTCCTTTTCTAAGTGGGAACCCATGTGAAATTACACTGGAAGATGAAGTTGCATTGTGTTCAGAAAGCTTAACAGATAAGTCCTGTAAATGCTCGCTGAACACATGGGTTAAGACTTTTGTGACTGTATTTGATTTGTGGCACACTAAACAGATGTAGCTTCTACTGGCAAATAATTGTGTTGAATTTTGCGGTAAATTAGATTATATTGTACAACTCTGGCTGTACTGATCGGAGGTCGTTTTATATGGAGAAATTAAAAGCAGTCAATCTTTCCAGTGTCTGTTGCTCATTATGAAACAAGAACTAAGAACTCAGGAAAAACTTTTAGGTGTCACCCTCGGAGTCTGGGTATCGAACCCAATACTTTTTATGTTTTTTGAGAATTGTATTTTCGCCTTTACAAACTCTTTGGTTTCTGATCTAAATTAGGGAACATTTTCATTTCATTTAGGCACTGTTCTTTATTTAATACTCCTGCATTCAGCAGTTTGGCATATTTTGTTTATGACAAAAAGAGTTAAAGGAATAGTTCAATGTTTTAGGAAATATAGTTTTCTTGCAGAGAGTTAGATGAGAAGATCGATATCACTCTCATATCTGTCCTCTAAGTATTAAGGCCCAGACACACCAAACCAACTCAAAGAACTAGCAGCGACGAAGGCCGACAATTGCGTTGCCTCACGTTGCCTGTGTCTTGGCCAAAAAGTTGCACTTTAACATGCCGCAAAGACTACAGCCAACGGAAAACTACCACGTACATTCTGCGCCTGTGTAAGATGTAATAACTCTACACACCAGCAGGTAGCGGTAGTCTGTATTTTGTCATTCAAAAAGGGAAACCAGAAGAACGAGGACTGCGGATATACAAGCTGAAACAAAACAGCGTTTGCCGACCATTTTCACACCACTCTCACTCACCACTTAGCTTCATTCCAGATGACCATGTCGTTGTGATGAGATGAAGAAAAATGAGAAGAGCCTTCTGTGTGTGTCCTCTTTACTTTACTCGTTGGTTTGCTTTCCTCACTTCCGGTTTCTCTTCTTGTGCACTGATTCGCTTAAGCTGAACAGTCAACCAGAGTGAATTCTCGCAACGACGGGCTCCACCGCCGATACAACAAGCTGAATTGGCCGAAAAGCCTCCGATACGGGCAGACTAGATCCAGCAATCCGGGCAAAAACTAGGCCAACGGATGCTCATCGAAGACCTGAAACTGGCCAACGGCCGACCAACGGCTCGGTGTGTCAGGGCCTTAAGGCTACAGCTAAATAGCTTAGCTTAACTTAAAGCCTGGAAACAGGGAAACAACTCGCCGAAATCCACATACCAGCTCCTCTAAAGCTCACTAAT
The DNA here is from genome assembly GCF_043250625.1 of Sebastes fasciatus. Classification (NCBI taxonomy): domain Eukaryota; kingdom Metazoa; phylum Chordata; class Actinopteri; order Perciformes; family Sebastidae; genus Sebastes; species Sebastes fasciatus. Next base: position 14,704,505 of record NC_133811.1, on the reverse strand, counting down.
TAACACGTTGTATCTCGTTTGTTTAGTTCATACAAAAACTGATGTGGAAGAACAACAAGTTGGGGTTTTACGGGGACTATATTATGTGCTGGACTATGTCTTCCAGGTGTCTTCTGGTATCATCACTGTGAGTGCCAGCAAGAAGGCTAATAAGCATATTTCCCAAAATAGCAAACCTTTAAATAATACTCTCTAAACCAAGGTATTAAAGGAAGTATTGTTTTAGTATCAGTACAGAATCTACAGTCTTGTTTTGAAACCAATATTGAAAAATGGCAAATGATACCCAGCCATACAACTACAGTAAGTGTTCAACAGGAATTAAAAGTTTGAGTCCAGACTGCTGCATCTTATGTTGTTATTTGACATTGTTTACATTCTCTGAAACTACTCAAGTTTGGTGAGTGTGGCAACATTACGATTGATATACATTTGTTTGGAAAATAGACCTGAGGAAGAACTTGTATCTCCTGTTTTCAATATCAGAATACAATAGAATAGATAACTGTATGGTTGAGTCGAAATAGCGTTGTATTTACAACACAAACCCGTCATTAAAGCCACAAACCAACACGAGTGAAAATACGAGCCAAGCAAACAAACAAGATATGGAAAATAAATGGATAGGAGCTGTAGGAGGCAGAGAAAGGCCTGTTTGTGTTCGCAGAGCCTTTGCTCCGTCAAACCCTCATTCTTGGCCTGCTGAAATTGAGACTCGACTTCGGTATTTCTCTCTCCTTGCCAGAAACCACAGAGTGACAAAATCCGTGGGGTGTCATAAACGAGCGAAGCCAGGGGGAGAAAGGTGGTTGGGAGGAGGGGGGAGTTTGAGAAACGGGGATGCAAGGGAAGACAGTCGGATCCATCTGGTCCTGATAAGGCAGAGTGGAAAACAGATGAGTGCGGTGAGCGAGGGAGGGGAGGCGGGAGGAGAGGAGGGATGGAGCGTGGATCTACTTGGGAGGATATACTGTCTTGCGTGCCCTATCAGCCCCCCCCCGCCTCCCTCTTTCTTCTCTTGCTCCATTTCTGCCTTCCCGAGCCGACTTAAGCAACAGTTTGTTGCCCGAGGAAAGAACGAAAGAGAGGAGGAGGCAACAAAGGAGGGAGTGTTTGCCCCTCTCTAGCTTTCTTTCTCTCTCTGTCATTCCTTCGAACCTCCCTAATCCCTTGCTGGGTGCCATCTTTCATCAGGGCCTACCATGTGTGTATTATCCTCTACAGAACACTTCCCATCAATATAATAAGGCCTGCCAGAAGCACTTAGCCTTGTGAGCCTGTGTGAGATATGGTAGATGATACTTTGTGTGTGTGAGTTTCTCCCTCATGCACACACACACACACACACACACAAACACACAGCAGACCTTGCCCGAGGAAAGAAATGGAACCCACTGTTCTGACTGCGAGAGTGTCTCCCCGTAAAACTTCCACAATTTATCTCAGGCCCAATATAGCGAAGTGACTCTCTCCGCTGCTTTTTCTTCCCGGAGCTGTCACTCCCCACATCCCCTCCGTCTGGGCTGGCAGGAGATGACTTGGCAGGTGTCTGACCCGCGCTGCATGGGAGATGAGAACCATTCACGGAGCCACTCTGCATTTTTGGAAATGAAATGTCAGGCTCGGTATCGAGTCAGCCCTGATATGCGGGAGTATTGTCGACACGAGAGTTGTCGAGGTGTTATTTAGACAGATGTGGTGCTCGTGTGACTGATATGTCCAAACTTATCAGTCGGAAATGAAGAGGAGCTCCAGGGGATGAGAGGAGTGTGGCTGCATTTGATTTAAAGGAGAAGTTCCACATTTTGGGAAAATATGCTTTTTTAAAGTGTTAGATGAGAAGATTGATATTACTCCTCGTAAAGTCTATATAAGGATGAAGGTACAGCCAGCAACAGGCTAACTTAGCACAAAGATTGGAAACAGGAAAACAGCTAGCGTGGCTCCTTCCAAGGTAACAGCGCCTTTAAAAACTCACTAACACGTTGTAACTGGTTTGTTTAATACATACAAAAACCACAACAATTTGGCTTCTTATGGAAGGTTATGTACCAGACCAGTAACTTCCTGGAACTGCTTCTGGCCAATAGTCCAGGCTAGCTGTTTTCCCGTTTCCAGTCTTTGTGCTGAGCCAGCAGCCGGCTGCTGGCAGCAGCTTCATATAGATTGCTGCAGGGATGACGTATTTTTGTAGCCAACCACGAAGTTAACATCGCCCTGGATCCCTCGACGAAAAAGTCAATGTGATTTTGTTTTGTTCAGCAAGATAATCTTCACAAATGAACACCACTTTTATGATTTTTGAAGCGTAAATGCAATCTGCAGAAGTAAAAAGCTAACGTTATGCTATAAACGAACTACACCACGGTCGCATGACTTCAACATCACCACCACTATGATGTGTGCGACGTGATGACGTTTAATATCCCCGACAACCTCTGTAGTCTCGTATAGCCACTTGTTCACCACCGCCTTTTTAAAACGGCAAAAGTTTCAAAATTCACGAGTGGGGTATTTACTGACATTTTATGTCGTAGAATAAAAATCTCTTAAGATCTTTCTGGGGTTTTAGGACTCATTCCTACACCGCTCTATTTATCATACAGACATAGAGAGTGATTTGTTCTCACTTATCTCTCTGCAGGGAAGTATTTCCCAAAATGTCAAACTTTTCCTTTAATTCAGAATATTCTCCTCACAGTCATGTTTACACACTGTGAGAGCATTTTCCTCTAATAGATGCAAAAGTATTTGAGTCATTGATGGCACTCATGAATGAATAAAAAGTAAACGGAAAGACTACAGAAATCCAGCCGAAACATAACCAAGCGCTCCATAATTCAGCTCTAAACTCACTCATTAATTTCCTACATGACATTCAAATTGAGAATCCGCTTTAGAGTGTCAACCAATTCCCCTTGAGCTTAAATCATAAACTTCCTTATAGCGCGGGACAAATTGATCTTATTTCAGCACCGAATGACATACAGTACATTTAAAAGGCATAGAGCTCCAAAACATATGTGCTGATGTGACATTTTGATTAGAAGCATTTAGGCAGAATGGCTTTCATCTTAAGTCCAAGTCGCTGCTGGCAGGCGCCTCAAAGTGCACTATCGGGACAAAGCCGGGCTAATTTTCAGTAGCTCTTTCACTAAGCCTGACAGTACATGAGGGGAATGATGGCATAACGTGTGGTTTCTCAAAGAGTGGATTCAGAGTTTAGTCAGGATTTTTCCTCTTAAGATGGGGACACTGATAGGGCTTAGGAGTTAAACTAACATATGGAGCAAATAGAGGGGGGTCTTGATTTAATTTAGCTCCTCTTTGTCATTACTCATGTGGGGTAGGGATGTTTATTTAGCGTGATAACTCGTGGAAGGATGACAAGAAAGAGTAGAGCTAGGGATGTTTCCTATTTGTGTCTGTATATGCTTGTGGATTTGTGTGTTTATCTTTAATTTTTGATGGTGTTAATAGTAAAAAAATAGGGTCATATTCATCTTCACTGGAAAGATGAAAGAGAGGAAGGTCTCTGCAGTGAGTTTAAAGATAATATTCATATATGTGAAGTACTGTTAAATTAGAACAATCTGGAGTACAACATAGACTAAGATTTCTCATTTAAACTTTAAATGAAAAATGACACTTTTATAGCAGTCTCATGGTTTCTATCTCTTTAGGAATAAAGATAAGCTTCAACAGATAAAGATGGAGGAAAAATACAGTATTAAAGGAGTTGGAAATGGGGTAATAACTAGCCAGGCTTTAGAGCTGTTGCTTGTTTTTTTAAAGATTCATTTTTGGGCTTTTTGCCTTTTATTAGATAGTACAGCTGAAGATAGACAGAAAACGGGTAGAGAGAGCGGAGACGACATGCAGCAAAGGGTCGTGGGCCGGATTCGAACCCGAGCATTAGCGCATGGGGCGCCTGCTCTACCAGAGCTGTTGTTTTTAAGCCAGGCTGTTGGCACCAGCCTTTTATTTAATGGACAAACATGAAAGTGGTATCAATCATCTCATCCAACTCAATAAGCGTATTCCCCAAAATGTCAAACTATTCTTTTATAGAAGAAGTCAGAATCAAGAAACATTTAGCTATTTAGACATTGTTTATGCTTCCTTCACTCTTCTTTCTTGTCTCTTCCAGACGCTAAATATCATTTAGAGTCCCCCTACTTTTTGAAGACTGATAAATGGTTGTGGTGGTGGAACCACGTGTGTGTGTGTGTGTGTGTGTGTGTGTGTGTGTGTGTGTGTGTGTGTGTGTGTGTGTGTGTGTGTGTGTGTGTGTGTGTGTGTGTGTGTGTGTGTGTGTGTGTGTGTGTGTGTGTGTGTGTGTGTGTGTGTGTGTGTGTGTGTGTATGTATACCTATTTAGTGGATATGTGTGTGTTTATGCACAGAGAGGACAGGACTTGGGTTCATTAGCCCACTGATGGAGTCTGATGGAGGGGGGATAGACCTCAGACAGCCTGTCAGACAACCACAGAGTGTAAAGGTCATACCAAAACTCTTCGATATTAAAAGGGATCAAGTTGAAGTCAGACTCATCCATGTTGTCTTGCCATTCAGCCTGAAGTAGTTTTACTGTTAAAAACCTTCTTGCCATACTTTTTGGACTTTTGGTCAATAAACTGTCCAAATTGACTTAGAAAAAAGGGTACAACAATTGCAATTGTGCTTGTATACTCCTTCTAGATTAGATTGTTATTTAATGTTTTTTAATGGGTACTTTACTGCACATATTACAAATAAAATAAATCTGGCAAAGTAACTTACACCAATTGTAATGTGAATAATATCTTATGGGCATCAAACCGTGTCTTAATACGTGCTAATAAACCTAAATGATAAACCTAAATTCCCGATCCTTTTTTATCTGACCGTGTAAATAAACTTTTCAGAGGGTGCCTCCTTGCTGGCGGATGAGGGACTTTATTTTTACCACCAAAGTTCAGTTTATTTTGAGCCTTGACATCTGAGGCGACTCCCGAGAAATTCGTCTGGAAGCCGTGACTCCTCAGAAGAAACAAAAAAGAGAGAGAACGAGTGTGCAGTGTTTTCTTTTCCTCTGGTTTGTTTTCCAGTCTCCTTTCAAAACGAACTGGGGTTTGGAGTTGGCCGCTTCACACATGGCGTGGTGGCGGGGACGGAGAGAGAGGGAGAGAAATAAAAAATAAAGACGATGCTTTTCCTAAACATGAACTCCCATTGTTAGATTTCCTACCTATCGAGTAACAACTGCTCCCCTAAACTGCCATGATGAACACATTGCATATCGGCATACTGGTGCCTTGTGCCTAAAGCATGTATGTTGTGAAAATTAAAATTAACAAAGCCTCAGTTAGACAATTCGCAGCCTCAGCAGTTTATTAATATACTGTAAATAAGGCTGTCAAAGGTAAAGCAATAATAATGCGTTAACGCAAATACGTTTTAACGCCACTAATTTCTTTAACGCATTACCGAAACGTGCGTTTTTTTAGGTTAGAGCGGGCTCAATTTTAAAGATAGATGAAGACACTGGCATCATAGGGAAACTAGAAAATCTAAGGAATCCATTGGTACCAACCATCATCATCGTCATTCTTTTGTGTTGTTAATTGATTTCCAATAATAAATATATACATCCATTTGCATAAAGCAGCAAATTTGCCCACTCCCATGTTGATAAGAGTATTAAATACTTGACACTCCTCCATCTAAGGTACATTTTGAACAGATACAAATTTGCAATTAATCGTGATTAACTATGGACAATCAAACGATTAATCACGATATTTTAATGGATTGACAGCCCTAACTATAATGTTTGTCCACTAATATTCTATATACATTCATCAATGTCAGTGTGTTTTAGAGGGGTCAATCCTATGAAGGGATTCATGTAAACCAAAATTGTTTCTTAGGATGACTAAAGAGTTCATTAAATTAATTGTATATTGTACAATATTTTTTATATTATATTAATTTCCTTTTTATTTGAATTCTTAAAATCATATTCATCGTAATCTTACTGTCTATTAAACCACCAATTCATGGTAGCAGTATCATCAGGTTTTAGGCCACCAACCATTTGCAACATTTGTAATGATTGCATAATACATTGTAATATTGTCAATGTAATCACATAAATCTTGTAAACATTGCCTTATTAATAAAGTGATTAATTTGGGAGGATTCTGATAATTAATGGCAAGCTTTGCCTCCAAGAGTCTCAGAGCTGTTGTTCCAACAACTACACGTCTGACGTACCGTTTTCTGGAACACTAAAACTGTCAACGACGGTTCTTCCAACAAAATCTACGACCGTATTAGGCAACGATGCTTTTGCGAAATACACCCTGCATGTTTTTCTAGTTTCACTGTTTTGAATTGTGATGTGTGTCTGTGAGCTTCTTGTTTAATGCTCTCTTGGCCCTGTCTTGCCTGTAAATTATGATTATGCAGCTTTACTAGATGGATGGATGGAGGGATGAATTTGCCAATGCATAACACCGCTAACCCTCCTGTAGCGATACGATGCTGAAACATTTTCTCATAACTCCACAGCACAGATGCTTCAGTGGCTTTGGGTCAGGGAAGGCTAGCCGCTACACGCAGAAGCCCTTATGGGACGAGCACTGAAGAGGAACCAAGACTCAATAAACACGCCATTGGGGAGGGAGGGAGTTCAAGGGTGCGCTTGTCATGATGGAGGCTACAGTGTGCGCTCCAGTGGCTGCTAGGGTTTTGATGCTGTAATGCGAAACGGCTGGGGGAAAGAGGACTACAATTCCCCTCTTTGTCTGGTCTCCGCCCCAGCGTCACCCCTCTCTCCTCTCCTCAGCGGACCCTCACCGTAGCCAAACTCATCATCTTCGTCTATCTCCCGATGTCTGCCACCCATCACGATGCCTTGATCACTCGTTCTCTCTCACGCTCCGTCTAGCGTTACCGTTTTCGCTTCATATCTTTCTTTGTTTTTGCTCTTTTTCTCACTGTCTGCCGTTTTATCTCCACATTTCATCTCACCAAACCATTTCTATCAGTCTGTCAGTTCATGCTATATCAGAAATGTTCCCATAAAATAACTTCACACCAGAATAATCTCATATCTCATCCTCTCCTCTCCTCTTTCCTCAGTCTCCTGTAGTATCTGTGGGCTTCGCCAGGTTTCATCCCAACCTGGTGGTGGGGGGGACTTACTCGGGACAGATCGTCCTGTGGGACAACCGCAGTCACCGACGGACCCCCGTCCAGAGGACTCCTCTGTCTGCTGCTGCTCACACTGTAAGACATACTGTCCAGTACAACACACTTTGACTCAAAACATCGGTAGCTGATATTTTTAGTTTCGACATATTTACAAAGTACTTAGTTTTCAAGCTCTTTCTTAATGTTTTACAAGCTGTTTTTTTTTGATAATCAGTTAATCAATTAACTTATTCATCAGACAGTTATTTGCTAGTTAGGGTTCCTAAAAGGTGAAAATGTCCACATTTTCCCTGTTTTATACAATAATAAGTTGAATATCATTGGATTTTGTCGATTACGTTGATTTTGGACTGTTAGGCAGACAGTATGAGCTATTTTAAGAAGTCACCATGGGTCCTGGGAAATTATGACGAAGAAAATAATGATGAAAAAGTTTCAATCAATAATGAAAATAATTGTTAGCTGCAGCCCTGGTGAAATAAGCTCTGACCTAAATGAAAAAGCACCCCGTTGTGTTTTAATTAGTTACATAAAACAATAATGCAAAATGATTCAGAGGGAGCATTCCAGAGGAGAGGTAAAGATTTTAAAATGCGTCATAAAAACATCCTGAAGTATATTTATTAAATTATATCACATAACTGCAGCATTACATTTTTTTACATGATAACACTGCAGCTTTGAGATTGATTATTTTCGCAATAGAAACACACACACACACACACACACACACGCACACACGCTCTTGACTAGATCAGTCAAATTGTAGACATAACTGAAAGGACAGTTTTGACGCTCCAGTGAACTCACTGACCCTCGACAAATTACTGACCAATATACACCAGCAATATCTTAAGACCCGCGGCCGTTTATAATCACAGCTACAGAAGACATGTAGACACACACACGCACACACACACACACACTCTGTTACACGTCACCCATGCTGCAGCTTTAAACTCGCTCTCGTTCTCTCCTGTCAGTGAGTCCGGCCAGCTAGCATGGTGCTGATTGCTGAATGGATTCTTTGTGCTGCCCAGTACACAAATCAATTACTGCCCAGTAATGACATAATGATTTCACACACTCCTGTCGTAAGGAACGACTGCACACTGGCATGCGAGCCTTCTGCATCTGTAAAAAGTATCTCATGATGTCATGTGCTTAAGGGTAAAATTACATTATCATTTCAGGACCATGTTTAAAATCTAATTTTATTAATATTAGCATATCAAATTATTGAAACATGTTATGTCCTGACAGCCTACTGCAGTAAGGAGTTATCCAAATATTTATTTTATGAAATCACAAATGTGCAGAAATATTAAATGCCTTTAATCAATGAGGCTATAAAGGATTTATGATTCAGAATCAGACATACTTTATTGATCCTCGGGGGTAAATTTGGATGTTACAGTTGCTCCTATATAAAAGCATAAAGACATATAAGAATAATGGAAATAAAGATGTATGTAACATGTAAATAATGTACATAATTATATAATATATAACACACAATATATGTAGAAAAATATAAATAAATAATACAAATAAGAAATGAGAATATGATATTTAACCACAGTGTAAATTAATAAAAAAAAAAGAGAAGTGGCATCTCTAAATATAAATGCAAGAATAGTATAAATAAGAAGACTGATCACAATGTGCAGCAGAATAACAAGTATTTTAATGGGGATTGTTGTTGTATTACAGTTGAGGTAAGGTACAAGCCGATTAATCGATTATCAATCTATTCTATTGTGCAAGTGTGTATCCTCACCCATCTCATTTATGTGCCTATGTGTCTTTCTCTTTATGCGTGTAGCACCCAGTGTACTGCGTGAACGTGGTCGGCACCCAGAACGCCAACAACCTGATCACGGTGTCTACAGACGGCAGGATGTGCTCCTGGAGTCTGGACATGCTTTCCCAGCCACAGGTACACAACACACTCATCACCAGACACAATAAAATGAGTTTTTCATGCATCTGGAATTCAACATGTGTTTTCTATAACTGTTGATAGATGTGTATTGACATGTTTGTGTCTTTTGAATGTGTGTATATAGGCTCACATTAGTGCTCCTTTTCTGTGTGTGTGTGTTCTGTAGGAGACCATGGAACTGGTGTACAATAAATCCAAACCCGTGGCGGTGACAGGCATGGCTTTTCCCACGGGAGACGTTAACAACTATGTGGTCGGGAGTGAGGAGGGCACTGTGTACACTGCGTCCAGACATGGCAGGTTGGTGGACACACACATGAAGAAAACACCACAGATAAATCTTTGCTGGATCATTTATGTGTGTTTGGATTGGTGTTTTATGTCTTAATTTATGTCAAAATGTATTTGCTTGGATAACCTAGAATTTCAGTAAAACAATTTTTCAAAAAATATAAATTTTGAAAAATAACGAAACAAATATGTAAATGTCTAAGAATTGCAAGTAATATTAGAATTGTTTTAGAAAAATTTAATTGATGATTTTCCCATTCATTTTTTTCACTTTTCATCAAAACTCCCTTACTGAGACACAAAAACCACTTCACTGCTTTATATTTAAACATGTTAAGGCCACTAAAAGCCTGCAGAGCTGAATAGTGTAGTTACGTACGTTTGTGTCCTCCCTCCGCAGCAAGGCGGGTATCTGTGAGATGTTTGAGGGCCACCAGGGGCCGGTGACGGGCATCAGCTGTCACAGCGCAGTGGGCACCGTCGACTTTTCCCACCTCTTCATCACATCCTCCTTCGACTGGACCGTCAAACTCTGGAGCACCAAGGTATGGTGTGTGTGTGTGTGTTTGTGGGTGTGTTTTTGTGTGTGTGCAAGAGAGGAAGAGAGAGATGGGATGTGTGGGGGGTTGATTGTGGACTCCAATAAGTTGCAGAGAGAGAGAGGGAAAATGTGAGAGAGTTGAGAATGAGATTGAACTTGTGAGTGAGGGGAAAAGCTGAGTACTATAGGTGAGCTACTTGCTACTCTGTCTTTCACCTACTACTTGTGTGTCTCTGTGGCTGATATTGATACTTTGACAAGCTGCACTTGTCACTCAGTTTCCTCCCAGTGTATGCGCTGCCTTCAGTAAGAACAATGCTGTAGTTTTATAAATGGTACTGAAACAGTGTACAGTCAATACTGCAGGAGAAGGCTGGATGTCTTCACAACATCAGGGGAAGGTATGCCTGTGAGGCTGTGAGGCGATTTACTAATAGCTGCTGATTATTGTTCAAAAAATTTCACACAGAGCTCATGCAGAAATCTTTCACTGTGACACTGTGTTAACTCTAATAGTTAAATCAGATCATTTTCCCATACCGGCCGGTCTTCATCAGATCTTAGATATTGTGCGCCTCAGCGAGTTCGATTCCCCGCGGTGCTCTCAGTGAGTCTAACACAGACACGCTCTAAAGGTGGGCGCTCCTCCTCTCGCTGGTATTTGAGTGACCTCGTCCACTCAGGGCATTTTGTTCTCCTTTCAAACCGATGTGATGAATTCCATTTGGCAGCAGTTCAGTGGCAGTAAAAAGCAAACTGTCACTGTTTCTGTCAAAGTGAGTGTTGGAGAATAGAAAAGTTAGCTAATACATTCAAAGACACTTTTGTGGTGGCGGTGGTGAGATGCAGAGGAGTGCACTAAGGTGCATTCGAGATACTGCACAAGAGAAGAAACTCCGGATTATAAACCGAGGTGTTTCATTGTTAAATTCATGTAGATTAGAAATGAGGAAGAATTTGTAAGAATAAAGAAGAAAGTGGGATATTGAAGAAGGTAGGATGTTAAGAATGAAGGTGGAAACAGTGGGATACCTCCGGGGTCTGAGAAGTGAAGCCAATGCGGAAGTGCTTTAAACTTGCATTCTTTCTAACAGCCAGCAGGGGGGACTCCTCTGGTTGCAAAAAGAAGTCTATGAAGAATGAGCCTACTTCTCACTTGATTTATTACCTCAGTAAACATTGTAAACATGAGTTTATGGTCTCAATCGCTAGTTTCAAGTCTTCTTCAATGCAGCATGATGTTCATTTAGTAAATTATGGTCCCATTTAGAGTCAAATAGACCATAAAGCAGGGTATGCTTTAGGGCGTGGCTACCTTGTGATTGACAGGTCGCTACCACAGCGTTGTCCGGTCTGGGAGTTGTCCGTGTTTTCATCTTACAACTTTAACCCCTTCACCGTGTGTTTTCAGTTCATGACAGTTAATTGTAACATTTTGGTCGCCTAAAGATGTCTTATTCAGCGTTCGGTTGTACTTATATCCATCCTCTCGTGTCACTTCTGGTTGCAAAAAGCCAAGATGACGACGGCCAAAATGCTAAACAGAGAGGAAAATGGATAGAAGAGTCAGCAGGAGAGAGTGAGAGGAAAAGGGCCTGGAGGCATTTTAAAGACAAAAACAATGTTCACTGTTAATAGCGGAGGTGATGCTAACGTTGAAGGACAGAGATCTCAACACGAGCAGGGCGTCAAACAGCAAACACAGCCATAAATCAAAGAGAGACCTATTCAATACGAGGGAAATACATAATGCATATTGCATAATACCTTCAGCTTTATGCAAGATCCAGTTACAGCTTTCATACTCGACTGTGACAGGCAGTAAAGCACTCTGATGAGTTTTAGCTCATGTTTGCATGCAGCTAGTCCATAAGTCTTGTGCGAAGGGTCCCGTGACACATATTAAAACATTTCTGCGGATTTTCATCAGAAGAGTGTGTTATTTTTCAGGATTTGGGAATTCCCTTTCCTTTGAGGGGCACCGCAGGAATGCGTGTCTGTCTCTTATCCCACATAACCCATATTTGTGTGTGGGCAGGCGGAATACCTGACTGTGTGTGTACATGTGTGTGTGAGTGTGTGTGCAAATATAGACACACCACACATGCCTCACATGCACCTTAAGCAAGCTGCCTTTGCTTACCTAAAATCCCCCCGAGGTTTGCCTTCAACCCAACTGTTGCAACACACACACACATACATGCTCGCAGTGAATTCTCTTTGCATTCACGTTTTCCCTCACAGTTCAGAGGGCCGTCGCACAGAAGTCTGCTGATGTTTTCACACACGGCGGTGCAAATATTGCGGTTAGTGAAAACATTCGGAGTCGACCAGAGTGTGAAGACGTCGCAACAGCTGGGAGTGGGCTTATGATTGTGCATAACTTGAACCGTCTTGCTCTCTTGACCCCGAAAACCAGCTTCTACTAAGTGATTGGCTGGAGCATAATCATTCCACTTTTGCTCTCTTAAGAAGTTAATTAAAGGCCCACATCACAGTCAGTTCATGTGATTTGTTAACGAGTGTCTGTGTGCTGAAAATGAAACTGTACTCTTGCTTTTCTTTTGTCTTTTTCAGCACCGTTTTGTGAAACATTTTCTAATTTGAGGACACCTTCTCCGTCCCCTCAGTGTGTGTGTGTGGTTATGAAATCTGGTGTGAAGCTATCAAGCCAGTGTGATGTTTGTGATGCAGCCAGGATGGAAGCAGTGTAATTATACAACTCTGGCTGCTGCAGAGACGCGATGGTTTGGATCCCTTTGAAAGTCCAAGTGATGAAAGGTTTTCTGTAAGACTCAAAGGCTTGGTGACATTTTGAAAGTGTTGATTATAGTCCTGAAACGTTATTTATAGGTTGTGTAATTTCTGTGGGATTTTATTAGGTTTTTTTTCGGCAAGGTCAGAAGACGCATGCTGACGTAGATTTTAGCGTCAGTATCTAAAGTATTAAATGCTTAACTTAACTTGCATCCATCCCTTTTCTAAACTTGGCACTGCACTGGGATGTTAAATATCAGTTTTCAGTGATGGTTTTCCAGTTCAAACGTGCTAGAAGCTCCACAGCCTCTCGGCACAGGAAAGATAATGACAACCGTTTACTTCACGCACGGCGCCACAAGGATTAAGCTTAATTTTAAGATTAGTTTTAAGACTTGTTGCCACAGATTATTTACCCAAATCACCTTCTTTAAAATGGGTAGATTATGGACAGTTTACAGCAAAATAGTAGTTTATACTTTGAATAATAGGACTTTATTCATCTCATCTCTAATGTGATGTTGTGCATGGCCAAAAGGACATATTTAAGAACGACAGCTTGAAATTATATTAAGAGTACTGTTAATTATGTCAGCTATTTTTTTATTTATTCTTAGTCCTGTGTCAAATATCCTTGTTAGTTTTTATCATATTTATTTGTTTGTTATTGTTATATTTATCATACTCAACCTTGTCCTGTTTTAGTCTTTTTTTTTTAGTTGACTAAAAGTCTGGGCATTTTAGTTTACGACAAAGAAAACCATAGATATTTAGTATAGTTTTAGTTAATGAAAACAGTTTACATTTTAGTCTTTTTTGAGTCATCAGATTATATTGATTTCAGTCAATCTAGTCAAGCCAAAATATCACCTTATTCCTTTTTTCCCAAGCTCAGTTGTCGACATTGTTAACTTTAACTTAAGTAAGTAAGTTACTCCGAGTCCTCCTGACTGCGCTCATTGTATTCTGCTGGTGTAGTTCAGATATGGAGCACGCAGCACAGGAAATGGAACTTCTGCATTGAAAAAAAAAATCTATCTTTCATATTTTGTCTCCTCTCTTTATGTCAATGAAAATTTAAGAGAGATTTTGTTAACGTTTTTATTTGTTAAACTACATTTTAGTCTCATCTGCTTTCATCAACAATATTGCATATTGATATCATCACCGGCAGTGTTTAGTGACGTTGGCGCCGTCTCGTCATTGTCTTGTATTAGTCATGCAAAAAAGGTTGTTGACGAACATAGTTTTGGTTAACAAAATGAACTGATTAAGAGGCATTATTCAGCGCGGCAGTTTATCAAAATACAATGACGTTTTAAACACAATTTGGTAATGTGAACTATAAGAGCTAGAGGATGAGTTAAAGAGTGCGGTTACAAAGTAAACTGGGGACGGACAGACTAAAACAAGAGAGAGAACATAAACAGGAATCGCTCAGCTGATCGAATGCTGAAACTGTGAGATGGAGAAAAAGTGACCTCTGCTGTCACCCCGCCGGCTGGAAAACAGGTTCAATCGAGGCTTGAAATTGGCTCGGCTCTGTTTGTTTGTGTTTGTGTGTGTGTGTGAGAGTGTGCACACTGCTATCTGTCTGCAGGTCTCACAGCCTTTCAGAACAACTGTGGAGTGAGAGAGTAAAGGTGATGGAGAGAAAGAGAAGGAAAAAGAGGAGGAGGAGGAGAGAGAGAAAGAGGGAGAGACTACATTCCTTCATTTGCTCTTCCAGCCAACCTGTCTCCTCTCTTCCACCCCTCCCACTCTACCTGTCAGGAATGCAGTTTGTGAGCCTCTGGAATCCTAACAGCCGTACACGCACATGCACACGCACGCACGCACACCCACACACACACACATAGAGCCACATTCCCACACTTTATTTGATTTGATTTATCCTCCATCTTTAATTGCAGCACAAGCAGTAGCCTTCAGCTATTGGCTGCGCTCAAAAGTCAATGCGGTTTGAGGTCAAAGTTCAAAGTTCCCAGAAAAAGAAAAAAAACACGAAAACAATAATGGAGGGTGTCGGTGCAAAAAGCTTTATTTCTACGATAATGTGCACACACTTTTAGTACACTTCCTTTACTCACTACGTTTGTTCCCTAATTTCTGACCATAACCTAAATATTCTAACCTACTTTAAGGAATTGTTATGTCATCCGGCTCTGCCTTTGAGAACATTTGGTCTCCATAACTTCATAAACACATCGATGAACCGGCTGAATCGATATTATCGTCCGTTGTTAACTAATCACAGATATATCGGTATCGGTTCATAGTTTCGCCAATAAGTAACAAGAAACTAATAAAGTAATGCCAAACGTATGTTTGTAGACAATTTAGACACACTGTCACCATTAAATAGTTTGTCCACCAGAGAGCACTGACAAGTTTGTTTTATTTTCAGTACACGTCTTGGACACAGTTCTTTAATAACCTTTTCTTTATTATTAAAAGATGATCATTATCAGCTTTTTTTTTTTACTCTCAAATATTGATATCGGTGAAGGCCTAAAAAATCCATTATGGCTCGGCTCTATACACACACACACACACGCGCGCACACACACACACACACACACACACACACACACACACACACACACACACACTATCCTCCGTCCATTGTCCACCCCTTCTTTTCCTCCCATTTCCATCCCTTCCCATCTCTCTCTCTCAGACAGCTGTTGTGTTGAGGTTACAGTACACCTTGTGGAGGGGCCCTCCCTTTCATCTCTCCCAGCGGTTTTATGGTGCTGTGTGAATGTGCTAGGCTTTTTAATTAGGCTCTGCACCCAGACAGGCCCCAAGGCTGAGGCAGCGCCACTCTGTCTGAAGCTCACTCACTCCCTCTCTCCATTCCTTCTCTCTCGCGCTCTCTCTCTCTCTCTCTCGTCTTTCTATCTCCACTCTGTCATCTTCTGCAATCCCTAACTCTCTCTCTTTTTCTCTCGACAGTGCTTTTTCACACCATACACACTTCTTCAGATATCGTCTTTTTCTCTCTTTTCAGCACAACAAGCCTCTGTACTCGTTCGAGGACAACGCCGACTATGTGTATGACGTCATGTGGTCGCCCGTGCACCCTGCGATCTTCGCCGCCGTGGACGGCATGGGCCGCTTAGACCTGTGGAACCTCAACAACGACACTGAGGTGTGTGCGTGTGTGTGTGCTGCTGGGTGAATATAGGTCATTATGGGCGTGTTTTCTGTGTCATCTCTTTGTGTGTTGATGTGAGTGTGTATGTGTGTGTGTGTTTGGTGTCCTCGGGGCCTGTTGCTGGGCCTCAGCCCGAACCGCACAACCAAACACCCAAGCCTTTCCCCTCCCATCAACCCCCCACCACCACCACCACCACCATCCCCTCCACATCCCTCCCTACACACACACGATTCAAGATTCCCCAGTGGGCGTTTCCCACAGCCCTCGCTTTAAATCAAACTGGATGACAGCTCCCACCCAGACGTCCCGCTAACATTCCTGCAACCTCTATCCAACGTTCAGGCAACCTCAGGACCCCACCACCTCATCTCATCTGCCTCCCACACTCAGTTCCATCAGTAAAGTACACAGATGTGCTAGAGACCACGAGCAGAGAGCCCCAGCCCTCAGTCCGCTGTCCCATGCTGGAGATGGAAATCATAAAAAGAGAAAGTTCAGACTCCGGGTTTGAGTTTCTCAGTGCTGCGGGGCAAGATTTATTTTCAGAAGAGAGCATTTGAGGCCATTGATGGACATATCATGTTATTATTCAGTTTAATTATATACAACATGAAATATAACACACTATATAGTGTGAAATAAATTTAAAACAGTTGCAATTTCAGATGAATGATCTTATGATCTTATTTCTCAAAATGTTGAACTATCCCTTTAAGGAAGAACAAGTTGCATCACAGTGAAAAGATATCTTCAGCCATGAGTCTAAAAACCATACTTTTTTGCAACTCCGATATGAGAGTGGGTACCAAACCTTTGATCACTCAGGTAAAAATAGGGATAAAAGGATCCTTCGTTCTCCTTTGCTCTTGGTTTCCATGGAGACAACACCCACAATGCCTTCAACCTTAATACAAGTCTGCATCTCTACAGATGCTCCCCCTCCCTCTCTCATAGCGCCCTTTCACTCTTCTTCTTCTCATTTTCTTGCAGCGCCTTCGTACCGTCCACGTCTAAAAGTCACTTCCCATCTCCCAGGATTTCATGTTACATCTCAGTTTCATCCGTCTCATCTAATCTCTCTCCTCTTGTATTAACCCCGACACTCTCCTCCACTGATCCCATCACTAGTGTTGAGTCTTCCCTCTGCAACACAGATGACAATTTTCCCATGGTTCCCTCAACAGCAGCCTTTTCACAGACAGAGGAAGAGTTCATTATCGACAGCCTAACTGGGCTAACAATGTGCTTTATGAGAAACATTTGCTCACACACACACACACACAGACGGATGTACCAAACACATGCACACACATTCACTCATACACAGTCGGCCTAATAGCAACAGACGTCCATTGTTGCCATCATATTAAAAACACACATAACGACACTAACGGAGCAGTGCGGCGCGCCTGGTTCTCATTTCCAGCACACGCACACAGACATATACAGCCAATTTAAAGCGCTCAGTTCAGATCCACTCGGGCGGAGCGGTGGAAGCTAGCAGGCTAATGGCAGTCAGTCTGTGGTTAGCGCTGCTTTAAATACGCAGAAGCTCGGTGTGTGAGGCGACATGATGCCAGGGCCTCTGTCTCCACTGGTGACATGTGTCAGACTCCCATGCCACATGTCAGGAACAGTTTATGGAAACGCTGCATATGGTTTTAGGTTTTTAAAGGTGCAACATGAGCACTGCTGTTTACTAAAAAGAGCAACAGCTCAACCACAACAACAAACATGAGTGCAATTATTATACAGTAAATAGCACCGTGTGTGTCCACATTTGAATAAGAAGTTGCAGATTTTACAGCTATGTCTGTCTAGCCTCTTGAGTATTTGGATAAAGTCGTGCTTCCGATGTAGTAAACTCGTTGTGTAAATTAGACTATAATGGCATAATGCTCCCATTTCCCAATTAACATCAAGAGGAATAGCTTAAGCTGCAATTAGGGTCATTAAATAAAAGAAAATAGATAAGGAACCAAGAAACATGGTGTGAATGTGAATCTTTATTTTAGTGGATTTTGTTTAGAAATGGAAGGAATTTAGTTTATAGAATTGTTTTTATTATTTTTATTTTTTTTTTAGATGGAAATGGTTCGTAACTAACAAAGAAAATATAAAATGTCAAACAAACTCAAACAGCAGATGTAACCGAGAAAACAAAACCGTTTTAACACCAATCGCCTACAGGCGGCCGGCTGTTGTTGTTTACGGACGTACAGTACGAACTGAGAGACATGTGGACGGACAGATGGACAAACTGAAGATATAATGCCTCCGGCCTTTTTTGACATACTATACTATGACTTTTTTCAGCATATTATACTAAGATTTTTTCGTTATACTATATGATGACTTTCTTCGACATACTGTAGTATGACTTTTTTACTTTTTCAACATACTATACTATGACTTTCTTTTAAATACTACACTATGACTTTTTTCGACATACTATTTTATGACTTTTAAGGCTTTTTTCGACATTCTTCAAGATGGCTTTTTTGATATATACTATATGTTTTTACTTTTCGACATACTGTAATATGACCTTTTAAAAAATTTGTTTGACATACTAAATAATGACTTTTTAAAGACTTTAATAAGTTTTTCGATATTCTATAATATAACTTTTCGACATACTATACTGACTTTTTTTCAACATACTAAACTATGACTTATTTATCACTATTTTCGACATTCTATACTATGACTTTTTTTCCGACATACTATGCTATGACTTTTGTTGTCTTTTTTCCACATACCAAACTACGACTTTTTTTCTACTGTTTTCCACATACTATACTACGACTTTTTTTCTACTGTTTTCCACATACTATACTACGACTTTTTTTTTACTTACTCAGCATACTAAACTATGACTTTTTTCGATTTTTTCGACATAGTATACTATGGCTTTTTCGACATACCAACTATGATTTTTTATGACTTTTATCGACATAGTATACTTTGTCTTTTCATGACTTTTTACATAGTATATTGTGAATTTTTCTTTAATTTTTTGACATGCTATACTACGACTTTTCTCGACATACTATACTATGACTATTTTTTTTTTCTCTACATACTTTACTGTGAATTTCTTGAATTTTTCGAACATACTATTTCACGTTTATACTTTTTTGATATAATATACTATGACTTTTTTCGAAATACCAAACTACGACTTTTTTAAAACTGTTTTCAACATACTATACTATTACTTCTTTTGACATATTAGACGATCACTTTTTTGACATTCTATACTATGACTTTCTGCGACATACTATAGTATGCCTTTTTTTTCTCAACATACTATAACATGACTTTTTTTTACTTTTTTCAGCATACTATACTTTTGTCTTTTATGACTTTTTTTACATAGTATATTGTGACCTTTTCTTAAATTTTTTCAACAACTATGCTATGACTTTTTTTTGACATACTATACTATGACTTCTTTTAACTTACTATACTATGACTTTTTTTTAACTTAATATACTATGACTTTTTTGACATACTATACTATTACTTTTTTTGAGATACTACACTATGACTTTTTCAACTTTTTTCGACATACTGGACTTTTTTTATGGCTTATTAAGGCTCATGCTCTGCTGCAATGTTTCAGTCTTTCTCCTGTAAGCTGTTAGAGAAAAGTTCGCTTCAGCAGGAGTTTTGTTCCTTCTGCACTGTTGTGAGCTGGGATGAATGACTGTATAATGCATGAAGATTTTGTCTACTGCTTATGTCTGTATGTTGCCATGTTTCTATCTATGTTGCTTTCTTAAAAAAAAATTTAAAAAATTGCATAGTATAGTATGTCAAAACAAATTTAAAAAGTCATAGTATAATATGTCGAAAAAATAAAAAAAGTCTTTGTATAGTATGTTGAAAGAAAATAAAAAAATCATAGCATAGCATGTAAAAAAAAAAAGGTCATAGTATAGTGTCGAGAAAAAAAGAAAAAAAACAGTATGTAAAAAAAAAATTAAAAAAGTCATTGTATAGTATGTTGAAAAAATTAAATAAAGTCATAGTATAGTATGTTGAGAAAAATAACCTTGGATGAATGAATGCATACATGAAGTTTTTGTGTACTGTTTATATCTGTATGTTGCCATGTGTACATCTATATGTTGCTTTCTGCATATTGCTATGTGTATATCTTTATGTTCATGTTTACTGGCTGTTAAAACAAATACCCCTCAGGGACAAATAACTTTTATGCGGCTGTACCTGCGACAACCACGGCCGAAGCTGTCATGTTTTCAGGTTTTTCGTCCGTCTGTCTGTACGTAAGTACGTGAGCTGATTAGATTTTGGTGGTCAAAGGTCAAGGTCACTGTGACCTCACGTCCATCCCATTGTTGAGAATGTGAATTATGAAAACTGTAAACTGCACCTTGACTGGTTGAGAAGTTTACAGTATTGTTAAAAAAAAAAAAATTGAACATTTCTTTAATTTGTTGTCCACCAGGTACCAACTGCCAGTGTGACCATTGAGGGCGCTTCGGCCCTCAACAGGGTCCGCTGGTCATCGGGGGGGAAGGAGGTGGCTGTGGGAGACTCAGAAGGCCGAGTCTGGATCTACGATACTGGAGAGGTACGGATAATAATCGTGTTTAATTTAATTTACTGTAAAGCAGAAACGTACTGCATGTCTGTGAGCAGAATCTTTTTTGGCAACCAGAAATACAGGCAGAGTGAGCGCTCCTCTTTTTCAGGTAGAGTCTTAATCATTACAGAACCATATCTGTGACATTTTAAATAGGGTTGTACTGAGGTGTTTCTCATGCAGTATAATGTTAAAGCAACTGCAAGGAACTTTCAATTTGTGTCTATTTTGGCCTCTTTCCCAGTGGACAAAAGCGGTAGTGTTTTCCATGAGCACCACCTCCCCATGTCGTAAAGATCTTGATCTGGCTTGCACGTCACATGCATTTATTTTGGAAGCGATTGAAAGACAGACTTGTCATAAATAGGTTTACTCACTTCAGTGGTCTAGGCTCTCAACTTTATACAAACTAAACCACTGTCGATTGCCTGGTGCATGTTGGTCAGCATGCTCATAATCACAGAAATCTTTGTTTGGTGGTGCTTACTTGACAAATGCAGCTGACGTTAGCTACAGTCATCTCGCAATCAGTGTTCCGGTACATTTTGCAGCAACAACCCGCAAAATATGACAGCTACAGTAGCTTGGAAAATAGCGATATGGGGCACTGAATTTGAATTTACTGTTCATTGGACCACAACTGAGACAAGAATTAGCTCGCTAGCGCACCCCACGGTCCCTTCCTCACTCCCCACTGCTAGGAGAGTACCTCGCCAGGAAGAAAGCAGTCGGCAGCTCCAAAGACGGGCCTTCAGTTAGCAGCTGTAGCAAATCAAATTCAGCCAGCGCAAACCACAGCACCGGGGGTTACAGCAGGCTGGCGGTCTAACCCGTGTAACGTAACGACAGCAACAGAAAGTTAATCTCGCTAAAGAAAGGTCTGGCTCCACACATTTTCATTCTGGTATAGGTGAAAACCCTTTTCACCTTTTCTTTCTTTAAACCAATCCCAATCGTCTTGGGTGTCGCTAAGCACAAGATGCGGCGACGGTCCCCTGGCAAAAGGAGGAGAATGCCGCGTGAGTCTACATCTGGTGAGTCAGACTAGGGCGGTCCAGTATAAGAAAACTTTCTGTTGCTGCAGTTACACAGGGAAAAGACCCGGCACTGCCGCTGGCCCCCGGCCCGCCGTGACCGCCTTCACTACAACAAAACCCTTTACCCCCCCCACCAGCTGCTGAAAAGAAATCCTACAGGAAATACTGGCAATGTATTTCATAAATAAAATAGACATATTACATACCAGTCTAGGAGGAAGAGTGCCAATTCAGGATTGGCTTTGAATCCTTTCAAATCCCACAATTCTCTCCATCTGTTGAATGACCGACCAAGGTTGACTGTTGTTTTCACCCGTGCTCACTGTACCCTTTAGCTTTTTTTTGTTCTTCGGTCAATTTTTATTTATTTTTCTCTGCCCCAGTATCAGCCATAACCACAAAATAAAACATAGAAAATATATTCTCTAAAGAAGAATCTCCTCTTGCTTCCTTTTAACTAGCTAACATACTACTTGCTGCAAAATTTTAAACTTTGAAAATGTAATCAGTCTGCGTACCGTAAATCATTTTGTCTAATGTGTAATGTCTAATGCATTAAGAACAACTATATAGAAATAGCCTATTGTCTCGCTGAGGGTCTTGTTTGCTTATGTAGGTCATATAGAGGCATCAATATTACATTGAGACAATTAAAAAATCCTTATAATAACTTCAATATTTTGACAGCCTGCCCTGGTGAAAAATAATCTGCTGAGTACATCGTTGTTGCATATCGCTGTGAGTGCTACGATGCATGGAGCTGGTGGTTTTCGCGGGTTCAGTTTTCAAACAATCAAAGATTTAATTACACCCTACTGTAGGTGCCAAAAGCATGAGTGAACTACAATGACCAAAATGTATTGCACCATTGCAATTAAGTTGTACTACAGTAGATTGAGAGATTTTAGTGCCTGTGGTCTTGCTAAATGAAACATTAAACGTTACAGCTCATCAGTGATACCTCCGTCTCTCTCGATTCTACCAAAATAAGTCATGTGGTCAGAACAACGGCTACAAATAGTGAAATGTCATTTTAACTGAATCATGATTTTACAAATATATACTTGCATTTTGCTGAGTTTTTGGAGTACATAACACTATAGTCTTGTTGTGTTTCATGTATATTTGGTCCGCTGACTTTGGCGAAAGACATGTACTATAAGAGTAGAAATAAGTGCTTTTTTTTTTTTTTCACAGTAAAACCTCCACACGCACCACAACCGATCATTTTAGGTCTTTTAGCTCTGTATGTTTACCCAACTGTCAGAATTGCCATGAATGTATGTGTTTGATTTTCTTTTCCCTCCCTCTTTCGTGTCCCTGTAAAATGGCCTCCACATGACTTTGCCATCACCACAAAGCGGCCAAACCACCCTGCCTGCGCCTGAATGTTCCTCTCATGTTTGGAGGCCTCTGGTTAGGATCCCCATGTGAGGGCGCGTTAGCCTAGCCGCTGGGCTAATTTTAGTATCTTTTTGTTGTGCGGTATGTTGGAGAGAGAGAGGCTCGGCTGAGTTAATGGTAACGAAGAGTCATCAATAAAAGTGAGCGGGGTTGAAAGGTTTTATGATTCTAAAGAGGAGTGTGTATGTGGTGGTGGTGGTGGGGGTGGTGGGGGTATTTATTTCACTAGAAACTCCCCCCATATAGCTAAAACTAAGAACAGCATGTGAAAAAAGAGATGCCAGCATGAGACCAACAGCAACCCTTCAGATGGTTCCAGGAAAACACTTTTGTTTCAGTATTATTTTACTCTGTACATTATAGTTTTAGGTCATGTATCAGCAGGGATTTCTTTGTTTTGATTCGTCCTCTACTTGTGTTTTTTCTGTACGGAAAATGTCCAAATTATAAAAACAAAAGTCTTTCAGATGGCTTCCATGCTGCTTCATGATATGGAAATGTTTTGGACCTGCTGCTTTTTAAAGTCTGACAACACTAAATCCCACAGTGTTTCTTTGACACTTGAGCTTCTTAGAGTCTGTTAAAACGCTGCTAATGCTGAAGTCACTCAGGCACCATATACATGATGTTCTGGCGGAGCCCCCCGCTGCGGCCAGCCTCGCTCTGTGGGGGGTTGGGGGGGTTCAAAATGGCTACCTCCCTCCTCCTGGTTCCTGTTTAATTACAGCCTGGCCATGCAAGGCGGTTACAGACAGCTTGGGTGGCAGCCGCAGCTTTTGTCCCACTCATTCTGACTCCCACAGTGTACGACAGCTAAACGCTTAAAGAACATCGAGTTTGACATCCGGTATAAGCCCCTATGGTCAGTGCAGTTCATGCTAGGCATGAAGTAGTACAGGAAGTAGTAGGATTTGTGATCGGTCCCATAATGGTGTTTAACATTAAATTACTTGAGCAACAAGACTTGATAAATGTTTTCCCTGAAACCTCCTTTTCTCCTCAACCATACAGCGTTTATTCCCATCTCACTTCCACATTAAAACACAAGAGTTGTCCACGGAAACCTCTAACATCGGCCAACAGCACGAGCATTGAGGACAGAACGTAATTCCTCCGACACTCACGAGGTGACGCTAGTTTCCATGCAACCAACTTGTCATTCGTAACCTGAGAGATGCTGGTTAAGCAAGATTTATGCTTGGCGCATCCGCAAGGGTCGCAAGTGTCCACACGGCCAAAGTGACATCACACCATCAGACATGGCCCTCTGCGGGGGTTTTCGTGCGGCAGGTTTTGAGAGCTTTTGAGAGAAAAGGAAAGCTGGGGGGGGTTCACATATACAGTAGCTAAAGTCGGCCTGAACACGGCCTTATTTTTGTTGTTTTCCCATCATCGTCCACTGTGGCATCATTAATAAATAAATGTGTTCCTGCATCCTCAGAGATGATTCTTTCGTATCATAACAAGCCATGAGAGTAGGATTGTCTCCGCCCAGCGCATAATGCCATGTTTGCTGTGTGTCTTTGATGTTTCCTACAGCTGACAGTGACTCACCCTGACGACTGGGGGCGCTTCGCTCGTACGCTGATGGAGATTCGTGCTAACCGGGCGGACGGCGAGGAGGAGGGGCCTATGGAGCTGGCTTCATAGAACAGGACTCCAAACCAAAGAGGAAGGAATCAGAGACCAGAGGGGTGTACTACGAAGCGAGATTAATGGGTTAACGAGGTATGTTGAGCCCAAAGTCAGAGTTTTCAATGT
Source organism: Sebastes fasciatus (assembly GCF_043250625.1). Classification (NCBI taxonomy): domain Eukaryota; kingdom Metazoa; phylum Chordata; class Actinopteri; order Perciformes; family Sebastidae; genus Sebastes; species Sebastes fasciatus. The sequence continues at coordinate 14,679,792 of NC_133811.1, read as the reverse complement.
CAGGAAGGTGGCTCTCTTTTAACCTGGCTAGATCGCCATGGTAACTTATACTGCACACCAAACCTGCTCTGGAGGAGGTTATGTTTAGAGTTTCAGATTGAAAACTGCTATAAAAAAGCGCCACCCTTTCACTAATCAACTCCTTTGGAAACGGCGTCACCATTCTTGCGAAATGGAGGGAGTGTTTAGAGATCGAATAGATCCGCCGGCTTTTCCTGATGATATTCTCTATGAGGGATATAGATTCTCAGCTGAGGGAATACGTTATATATGCAAACTGACTATGTAATGGCACGTTTCCACCAAGCAGTTCAGTTCAGTTCGTTACACATTAGAACGGTTAGTTTACGGTTAGTTTTTGCGTTTCCATTAGCAAAAGCTGTGGTTGATACCAACAGAATGACTCCATTCTTGGTAACACCTCGGTCAACGTTCCAAGCGAGCTGACTCGATACCAGGAGGTGGAGTTAAAACATTGCAGACCACTGACTGGTCAGAGAGAATCGTCACTAGCGCGACACGGGACATCCTGCACAAACCCGCTATTTGTAAATAGCCAAGCTGCCGTCACTAGCGGCCGCAATTTTTAATTCACTCAACCCAGATTTTAAAAAATGGCCCTCTAAAATCCCATCTACACTGATGGTATCCGCAGTGGAAAAAACGGCTTGATAGGAAGGACATGGTACCAAGCAGAGCATAGCGGTACCATGCAGTAAAAACACGCTTTTAGTTATGCCACCGAACAGAGCCGTACATGCATTCAGTTTGTGATACAAAACGTCTGGGCAGGAATGCTGTACGCTTCATATACAGGTTGTTCTTGCTCTCATTGCACCACTGAATATGTTTGTAGTGTTCTCTGGTTATTTGCCAACACTGGCTATAAAAGAAGCCTTCTATAAAATCCCAGGTAGCAAACATTAATAGTTCACTGTATTATTAATCAGCATGACGTTTACTTGCATATGCAGTATAATTTTTTCATAGGATTCCCTATGGTCATAAGTGTAGTAGATTGCACCCAAATACCATCACTGGAGCCTTAGGGGAACATGAACATTGTTAATAGAAACCACATCAGTTGTGTAGTCTGGTGGAGCTACCCCGCTCCAGTCTTCTTTTTTTGCTTCAGGTAATATTAACACTTTAAATATTACACAGCATATCATCCATTCACTAAAAGAATGATGAAGGCACAGCAGCTACATACCACTTTGGATTATATTTTTATGCTTGGTTCTGATTTGCTGCAAAGTTCATTTACAATGCTATCAATCATAACGACCAGTTCCTCTTGACTGAAGTAGGCAGCACACAATTGGTCCATTTTGTGCAGAAGACTGTAACGGCCGGGACACACTGGACGCGTGAGCAACACGGGACGGCTGCCTCGCTGAAGTAATGCTGCTGGTATGATGTCAATATAAGGTCAAATGATCATTTCACTCTATCTTTGCTGTAACCCGCGTGCGACATGCGGTAAAAACAGGCGAGACCTCAAATCTCTAGAAGAGACGCAGCTGACACGCATCCGAGCCACTCGGGCTGTGTGGCTGCTCTAACCTGTTAACATAAAATAAAAAGCAAGAGGTTCCGGGATGCACACACGCTGATTACGCGTTCCGTGTGTCCTGGCCGTAATGACGCACCAAACGCCCCCTTTTATGGGAATACGTACCGAGCCTGAGACAGTTGATAACCACCGTCGTGATACCGACTATCTCTGATTTTGTCGAGCCAGCTAACGCAAAGAAAGCCCTGCTATGTCAAACTTGCTTCGTAGTACACCCATCTGGTGTGCGTTTATCGGTGTCACTGTAGCATGTGCGTCTCAATCAGATCTGTTTTGTTTCTTCACCTTTATGTACATGATCCTGTCTGGTCCAAACAAGGCCACGATTTTAATGTATTATTTAATTTCATGTAAATGCAAACTGTCTGTTAATGGTTAAACTGTTGACCTCTACTGATTTTGTCCGCCCTTACTTTTTTCTTTTAAAAGGTGATTTGATGCTTGCACCCCGTGAGCCTACAGTATATACAAAGTGGAAGTCTTATAGCCTTATGAAGATATGTGTACTGTGAAGATGCTTTGCACTACTGTAAAAATAAAGCAGGGTCCATAGACTAGTCATGTATTGTTTACAAAATGTCATGTTCACTTTATGTTGTGCTTCTTTTCTCTGTATTATGCCTGCATGCGACACATTCCTGAAATATTCCAGATGCGTAATCATGGGAGTTATTATGGTGACGTTTCCACACGTGGGGCTTTGTGGCTGCTTTATGTCAGTGTTTCAGGGTGACAGAAGCGTGTTGTATTGGCACTTTGTCTTTCGTTCTGAACGAGAACTGTATATCCTATAATGAACTGTTGATTATCGAGAGGTATATTGTAACGCGGAGTGCTGGCTGTTAACCTTGCTGTGTTAACTATTAAAGCATAGCTGATGAACTGTTGTTTTGATTTTTTCCTTTCGACATTCAAGTGGGAATTAAAAATGAAAACTCCAGCATACATTCAGTTTACTAATATAAGTTTCTTTTTACTCTCGGTACACATGTTGCTGCCATACGCACAGTAAGGCACGGTTATTACACACCACATGTAACTCCTACATTCTCTGTCCTGTACAAATTTAAATACTCAGCCGTGACACACTGCAGAACTGCAGTCGGTGCCAGCTGTCTCTCAAATATTTACACATCTGCATACATTTAAACCTGAAACCAAACATCTTACAGTAAACATTGTGTACATTCAGTAATTTTTTGTTCATATTTCTGTTGATGCATTTGATCAAATGAGCACACGATTGAAAGAGTAATGAAGAGATATGAAAATATGTCTCTGGATTTCTTCTCTGAAGTGCTACATTTATGATCATCTTTTTTTATTAGCCGGCTAAATGACCATGTGAGGAATGTGCTTTTGGTTATAAAGCAACAATAGGAAGACACTGGAAAAAGCTGTGACTGTATGTAGTGTTCGATAGTGTATTTCCAACAAAAGCAAGCAGTGAGGTGTGTTTAAACTTCTGCTGCCTGTGTGCATATACTGAACCAGCTGAACTGTATGAAAAATAAAACCACATTATAATACAACTCTATACAATGTCAATCAAAGGTAAAACAAATACTGCACGAGTCCTACAAAGTACCCGTGCTAATCGGCTGACTAATCCATATGGTTGCATATGGACTACCATATAAAGTACTGTATAGGATATCTTAAGAAGAAAACGTATAAATAACTTTAAATAAGTAATTGAATATACTACAATGACTTGGTGGAAAACATTCAAGCCCCCTGTTTCACTTACCCCCCCTACTGTGGAGGTTCAGGGGGCGCTCGCTCCAGAGGGAGCCGCTGCTGCCGTCGCCACCGTGTAGCGTGGGAGATGGAGCCCAAACTTGCTCTCAATGCCAGCGAACGTGGCCACGGCCAACCTGAAGCCTCCGATGTGGTCGGGGTTGGGCGCCGGCAGGCTGATCCGAGACTTGGGGGTGGGCTTTGAGCCAGCAGGCTTTCTGTGGTGAGGAGAGAGAGAGAGAGAGAGACGGGAGGAGGAAGCCAGAGGCACAGTGACAGAGAGTTGAGTAAAGTGAGTTAAAGGAGAAACTGTTGAACAACATCAACACAATGCAAGATGTTATTTTAACCAAGTAGGGGAGAAAGTGAGCGTGCACAAACAGGAGTTTCGTTATCATAATTATTAAATCTTGAATTAATATCATATTCAATACTGTTCACCACTGAAATAAACACCTTAATAAAAAAAATCAAAAGTGGAAGGGCAGAACAAATCAAATCCCTCATGGATTTCCCGTCAAGCTTTGTGATTGGCTGCCAACACCGACAGCAAAGCAGAGATCAACTCATCCAAAACCGCACCAAATCTACACTGGATCTGCACTTGATTTTGTTTCGCTGTGAGTCTTTGGTTGAGAGGGAGCAACATGTAAAAAGTCATGAGCCATCCGGTGACATACACGCATGTGCAACACAGCTGTCCATTAAAAGAAGCACTTTCTTAGTCATTTCGAGAGGTTCACCACCTCTCTTCCCCACTGGACCTTTTTAACTTTCGGAAAATGAGTGAATTATTCCGGAGTGACCTATTTTGAGGAGGAATATGAGCTCGTTTTAATCCCAGAAGTGGGGAAAGTACATGTGCAAGTCAAATGGGTGCTGCCTGCCTGCCCTGATCACTGTGCAGGCAAAACTCTCGAGTTTGAGAAAATTGTCACATCCAGAGCTCTGAGTGAGTGAGAGCTTCAGCCTGGGAGTTAATGTGCACGGAAATTATTTTTGGTCTTGTGGCATTTCTTTCTCTCGGGTAGAGGAGGGAGGACACGCACCGAGAGCAGCTACTGTACGTTGAAATTAACCCTATTATTCTGGAAGCAGATGGTTTGATAAGGGGATGAACTAGCTGTAATATTCTGTCTTCAAAAAAAAAAAAAGGTGAGAAGAAATAGCTGTGTTTTATAATGTTTCACTGGTGGATAAGGGGAAGGGTTGGTTGAGAGTTTTGTAATGACAGCAACAACAAAGTAAAACAGGCAACTACGTTTGGTGGAGGGTTCGTAATAGAGAATGAGACTTACTGTCCTCCAAAGTCAACATAGAACCAGCGCTGCAGGAGTTCATAGGTCACCAAGGTCACTCCAAACTGAGGCGAGGATCTGAACACACGAGCTGCAGGAAAGGGTAGAAATTAGTTTATTTAAAAATGTATATGGACTAGTGCAGTGCCGGTTTGGAGCAGGCCGATTGCTTGGCCCCCGGGAGTGCTGCTTGCAGCGTTGTCGATACCCGCTCATCATTCGTCGACTCCAGGGAAGTGAAGAAGAGTTTGGTTGTAACGTTAGTATATCCAGCAGTAAAAGTGAACTGCAGTCAATGAGCCAAACAACATGCTTGACTTAGTCCGCAAAGCCCTGAAGCCCAGCAAAGTTTATTAATACTGAACATGTCGCGTGTCCAAATTGCTCCAATTTCAACAGCGCACGTGCTCGGGTCCCCAGCAATACACCTGCCGAGTGTGAAGTAGATCGGATGAAAGGTTGTGAAGATATGCGAAGGACATACCCACATACATACAGACCAAGATTCCTTGATTTATAGTTAGATGCTAATCTACACAGGTGTATAATCAAGGTTTGGATTCAGAAGTGAGGGGAACAAGATGAAGTCAGCCTCTAAAAAATAATAATAAATGCTATTTCTGTATATTTATATCAATCTAGCAAATATTGAATAACGATTCTAATTCTAATAATTGTGAGAAAAAACTGGCATGGCCATTTTCAAAGGGGTCCCTTGACCTCTGACCTCAAGATATGTGAATGAAAATGGGTTCGATGGGTACCCACGAGTCTCCCCTTTACAGACATGCCCACTTTATGATAATCACATGCAGTTTGGGGCAAGTCATAGTCAAGTCAGCACACTGACACACTGACAGCTGTTGTTGCCTGTTGGGCTGCAGTTTGCCATGTTATGATTTGAGCATATTTGTTATGCTAAATGCAGTACCTGTGAGGGTTTCTGGACAATATTTGTCATTGTTTTGTGTTGTTAATTGATTTCCAATAATAAATATATACATCCATTTGCATAAAGCAATATTTACCATGTTGATAAGAGTATTAAATACTTGAAAAATCTCCCTTAAAGGTACATTTTGAACAGATACAAAATTTGGGATTAATCGCGATCAACTGTGGACAATCATGCGATTAATCGTTATTAAATATTTGAATCGATTGACAGCCCTATTATGCACTTATTGATATGTTAAAATTCTGTTAAAATGCGCACAGTCCTTGTGTTATCTTTGATTTATGCTCAATGCCAGCACCTTTTTAGGAGAATATCTTTCTCTCGGGCTGCATACGGCCCAACAACCTCCACCAATAAAGCAGAGCAACCTGTAAGTAAGGCCATTATCTAATGATGTTGGCCTTAGCAAACTTTACCTTCAGCTCCTTTCCAGAAAGCCCGCGGTCCCTCCTCCCTGAGAATCTTCCAAAAACAGTCCACCAGGCCGCTGTAGGTGGTCTGACCGGCACGTGCCGCCACCTGTAGCCTGGTCTTGATCACATCAGCCGGGGTCACCAGAGAGGCTGCTGGCATGCCTGGGGAGGAGAAGAGCTGTTTAGTCGAGTGACACTTTCCCTTTTTTTAAACAGTCGGATGTGTTTGATTCTAAATAGAGCAGGAATTTTAAATCAGCCCCAAACAAATGAGATGATTTGTAGAAAGCAGCCATCAGCGGTGGAATGAAATCTTGCATATCATCGTAACTGCATCTGATAGAGTGGTTTCAGCGCTCTTTGTTCCCTCTTTTAAAACACGTCGTCTTGGATCTTGACCATCTTGCAGCAAGTCTGCCGCATACATACACTATACATAAGTAGGGGCCAGTTCCTATCACTTCACCATCAACCAATCCATACCACCAGCGAAGCCATTATTTAAGCTCTACCTTTTTTCTTCCTTTCCTCCCTCTCCCACTTTTCTTACAGCCGTTTGAACGGGGCCAGACAATGGATGGTAATGAGAGCAATGCACACTGTGCCCCGTGTGCCGGTGAAAGTGACTGGTTGACTGAAGGGAGTGACTGCAAAGCCCCCACTCCAGCCACTTCAGCCATGAATGGGCTCAATCATTGATGGCTCAGTCATTACCATCAACTGCCCTCTTGACGATTTATTCTGACTTCTTGGTTTTTGTAACGGCCAAACGAGCTATTCAGCAAGCCTAATCAACTCAGCATTAGGTAGCGGACTGGCACCCGGCGGAGACTGACCACCTGCACTGAACTGAGGAGAGGAAAGAGTAGAGGAGGAGAGGAAGCTTCCTGTGTTTTTTTTGAGGAGGTGTGGTGGAAAATAGCTAATGGAGACAAAAGAAAGTTTAGGAACAAGGGATCTGAGTTCTAGCTGATGTAGAAACTCTGATCCTCCAAAAGCAAATATTTGAAAAGTAGAAGATTTGAATTGCAGAATAATGGCACAGTAATATATCACATAATACCAATTATGCAGTCTTTTTAACGTGTTGAAAGGACATTGTGTTGGTACAACCTAAGCCTTAAAGGTGGGCTGAAACTAGTATTGTCATTAACGATGAATTATATTCTTTTCTTAATAAATGGATTGTTTTGTGGATATTTATACAGCCCAATATCAGAAATAACAAATTTGCTCTACAATCTGGACAGCATATAACACCCTCTGTTCTTAGACCCTCGATTCAGAGAAGGAAAAACTCCCAAAATACGGGAAGAAATGTCCGGAAGAATCATAGACTGTATGTAAGAAGTGGACGTAGTCACCGTGATGTCACCCATTGGTTTGTGGACTGACATTTTGAAGCCTCGAGTTCGGCATTTTGTCCGTCGCAATCTTGTTTTTTAGCAACCAGAAGTTACACGAGTGGGTGGAGCTAAGTACAGCCGAACGCTAAATAAGACATTTTCAGGCGACCGACTTTCATGAACTGAAAACACTGACAACTAGTGACCTGTCAATCACAAGGTAGCCACGTCCTAAAGCATCCCCTGCTTTATGGTCTATTTGACTCTAAATGGGACCAGAATGTACTAAATAAACATCATGCTGCATTGAAGAAGACACTTCAACATTAGCTTCATAGACTGAAATAGCAAGCTAGCATTCTTCTTCATTATCGCCTTTGTTGGTGCATTGTGGCTTTTCTTGGCGCGTTACTGCCGCCGGAACAGCTTGAAGGTAATGGCAGGATGTGAATCTCGCCGCCGGCATGCTTGGGCGAGCATGTGTGTTCTTGTGTACACAAACAAAGCGGAAACCCGTTTGTAAAAAGTCTGCTCCATTGTGAGACTATAAAACTCCACAGGGTACCTTTAACACCGATATAAAACAGAGAAAAGCAGAAAACACTTAAGACGGCGGAATCAGCGAATGAGACATTCTTGCTGGAAAAGTAACTCGAACAATTAAGCGATTGTCAAAATAGTTGCCGATTCATTTTCTGTCAGTCGACTAATCAGTGAATTGACTAATTGTTTCAACTCTACATGAACAACTGAAACAATTTCTTACACCCCGCAGAAAATAAGGCCAAACATTCCTTCCATAACTCGTTCTCACATACAGAGCTAATACGAGTTCGAGATGGCCAACACTATGTTCTTCACAGACCAGAGTAATGCTTAGCTAAATAATGCCGTGCAAACTGAGCGTGTAATTCAATTTCCTGTGCTGACTGTAAAACACTAATTGCCAGAATGCTGTAACCACTGATAAATACATGTGAAAGAGGGATGATAAATGTGTCGAAGTAACGAAAAAAATAAAGAAATCATGAGCCTCGTTTCAGCTCGGAGTCTGTGGGCCGTGGCTGCCAGCCTTGTGGTGAGAAACCAGAGAAAAAATGGAGAATGGAGGCAGGATTTATGATTTTTCCATGTTGTCAAAAAGAGAGTGCTGCTGACACATCTCTGAGGATTCAAAACAAATATTAAGTCTTTTATGCAAATGTGCTGAAGCCTTTTAACTTGGCGGGGGAGTGCTGGTCTGTTATTAGTGTTTACTTTAGCGATAAATCCAATATTTAAACTTCGCTTTGGATCATAATTTCATCCCTAAAGCTGTTAAATCATCAGTGGATGTCGGTCTTCTTGGCCTCTCTGCTCTCTGTTATGACAACCTACAGACTGTATGCATTCTTGTAGGGTGAACATGCAGAAAGTATGCACAAGCATGTTTGTGCGCTTGCCTTCATGTGTGCATGTCCAATGTATTAGGATTGGAAAGCTTCCCCGTCGGTCTGGTTGGCAGGCATCTGAGGCGCTTCCCTGCAGCAGAGCTCCAAAACCCCAGTCCCCAATCACTGAGCAGCGCTCTAATTAGCAGCTACCGCCATGGAGCCTGCGGTCGGCGGCCGCCTCGCTTCCAAACTCTGCTACTGTTGCTGCAGGCCTGCGGAGGTCTGGGGCGAGATCAGAGAGAGACCTGCTCTCACACTTTGTTCAAAACTGGACCTGACCAAAGATTTTCATAAACTTCAGTGCTCCACTCGTTGCCTCAGGGACCGACGCTTTTTTGGCTCACTATGAATAGTCAAATATTTTACGAGAGAAAACACTGTTTTTCAAATTAAGGACCCACTCTGAAAGGCTGAACTTTTTAAAAATGCTACATGAGATGGTTGATGATGAGCTCCATTCATACTGACAGTAATGTCTTGAGGTGCATACAGTAATGCAGACATCAACAGACTTAATCACAAAGTTTGAGATTCATCAGAGATGAGCCCAATGAAATTAAATTCCACTTTAAAGCTGCTGCCTACAATCAATATTTGTATATTAGCAACAGATCACATGACTACTTGTATATGAAACGTGTCGCCAATAGTGATGAACCCACAAATATTGATCTTTGTATTGTTTAAGGCCTGGTTAAATGTCCATAGTGGCATGCCCATAGCACACCGATTATGGAAATAATAATGATATTTACTGGCTACATTCAGTCTCAACAGTACCAGATGAAGTACAAATAACTATTATTTTCATTGTCTATTAATCTGTTGATTATTTTCTTCATTAATCGATTAGTTGTTTGGTCTATAAAATGTCAGAAAATGGTGAAAAATGTCCATCAGTGTTTCCCAAAGCCCAAGATAACATCCTCAAATGTCTTGTTTTGTCCACAACTCAAAGAAATTCAGTTTACTGTCATAGAGGAGTAAAGAAACCAGAAAATATTCACATTTAAGAAGCTGGAATCAGAGAATTTAGAATTCTTTAAAAATTGCTCAAACTGATTAATCGATTATCAAAATAGTTGCAGATTGATTTAATTGCAGAATACAAACTGATGATTATCAGTTTTTACTATTTACAGAGAAAAAAACAGGAGGGAAGTTACAATTTTCCTGCTTTCATTTCTTCTTACTCCTGTGTACATACACAGTGTGTTCAGTACTTTGAAAGAAGCTTTCCTGAAAACACACATAGGTGCTTTTGATTTTTTCAGTCCAGGATCCCACGGGTATAATTCTTGCAAAAACAGTTTTTTAAAAATGTTATCTGGAAACATAAAACTAACCTTTGCCTCTAAACTTGATACTACTTCTCTATTTTTTTTCCTGTTGAAGGGCTGAAGTATTTTACCTGCCAGCGCTGCAGCTAACAGCATCTTGGCTGGCCCTATCCGTCCGTCCTCCTCGCTGAGGCGAGCCTTGAGGTGGGCGTAGCAGGGGAAGTAGATGGCTGAGAAGGGGATGTCCCGTAGGAAACAGGCCTTGGAACCCTACAGAAAGACAGTCAAGAGTGAAAAAGGAGATGTTTTAGTTCATAATATTGGATTTAAGAGAGCTAAACTCTCAGAAAGGGGAAACCAAAGACAAGCATAAACAGAAAGAAGAGCGGAGAATAAGTGATGGAGCTCGGGGGGTATTCAAACCGTCACTTCTGGCTCGGCTCTCTAAAGATGGATTGGTTTTTTTTTTCTAACCACAACTGTCTGTTCGCGAACCAGATATTCAAGCATCAACTGATGTTACCGCCAAAGAAACTACTTCCAAAAAGACTCCTGGAACTCTTAAAGCAGAGTGAAATATCGACCACAACATGCCAAACAAATCATGTCTCTCCATATGCAAACGATCTGTGTCCTCGGCAGCAGGTGAGGGAGGCTGCTCCAAAAGCAAAGCTGACAGGAAAAAAAAAAAGAGTGGGGGAAAAGCAGAGAAAGACAGACTGGCTGACGAAGATGACTCCTTGTCTGCCACTGTAAACAACACTATATCATCAAGCCTATTGAGTTTCCTGCTGTATTTCAAGCCTGTTGGCCCGCTGCCACCTCCTTGATACAGCAGCTATAGTCAACAGAAGGCGTTTAAAGAGCTGGGCAGGGTCTCCCTGTTTTGGACAGGCCTCATTTAACTCCTATGGGATAATCCTTTGGTTCCTACACACACACACACACACACACACACACAAACAGAGAGAGGATTGGCAGATACCTGTGCTATCTCTTTCCCTCTCTTTCCTCTGGCACTTCTTGTCTGCCTGTCCCTCCTGCTGGCTGGCGGGGGCCCGAGCGGCTGCTGAAAGCTGGGAGATTCTATCGAGGCAGGACAGACAAGCAGCGTCACAGGGACTGGGAGCCTTAATATCAGGGTAATGGTGTTTGGTTTGGGTAATGAACTCGCAAAGTGGCGGCTGAGAGTGTGTGCATTGAATCCTTGAGATGAAATGACATGATTTTGTTGAGTGAGAACATGCATAAAATGCCTCTGATGTACTACACGCAAAAAAAAAAGGCCATAAACATGAAACTTGTGGTCCGATATTCCTACACTGACAACTTTCCCCCAGTGGTGAATGGTGGCGCTAGTGCGTTAGCCACCCTACCAACCGGTAGCTCCACCAGTGGAGGGTGAGCGTCAGGATAATTACCCTGACAAAGGCAGCTCTGTGCCTGGGTGCAGCCCCTCCGGAGCCAGCCCGTCTGGGGTTTGCAGGCTGGAGCTCGTCTCCTCCCCGCCTCCCCTCCACCACCACCACCACCACCACCACCACCGCCACCGCCAACACCGCTACTACTTTCTCAATGTACTTTGTCTCCTCTCTATGCATGGACCAGGAGACGAACACAATGAAGTATGTGCACAAGCATGCACACATTTACCACACACTCATATGGGTAACGCAGCATTGAGCAGCATTCTCACAGACAGATGACTGGAGACGAGGAACACAGGAACAAGAGGCAGGTAGACGGAGACAAGAGGAGGCTCCGCACTCTGTTACAGCCTTGTTAAAAGAACCTAAAGGTTTACGTGGAAGTTGTCTGAGCTGACAGGTGGTCACATCAGCAGACAGACAAACCTGGGAGACTCAGGCTGCGTCCGATATCACTCACGTTTGCCATTTAGTAGTGCTGTCCAAATGTATAGTGAGAATTATTACCCTATATAGCGGACTCAAAGTATCCCACAATGCATTGCGAAAAGTAGTGTACACCTGATGGCCACTAACCGAGCACTATATACCATCATGCAGCATGATTGAGACAAACCCATGTGTAGCGACTACTATCAATCAAGAAGTCGCTAAGAGGCTAAGTAGGCTCTTAACTGTGACTCGTTTAATGAAATCAATACGTAAGTCAAGATGTGTTTATGCTGTTTATGAAATGAAAAGAATTAAAAGCAATAACTGTACTGGAATAACTAAAGTAGGTGATGGTCAACAGAAAATATCAGAGCCTAACTCACCTTCTTTGTCTCAATCCTGCCATCCAAGTGAACAAGTTAATAAAGTGCCTATTAACGGAAGTGACAGCAACCGAAAAGAATGTGTGCAACCTAAACAAATATTAATAATAAACAACACAGGCTAAATACACATTTTGGCGTTGAGTTGTGGCGTGAAAATAATCTGTCTTAATGTGAGCAGAGCAGCGCATCACAACCCAAACAGCCACAAAGTACTTTGTATTTATCGATTTAGGAAAATGCGTTCAGTATAATATGTATTTAGCACAAAAATGCATGTCGTATTTATTATGAATGGTCCACCAGCCAACGTTCAAACAGCTCGTTTTAATTGTGCAACAGCAGTGATGTAATTAACGGCGCAGAGAAAATGACCCGAGTAGTGTCCAAAAGTGTCTTTTCATTTTGCCGATGAGCTCACTATATAGTCTTCTACATAAAACTCCCTGGATGGTGAGTAGGGAGCAGTGAAGGAGTGAAGGAGTTCGGACGCAGTCTCAGGGATGAGATCCAGTGTAGTAAACAATCAGCAGACTATATAAATTAAAGTCATGTCTAAGAAAGGCTAGATATCTTCATTGAAAAATAGTTTACTACTTGGAATTTGACAACACAAGTGCCATCATCTTACTTGCAAATTAATGCAACCGCAGGTATGAGATTGACATTTTCACAGTTGATTATGTTTACAGTTGAAGCAGAACGTCCCCCGCCGAGCCCCATTAGGACTTATTTATGTAATTTAATTAGACATGCTCTGTTTTACCCTGAGGGCTAATGTCCTTGTCTAGCCAGTTAAGCTGCTAACTGGTAGCATCCAAAAAAAAAAAATCACTATGTGCCTGTCCATCTCACTGGTGGCGAACAGGCCGATGTTAAAAGTCATAATATTTATAAGAATATAAGAAAATATTCTTTAAAACACACCAACGCAACAATATTTTTTATTGCCCCTTATGACACTATAATCTTTCACGCTTGCTTTACAATGTGTCGGGTGGATAATCATCATACAATTCTAATATGGTCAAACAGTGCACTGTAATTTTTAGCCCCGTGCCATTGAAAAATACCAATTACGGCAATTAAGGTTAAATACAGCTTTTAGCATAAATTGTGTCTTTTCTTGTTCTTGAACAGAAGACCACATGGAATTGTTGATTTAAATGATGACTGATGTGGGGTAAAGTAATGTATAATTGTACAATAGTTAATAGAAAAATCACATATGATTTAGTCATAACAGTAATGAGAAATAATGGATTGCTGTGAAATTGTGAGGCTGACGAAAATACAATAGAATATGCATACTGGACGTCTAATTAATCTGGTCGCAACAAATCTAACTTGAAATTCAGCGTTACATAAAAAATATGGCTTTGGGCTTCCTCCACGTCTGACTGTTCACCTCTCAATTAAAGATAAATGTGAGTTATGTCTACTTTCCAAGAGTTCTATCATCAAAGTAGTCAATGTTTATACTGATATATTGTAGTGACCTGACTTTTCTTCAGCCTATTGATTGTTTTAAAGTGAATATTCTTACCAATGGGTCTCCCACTGTCACTTATGGGCAGAAATTAAAGAGCTGCATGCTTCCATATAAGTTGGGAATGAGACAAAATGAAAAAGTGGGTTTGTGCGTTATGGGGCAGACGGACTGATTGATGGTCGGTGGAAGTTATGACGGTGACAATTCTACTGTAGAGAGGAATGGAGGAAAAGTACATTTTGTGCATCTCTAAATTCCCCAGAATAATGCAACTCTACTCTCTGATCCTACTGTGACTTGAGCAAAAAAATCTGTCTGAAAACTTCAGATAGGACTGAGAATATTGTGTTTCTTTTAGAGCCGTCAGTCGATTAAAACACTTAAACGCGATTAATAGCATGATTGTCCATAGTTAATCACGATTAAATCGCAAATTAATCACTTTTTTTATCGGTTAAAAATGTACCTTAAAGGGAGATTTGTCAAGTATTTATTACTCTTATCAACGTGGGAGTGGACAAATATGTTTGCTTTATGTAAATATATGTATAAATGTATTATTGGAAATCAATTAACATGCAAAACAATGACAAATATTGTCCAGAAACCCTCACAGGTACTGCATTTAGCATAAAAAATATGCTCAAATCATAACATGGCAAACTGCAGACCAACAGGCAACAACAGCTGTCAGTGTGTCAGTGTGCTGACTTGACTATGACTTGCCCCAAACTGCATGTGATTATCATAAAGTGGGCATGTCTGTAAAGGGGAGACTTGTGGGTGCCCATAAAATACAAACCATTATCTGACAAGATGCAAGCAGATCAAATCAAAATAGACCACAAGCATTAAAATACTGTAACAGAGGTATAAAAGGGCACATGAAGAATGATTTGTGGCTCAGACTTGTGCACTACACATGCACCTCTGACCCCAACGATGTTTATCACCTTGTAAAGTCCAAAGAAGCCCAGGTCCCTGATGACGGACAGGGCGCTGACCCTCGGCCCCATGGTGATCTCTCCTGCCACCTGCAGACGGATCTTTACAATCTCCAGAGGGTTGGTGAAGATCACCTGGGAGCTGCCAGCCTGGAGGAGCAGATTAACAAACAGAAATCAATGGAACAAACTTCAAGAAGAGTTGGACACTTAAATTAAACATGAAAACTGACTTTAATATATTGGCTGCAACAAATAAACACCCAATTTCAACATACATTTTGTGTTTAATATGAGATTTTGAGTGAGTTGTCTGAGTTCCACTGAAGCATTAATTTCAACACTGATAATACAATCAAGATTGAAAGTGTAACTATTCTCTTGCTTGAACGCAACTGCAGCGAGTGATGCAACTCAGCAATAGTGCCTCCTCAGCAACCAGCTGCAAAACAAACATGAAGAGAGGAGGAGAGTACAGGGAGACTATCGGGAAATCCAGCTGATGCAGTGGAGTCTGTCAGCTGTTTGTCTTCATCACACAGACCCTGCGGGGACTCTGACTTCTCCTTTTTCTCCTCCAACCTCTCACTTCACACCGTTTCTCCAAACCCTGTACTTGTGAGGGCAACAATACTGTGGCGAGTTCAGACTGGTTTCTTTGCCTTTCAGGTCGGCAGGGCTTTTAAGTATAAGAGGTAACTGCTGTGGTGGAGTTGTGGCGAGACAAATGGTTAACTGTGTCTAGTCGGGGAACGTGACGGCATTTCCAGAATGCTTCTTGATACTGAGAAATGTTTACACCGTTTGAAGATTTATATTGGTCTTTTTCTGACTTTTTTCCTTTAATTGTTTCTCTCTCTCCCTCTAAATGTCTTTCCCAGCGTCGTCTCTCTCTCCCTTCTTTGCTTTGACCTCCTCTCAAACGATCTCTCTCATCTTCTCCAATATTGTCTCTCTCTTGCTACGGTTGCCAGTGGTTACTGTAGCTACACGCAAAAGGGCGGCACATCGCAATTAGATAGCAATCGGTTGCCATGGCGCCATTTCTGTCTTAAATAGGCCTGGTCTGTTTGTTGTTGTTTCTCTCCTTTTCTCCCTCCGCCTTCAGTCGCTTCGTTATGAATGATGGATTGTGCTCGTCGCCTCCTGCCTTACGGGAAGCTCCAATCTGCAACATGGGCATTTTTTTTTGCCCAATTTCCCTCAGTTTTAAGTGTTGCCATATATTGCCTACGAGAAGAGAGGGGGCGGGGGGAGAGACAGAGATCATAATAGTCTCATTGAAGGTGTGTGCAGCCGCTTTTTAAATAACACAGAGTATGGTGGGCTACGGCTTCCCTTCCAGACCCGACGAGAGGCTGTGAATAGCAGGAGGGCTGTCGCTCCAAAGCTGCTACATCTCACACGCTAACTCTTTATGACTTGTTTTATGGAAATAACCGAGTTGATTACGTGCCGGCTAATAACCTGAGCATCAAGAGGCTATTGGCTCCGGCCTCTAGCAGTGTTGGCTGCTTCAATTGGATACTAATGAGACTGGAGATGGAGATGTTGTTTTACTCAAGGAGAGTAAACAACAACATTGTTCAGAGAGATGAGCTGACAATTAGGGCCCCGACAACACGAGATAAAAAGGAGTGAGCTTATTGTGCACTTCACCATCCCACGTTCCTCCTCACAATAACTCCAAAAATGTTGAGCATCCAGGACAAGAGAGAATAGAAACGAGAGGATCAGACAAATAAACAGAATGAGCTAATGAGAGAGAGAAAGATGGTGAGACAGAAACAAGAGAGAGGAGTAGTCAAAACAAAGAGAAGTGAGGGAAGGTCGAGGTTGAGGCAGAGAGGTTGAGGGTTGTGATTATGGAGTGACAGCATTGGCGGCTCTCTGATGATTCTCAGGTAATTACAAGGCAAGGTGATCCTTAGAAACCTGGGACGTCAGCACCTTATGCACGCATCACAGCTCCTGGCTACGTGTGTGTGAGTGTGCTGCAGAGAGCATACCAAGAGCTTAGTAAAGTTTGAGGAAACCCCCCCCCAACCCCCCAACACAAATACACACGCCAACCACTCACTACATTAGCCATAAATAACAATTCATTTGTACTTTTCATGCTACATGTGCAGGTGTGTGAGTATTAGATTCTCTGATAAGGTTTTATAATTCACATCAGGCTTGAATAAGAAACTCATTACAAAGATTTAAACCGACCATGCAAACTGTGCTACGCTCGCAATGAACACGGACAAAGTATTACTGTATTTTGACTCTCAGTCTTACCCCACCCCGCCCTCTCAGCAATGACCCAGTAAGTATTTTGTGTAACTTAAGTCCGAAAATGTAAGGCCAGTAACTGCCAGATAAGCATCCAGCCAGCTCAGTCAACGGAGCATGCCGTTTATACCAAATAATCATTAGAAACTGGCAACCCGCGCTGGAGCTTAATGGTGCTGAGCCGCGGGTTTAGAGAGGCTGAGAGTAGGGAGGAAGAGGAGAGGAAAGGGTAGGTGAGCAGAGAAAAAGGATGATGCAGCACATTAAGAGGAGATAAAGATGCTTTGAGACAAGTTTACTACACGGAAAGCGAACATATAACATTACTGTTTCCGCTGTTTTTCTCCGTCTTTCTGTCTTTTGCTTTACAGACTGTGGACCCGAGGCTGACACTGTGGTCCAAACCAACACTTTCACAGCTACCAAATGATATAAACAGATTTCATGTGCTGCGGCTGGAGCCTCACTAAAACAGGGTTCAGGAGGGTTCGACGTCTATGTGTGTGTGTGTGTGTGTGTGTGTGTGTGTGTGTGTGTGTGTGTGAGCGTGCGTGCATGTGTGTGCGTGTGCGCATGCATGTGTGTGTGCATATGTGTGTGTTAGATAAAGTGGCAGGCAGAGTGCAGTGCCAGCACTAACACCGGGGCCTCAGCCAGGATGAAAGGAGCTGTCACGACGGCTCACGGAGGAAAAGAGGAAAAATCCATCCATCCACACTCCTCTCCTCTACATTTATCCTCTCCTCTCCCTATGCATCTGTTATGGTTCTGCTTCTGAATCCATATGGGTTGTATAATAATAAAAAAAAAAAAAAAGGCAACCACTACTTTTCACACCCAGTACAGTGCAGAACATTTCTTTAGTATATTTGCTTTCCGGTGGTTAAGATACTTTTTTTAATTTTTTGTCTCTGTCACAAAACAAAACAAAAATGTACAGCAAATCTACTGTGCTAAAACATTTCTTAAACATATTCGTAGAACTAATAAGGTCAATTGAATGTGCCTGAGTGGAGCTAAACCCATAATGACTTGTGTATCCTGAAATACTTTGCTTTAGTGATCAGCATCAAAAGAGGGTTGAGTGAAAGACCTTCTTTCATTTGCTCAGGCTAAAGCTGCCGGCCTTGGTGGACTCGCAGTGTGTGCGTGTGTTTGTGTGTGTGTGTGTGTGTGTGTGTGTGTGTGTGCATGCATGCGTTGGGGGTAGACTGTGACAGCTCAGTGATCAAAACCTATGATGGGAGGGGTGCAGGTAACAGACTGGTCGGGGTCTCAGGTAGCAGCCGCTGTCAATCTTCATCTCCTCCCTGTAAGTGTGTGTGTGTGTGTGTGTGTGTGTGTGTGTGTGTGTGTGTGTTCGTGCACCTGTATGCTCTTGTGTTTGTCATACATGTGCACACTCCTGCGAGCATGTACAGTATGCGCATTTGCTCTTTCATGTGTGATCTTTAACACATTCCATCAACAAACAGCGACTTCTGGACTCCAAACAGATCCACGTCTGTCTGCTCAACTGTCAGAGGGGCGGTGCTCAGAAAACAGGTAAACATAGTTAAGAGATGTATGCTGCCTTAGAGTTGTACACACTGTCTGTGTACTGTACTGCATCATTTCAGCACAGTGCACTTTAAAGAGCCGGGATGATGAAGAGGGAGAGAGGGGCTCCATGTTTGGGCTTTTATGGAAAAGGAGGTGAAAACTGAAATATGTGTAATATGTGAAATATAGTACTCGCACACTGTTGCAAACATGCTGAATATCTGTGGCCATATTCATACTGACACCACTCTCTCTCGTAGGAGAGATTTGGGTTCTCATAGACCCTGATAGAAGAACTGGGAGGAACTTTTACCTTAGCGAAGAAGTGTGACTGCTGGGTGTGATTAGACACTCTCACTTATTTAAGAAAAGTTCTCAGCACTGCTGTTTTAGTCACTTAGAATACTAGCCCACAAAAAAACTGACTGGATATTTCACAGTTTGTGGGTTGGTTAACACTCCAAATACCCAGATGTATGTGCACAAGCACTGAAAAAGTGAGTTTTTCATGATATGTCCCCTTTAAATTCTGTCCAGGTTGTTACCACTGACTTAGTTCTACACTTTACTGGCAAACAAGCAAATAAGTTCTCATTACGAAATGTAACAACAGTTGACTTGAGACTTACACATCCACCGGCCAGGATCTCAGCTGCCAGTGGGACTGAGCCATCTTTCTGTCTGTTCTTTCCTCGCACAAAGTCATTGACCTGGAAACACAAAGGTTACAAGATCAGGCAAAGACCAAGGGTTTTTAAAGCTGGAACATGACATGAATATGCAGTCAATATACAGTGTTTTATGCAGCACCTGAAAATGTAGAAAATGAACATAATAAATCAGGTTATGTGCATGTAACACTACAGTGGGTCATTATTCACATATATTTGTGTATTATGTGTGATACTATCCAAAAGGTTGAAGCAATGGCAGAACTTCATGGATAACTGTCTGTGTGTCTATGTGCTTTCTAACGCAGTGACTTACTGTGAGCTTTATGGCTTTCTCGGGCGCCACACCCAGTAGCTGTGGTACAAGACCTATCATTAGAAAACGACGAGATGATTAGAAAAAAAAAAGTGCTGTGGTACCCCTACCCACTCACACACACATACACATGCATGCATATACATATACCACTTCCATACACTCCACATGATGTGTGGCTTCCCGCCGCATGCGTCTGACCCGGCGAGATCCTCCAGACGCTAATGAAATCTATTGATGTGGAGTGTGGGGACATCAGAGTAGCAACAAGAGAGAGAGGGAGAAGGGGTAAAGAGAGGATGAAGAGAGAGAAACTGCTTCCCAGAATAGGAAAAAAAAGGGCAGAGTATAAAACAAACCGACCAAAAGTTTACGCAGACCTCAATTACAAACCAGAGCAGGATAAAAATAAACAAAATAATCACAACAGAGCACAATGAAACTTGGCCCCCTACCCAGGCCTAAGGCAAGAAGCACACACACGCACACACACACACACACACACACACACACACATACACTTTCCTCAAAGTAAAAAACACAGTTAGTCTACAGTAGTTTGTGTGTAGCGAGGCCACACACACACTCACGCACACACATAATCATATACTCAATTTGGAACTTGGCAAAAGGACCTGATGCCAGGACCTCATAAAAAAGCAAACCAAAATCATTTTTTAATTCTTTTGACATACTTTCTTCAACACTGAATATACATGCATGCACACGACAGGACATGGGTAAATACACCTCATTTATTTTGGCTAAATCATCCCATAAAAGGATGCTCCTGTTTCTCCTGTGCCGTTTTGTTTATGAGACATCCCGGCATTATGCTACCTTAGTTCACCAATTTTGTAGGGCTATATATAATTATTTTCATTGTCGAGTAATCTGTCGATGATTTTCTCGATGAATCGATTCGTTGTTTGGTCTATAAAATGTAAGAAAACGGAGAAAAATGTTGATCAGTGTTTCCCAAAGCTCAAGATGACGTCCTCGAATGTCTTGTTTTGTCCACAATTCAAAGATATTCAGTTTACTGTCATAGAGGAGTAAAGAAACCAGAAAATATACACGTTGCGATTAATCACGATTAACTATAGACAATCGTGCGATTTATCGCGATTAAATATTTGAATTGATTGACAGACCTATTGACAACTAATCGATTAATAGTTGCAGCTCTACCATTTTGTACTGCTGATCCACATTCTTCACTCGGCAGATTTTTTTCCGACAAGGTTTTCAGTGAAGGCGCCTTCAACTTATATTACATAACTACAGTTTGGCTGTCAGGATACCTGTCTGGCCATCTATCTGGAGCCAGGCCTGTCTGTCTCTGCGTCTGTGAAGCCATTCCACTCTTGATGGCCTTTGTGTTTCCCGCAGAAATTCAGGCATTCAAGTTTCCTCTCGGGAGCCCGGTGCTGTCAATCAGAATCATGGGATTTTAAAAAGGCCCCGCCACTCTTCCAGGGGACCTTTTTTTCAATCCTTCTTCAATCCGACCCCAACAATACCGACACAGACACCCTAACCCCGGCTTCTGAAGACAGGGCAGGTAGTCATTAGGGATGTCGTGCCCTGGTATGTGCGTACCTGAATGCCCAAGCAGTCGCCTGCACGTCCGTGTGTGCATGCCTACATACTTGTGTGTCTGCTCTGTCTGTGCATGCGTCCGTATGAGTGTGTCAGTCCAGACATGCAACATCACCGCGTCGTGACACAGTCCTAAAGGTATGTGGCCTTGCGTGTGACGTTCATTGTCCTGCTCTGAAAGTCCCCAGCCAGCCGGTAATCACTTCAAAGGAGACAGGTCAACAGAGAGGTGAACTCACACAGCCCTCCTGTCCACCCTACACTTTTCTTCTCCTCTTCCTTCTCTTCACTCTTATTGTCCGCTTCTTCTTTCTTCTGTCACATCTCAGCTTTTTTTTAAACCTGTTTTGTGGATTTGACTGCCTGTGAGTTGTTTTTCCTGAAAGCTGTCTGTAAATACAAATTTGGGGATGGATTTTGGGCAATTTATTTTAGTTGTGACTTAATAACAGAAAGAATATTGTATGTTAAAAATATTGGGTACACAATTAAGAAGATGGAATCAGAGAGTTTTTACTTTTTTTCTGAAAAAAGTACTCAAACCATCCATCCATCCATCTTCAACCGCTTATCTGGGGTCAGGTCGCGGGGGTAACAGCTCAAAACCAATTAATCGATTATCAAAATAGTTGCGGATTGATTTAATAGTTGACAACTAGTCAATTATTGCTGCAGCTCTACTGCTGCACTATTAATGCAGTATAAATGCTGCATGGAGGCCTCAAAGATGTTATCAACTGCAGTTTGCAACAACGACTAACAGTACTGTATGTAGATATTTTACATTACACGTTAAAAAAATGGGAGGTTTAAAATTTGTGTCCATGCGTACTGACCTCGGTAAAGGCCGAAGACGCCCTCGTAGCGCATCACCTTCTTGAAGCAGTCGAAGCTGTTTTTGTACATAAGCTCTCCCACCAGGGAGCCACTGCCTCTCTGGTTCTGCATGCGTGTCTTCACCAGATCAATGGGGTACACTGCTGTGGCACCCACAGCTACAGATAAATAAAAGAAAAATGGTTAGTTACTGGTAACATGTTATGTTGTGGTTTTCTGTTATGACCATGCCACCATATTCCTCCCCTTGCATTAACCATCATCCATATCCCACCCTCGTGCCTACATCTTTGTGTTTTGCAAGTGAAAACAACAGTAATAAAACTATAATTAACGTTTTTGCAGTTGTATGCCTCCACCAACTAGTGAAGTTTCAGTTTAAATCCATGTCATAACTCACATGAATTCTTGAGTTATGGCCAAAAACGTGTTTTGTCAGAGTGACCTTGACCTTTGACCATCAAAATCTAATAAGTTCTTCCTTAAGTCTAAGTGGATGAAATTTGAAGAAACTCCCTCCAGACGTTCAATACACAAGAATGTATGTACGAATGGACGGAAGGACAACCCAAAAACATAATACCTCCAGCCACGGCTGTGGCCAGCGCGGAGGCTAAAAAAAATTTAAAATCATAGACATGGTTGACTCGGAGTAAAGAAAAGATAGTATTGTTAAGGTCATATGATGACTTTAAGCTTCCTTTACTTTTGAAACTGTTAAGAATAACCTGTGTGAAGTGCAACTAGAGATGTAGATTAAATGAATGAAACTCATCTCAGGAACATGCACCCACTCATGAACAGGTGGCATTCATCATGTTGAAACTAGCAATTTATGACAAGTTTGTGCTGTTAAGAGAGTTTGGTAATGCAAACTGGAAGTCTCGTATGAGGAAACCTCACAGAAAGAAGTAAGAGAGGTTTAGATTAAGAATATGAAAATGTTTTGCAACGTCATAAGCTCTGCAAACACTCAAAAAAAGCAGGTAGTTTGCTAAATACCACTGGAGATAGGTGAGGAAATATCTCTCTGTAATTTGGGAGAGCTCACCCTTTAAGAGGATGAGGAGGAAAAGGCGGAGGAGGAAGGGGAAGTCTGTCGGGGTAATGTTAAGAAAGACGTCGAAGTGTTTTGAGTCCCAGTGTCTTCGACCCGTCAGACGGACACAAACAAAAAGAACCGACCCAAGGCGACAGACTTAATTAGAGAGCGACCGAGAGAGAAGAAGGGATGGCAGACCCATACCTCCTTATTAAGCTGTCTCCCTTGGGATAGAAGGAGGAGGAGAAGGGAGGAATGAAGGAAGGGAGGAGGAGGAGGAGGAGTAGGAAAACAGTGGGGAGTCTGGAGCCAAACACAAGGGCCTAGGCACCACCCTTCACCCCCACCTTCATCCTCCCTCTTCTGATCACTCACACAGGTACAAAAGAATCCACACAGGAGGGTTTTCCCATGGCACGCAGAGAGGCGAGAGACAGGACAGAGCGAGGCAGAGGGACGGTAAAGAGCGGGAGAGAAAGAAAGAGAGGGAGCACTTCTCTTTAAGCAGGGGAGCAACCGTTGCTCTTGTAAGCAAAGGAAAGGGCAATAGAGGAGCCATTGTCCTCTCTCTCTCTCACCCTTTTCTTATGAGGACAGCAGAGGGCGGGGGGGGGCAGGTAGACACACAAGCATGTAGGTGGGTGGGTGGTGGGGTGAAGGTATGCAGGGAGCCAATGGGGCGTGACTCTTACCCCCTGCCACTGAGCCAAGGGTGAACCTGTAGGCCGACTCTGCCACCTGGACGACGACGGGGCGGGAGACGTCACTGCCCAACTGCTGCTCACACAGCGGGAGAGAGACAATGAGGAGACATTAGTGCAGAAGTGGAAAACAGTGAGACATGACACTAGACAAGCCACTGTTTCCAACATGGATTTCTCCCTCACATAAACGTCAATACTCTTTCTCATAAAATGCCACACATCCCATTAAACCACCCTGCAAGCTAAATTAGAGGCTATTAAATCAATCATTTGTCACACCTGCTGCATAGTGTTTGACAGCAAGTCCCTATTTCCTAATGGTCCGTGGCATACAGTATAATGGTCAATTAATAAAGCTATGCAAGAAAGAGAGTGGGAAGCTACTTGAATATAAAGTAAGTAAATGTTTTTAATTGGTAAGATAGTCACAACACAAAACACAAAAAATGTCTTAATATGCAGTCACGATGTTCAGTATTTGATTATGATATACCTGTAAGATAATATTAAGATAAAATCAGGGCCACAATTAATGATTATTTTCTTTACCAATTAATGTGTTGATTATTTTTTGATTAATTGATTAATTCTTTAAGACTGTAATGCCAAAAAAATTGTGAAATAAATGCCCATAATTATTTCCCACAGCTTAAGATGACATCCTCACAATGTTTCTCAATTTACAAAGATATAGAAAAGCTGTTACCAGATAATGTTTGTCATTTTTACTTGAAAAATAAGTTAAACGAATAATTAATCATCAAAATTGCCGATGTATTTGTTTGTTGATAGACTTTCAGGATTAGATACAATAACTGGTGAAAGCAACACAAAAGTGGTAGATTAGTAGTTCAAATCATCCGACTCAGTCAAATTTGAAAGTAGAAGATACCGTCTATTTGTCTACAGCTGGACATGTGAGATGTATCTTGAGTTAGAAATACAGAAGATATTAAGCTTTCCGGGTTTTAGGAGCTCTCTTCTGTCTTGGCTGATTGTGTCACATTTGGGTCGACAGTCTCAGATAATTCACCATGCCTAACTAATCTGGTCTACAGGTTTAAGAGGAGCATTTGTCAAATAAAGCTGGAATCAAAGTGATCTTAGTACACCCTTGTGATTATCACCATGATATGCAAAGAGCAGAAGAGTGTTAGTAGTGTTAGTAGTAGTAGTAGTAGTAGTAGTAGTAGTAGTAGTAGTAGTAGTAGTAGTTGTGTTAGTAGCTAGCATTAGGCTGCACTCACAGCAGATCAGGCGGTGCAGCAATTCAATGACCCATTTGTGTGACGTCATGTTGTGAAGTTTAACCCCCCCAATGTAGCACAAGTAGACTTTATATTTCACAATTATTGTTTTCTGTCAGCGCTTTTAAGATCTTGACAAGACAAGACAGTCTAACTCATTTCACAGCAGCTACACACAAAAAAGACGGCAGGACTTATGCTAGAGCTCATTGCAGGAAACATGCTACCAAATTACCACTAGGGGTGTAAGAAAATATTGATACGCATGAGTATCGCGATATCATGTTTTGTGATACTTTATCGATTCTCCAAAACACTTTATCGATTTTTCATTAACCTCTTAAAAATCCAACGGCCTGCCATTGGGCCCGGCCGCTATTCGATCTTTTGGATGTCAATTTTAAAGCTAGATTGAAGATATTCCTTAGGTATCAAACCTAAGGAATCGTTTGGTACCAATCATGTCATACTACTTGTCAGGAAGGAGGCTAAATAACGCTCCCAACTTACACTAAATGTTGGCGAGGAAAAACTGGCATGGCCATTTTCACAGGGGTCCCTTTGACCTCTGACCTCAAGATATGTGAATGAAAATGGGTTGTATGGGTACCCAGGAGTCTCCCCTTTACAGACATGCCCACTTTATGCTAATCCCCCATGCAGTTTTTTGCATGCAGTACATATGTGGTATTTTTGCCTATTCTATAATGGTGTATTTCTGGTGTGTTCTTTATAGTATGACAGTTTTACTAAAACTAGTTTTTTTTTTAAAAATCGCAATATATCGCCTTGCTTACAGTATCATAATATCTTACAATATATTGAATCTTTACCCCTGTATCATGATACATATCGTATCGCCAGAAATTTGCCAATACACAGCCCTAATTACCACAGAACTGCTCCAATTAGCATCCATGTAGTCAGCTGTTACACAAACTCCTGGGCAGGTGGGGTAAGTGCTTGTGTTTTGTTTTTTAAGGGAGGACTTGCGTTTTTGCCGCACCGCCAGATCTGGTGTGAATGCAGCTATTGCCACACAGTAACATTAGCCACACTCCCCCCTCCACCTGAGGTACCTGTTGCCTTGTCTGGTCTGCCCAGCCCTGGCCTCTCGACCCTGGGGAGAGGGGGGGTGGAGTGTTGTATGTGTGTGCGTGTGTGTGTGTGTGTGTGTGTGTGTGTGTGTGTGTGTGTGTGAGGGGGATGGGAGTCTCTAGAACAGGTCCACCTGTCAGAGTGAACTCCCAACCCCCTCTACAGTTCATCCCCAGAGGTTTTCCACTCCACTTCTACCATCCTCCTCAGCCCTGTCTGCCTGAGGACTGGTGAAACTTGGCAACACTAACTGTCGGGATGTTTGAGGGAGAAAGAGGGAACAAGTTAACAGGATATAAAGAGAGAAAATAAGTCGAGGAATAAGAGCAAGGGAGAGAGAAGTAGATCAAAAAAGGAAATGGAGAGAACTAGCAAAAGATGAGGAGAGAGAGAGAGAGAGCTAGCTGGCGGCCAGCCCCTGAGGCCAAACCACAAGGGCCTAAAGTGGCTCATTGTGGTGGGACTGGCGTCTGTGTAGTGCTGGGCCCCTTTGCTTTCTCCCCTTTGGCCCACGCCTGCTCCAGTATGGCCTGGCCAAGCCTTCACTGTAGTGCTGGAACCCACCAGGCAACGCAACTCTGACCAAACAGCCCAAGAAGGAAAACAGTCCTTTGCTCATCTGTCTGGCCGTCCGTACGTCCTTCTTCCTCTTCTTCATTACAAATTGCTCTTGTTAGCTGCTGCAAAGTCTCTTCACATCCATCATGTGCAACGTGAAGCATGTTTGAGGTTCGTCAGGCCTTGAGGATGGCGCTGCTTGTCTATATTTCCCTGGATTTGTGAGTTTTCTCTGTTTTTAAGACATCAACCACATGTCAGGGAGAGGTCTGGTGGTGTTTTCTCTCAAGAAAAGCTCTTCAAGTTGAAGTCTGTGTTGGGAAGTTACTTGGACACAACTTGGTCTGAACCTTGGTATGAACTTTTGAAAATGAGCAGGTCTGACGAAAGCTGGCAGGTTTTGAGGGCAAACTTTCCACTTTAAATCTGACAAAACTTGTTTGGATCTGTGTCCCGTATTTATTTTTTTTCTTTCACTTACATGTAACCCCAAAACAATGACTCAATGAATGAATTGTCAATGGGGGATTAATTACTTGTGAACAGGAGATATCATTATCCTTAATTATAAATCATAGTCCTCTGCATGGTGACATCTAGCCCTAGAGAATGAGATGAAAAAAGAGCTGCCAGTGTGGAAGAGGAAACCAAACACATCAACAGGTCCTCATATTCTGTACCTGTCTCTGGACCTCAGCCAAGTTGTAGGGAAGGGCGCCTTCCTCCAGCGGAGCGATCTGCTCAATGTCCACTAAACCAACACGTCTGATGAGGAGACAGAATGGAGGGAGTGAGAGGTTTCAAGTAACCTTCAAATGTTGTAAAAACTCTCAGAGAAATATAATATTTCATCAATGCACCACCAAGTCCATGACCTTTGGAAGCACGATCTGTCAGTCTGAAGTTACTCAAAGTTTACGGATACTTTGCCATCGTTCCATGTGAAAATATTGTGGCATTCAGAAATCCAGGCCTGTGCTTGGCATGATTGAGTAAGACAACTGATCTATAGGAACTGACAACTCCCACTCCTTTATCCCTTCATCCAAGTATAACAAAGATATTTAACCTTTGGATGTAAAAGTACTGCCTCTCTGAGTCTTTCCATTGCATCTCTACGGCGGTCCCAGAGTTCCCAGGCTGAGGGAACGGGGAACGCCAAATCCCCCTCCCACCCCTCTCCTCTGAATATTGAGGCTATTATCTCTCGCATCTCCAATCAAGGGGAGTGGAGAGGGCTATTAAAGTATCCCATTGCCCAGAAATAATAATCAGGTGGTGTCTCAGGCCGGGGTTAGGAATTATGAGTGCACTGGTTGGGCCGCGAGGCAGACGCAAAGGAAGTGGGGGAATGTGAAACGCATACAGTTGTTGTGTGCCACGGATCATAGGGGCTGGAATTGCCCCTTTTTTTTAAAGATAAATGGGAGTTTGGATTGGTTTTGGACTGAAAGAGGATTCTCTGGCACTGATGTAGTCATGTCTGAATCTTTTGATCCTTTGCAGGGAAGTTTGAGAAGGAAGGAGGCGCTCGTCTCTCTCAGGTATGGACCCTGGGGCTAAAGGTGCGCTTTAGGGGGCAAGTGTGGGATAGACTTACTCTCCATAACTCCCTGAATAACTGAGGAAAAAATTAAATGGCTTAAGTATGAATTCAGTTGTGAGATGCTATTCCTCAATCACAGCTACAATTTTCTCAACTTATTTGCCAGTTCTCAGTGGAATATAGAATGAATGAATATACCCTGCTTGGCCATCATTTCCACATTACTTATGATTATTTCCTCAGAGATTATATCATCCACCCAGATTAAATATAGAAAAGCAAGTTATTCCCAAAACACTGTCATATTATCAAAATTGAGTTATTAAATCAAAGTTAGTTTTTTTGTTTTTTTTAGAGCATTAGGGCGCTTTCACACGCCATAGTACGTTTGGCTAGTTCGAATCAGAGTGAAATTGATATTTTTTTGTTCGTTTTCTATTTAGTCTGTTTCGGTTTCACAGTGCACAAATTAAAGTCGACCAAATTAAAAAAATTAATTAGCTGAGGGGCCTGTACGGAGGAGTGATTTTATCTTTTTCGTCTCGAGAGCTGCCACTTCTATGCAGGGAATCGCGGACTTTGAAATATTGCTGTTGAAGTGTTTTCACTTTGACTCGGCACACATCTACTGTGCGCACGAATCCCTTCTCCTCCAGTTTATCTCGAATGACTTTATAAACGTCAATGTTTTTGTGGACTTTATTTAGCATATACTGTATGTTCTCTTCCGCCCAGATGTTAAGCAAACGTCAAACTTCTGCAGAAGGTCAGTCCTCTCCCACTCATGTTAACATGTCCTTTACCTGCGTCCATCTCAACAAATGGCCGCACAGGCAGCCTGTGTTTTGGTTTGCTTGGAAACGGTCCGAGACCGCCTCTATCAAGCGCTCTCGGACCGGTTATTTTGGTCCGCACAAGAGTACTGCGGTCACAACTGCCCAAACGAACCGCACCAGTGTTTGATTAAAACATACTAAGTGTTGGCTTGTGAATGCGCCCTAAGAGATGTTTTCTTCCTGTGTGTGTGTGTGTGTGTGTGTGTGTGTGTGTGTGTGTGTGTGTGTGTGTGTGTGTCTTACCCGCGGGGCTCTGACAGGTCAGCCAGATGAAAGAGGATGTCGACCTCCATGGGTGTCACCTGGCCAAACCTCTGAGCTGCCACAATGAACTCCTCTACAAGAAAGACAGATATGTATTTAGTTTTTATTAAAATGCAGAGCAGCACACATTAAGACGCAAACCAACATTTACAGATATGCACACAGATTAAAAAATGGGTCTCAATTCCAAATCCATCCATTTCCCACTGTCAGTCTGTGTCCAGGTCAAGGTGGCAGCAAACTCAGCAGATGTTCCAACAGCCGAGAGGTTTTTTTCTTCTCAGCTACATCCTCTAGCTCGCCCTGGGGGATCCCAGGTATTCCCAGGCCAGATGGGATATATATAATTCCTCCAGTGTGTTCTGGGTCTGGGGACCTCCACAGTGAGGCACACAGGGAGCATCATAATCAGATCCCTGAGCAACATAAACTACCTCCTTTCAATGCAACGGAGCCACATCCCTCGGAAATTGTCTGAGCTCTCAGATACCAACTCAAAACTCATGACCACCGGTACAGGAGCGTAGATTGACAGGTAACTCGAGAGCCTCAATTCCCATGTCACCATGACAGTACAAGGGTACAACATCCACAAGACTGTGGACGGGACACCGATCTGGCGGTCTATCTCATGCTCAATTATACATACTCTCACACTTTCAAATTCTGCCATTACAACATGAATATAATCAAAAATATGCAGTACTGAGCTGATCGAATTACCTGAAGCCACAATCAGTTATCACAAACATGAGCGGTTTCCTGTGACTGACATCTCTTTTATTCTTATCCGATTCATATTTCCATTAAATCGTTGAACCGTGATACTACTCATAGACTCAGTATCATGTTAAATACAATGTGCCAATATAAAAGTGTGCATTCTTGTCTCATTTGTGGTCTGACAAACAGTAAATTCATCAAATTCAGTGACTCATATCGCTATTTTCCAAGCTTTCCAAGCTAAGTCATCGTTGGAAACTGTTTGTAAAAGGGCAGGCAATTTCAAAAAATACTTGGCAGGTGATTGGATGAACCATCTGTCAATCAAACTCTTGCCGAAGTCAGTCGGAAGAAGAGTGAAAACATATTTTTCATCAAGAAAAGCCCTCACTGCCGTTCTTTGCTCTTCTTTCAATGAAAAAATACTCTCCAATTCTGATATAACTGATGCTATTGCAGCTACGCTAACCTCTTCAGGACCCGCCATTGTTGTTTAGAACGAACAGTCGCCTCTCTGGGTCGCCTCACACACACCTAAGCCACGCCCGTCGCTGCCAGTAGTTCCTCACAGGATAGTGATTGGTCCGTTGTCTGGCGAGCCGGACACAAACGCATTACTTGAAGCCTGACAAGATGGATTTTCGTGTGATATGTGATCTCGCGATTCTCGCATGAACTCATGATATCGCTAGATCCAGCTGCTGTGCAAGGTATAATATATAATATACGTCCACATCATTCATTGATTTCCTGTGTGCAACCACTTTTGACAACTCAGAAAAAGACAGACTTGCATCTTGCATTTCATTATGTCACTGTAGAGGAATGCACGCATAAAGTGAGAAGTGTCAAAGCATGTTGTATTCATCATAGGAAAATAGAATAGAAAATATGGCCATATAGAGTTATGGACTTTAAGAGTTCTTCTGAGGCAGCTCTAGTATGCCGTAACTTAAGACCTGGTCTATTGTTGGTGGAATAAAGAACAGGTTGACTGTAGGCTGGCTTACAGTGGAGGAGTCAGCATTGTTTGACCTGCTTTATTCAAAGAGCAGCAGGCTGGGGTTGTGACAAAGTCGTCCTACACTGGAGCCATTCACCCCGCCAAGGCTCAGCTTACCCCTGAGGCATGCTCTCTTTCTCTCTCTCATACACACACACATATCCATGGATACATGCAGGTAATGCTCACAAGCATGTGAGAGAGCATACTTACACAAGAATACACTCTCTCTCACACACACCCACACATACTGAGACAGAGTTCTGTCTGGGGAGATCACAGATCACAATGCTGATAACCTGTCTACCTGTAGCCCATGGTCACCAATACACACATGCACGCACACAATTGACTGACCTTTATACATTTTATGATTACCAGCCTCTCTGTGAAGTGGTCTAGTCCATAGACTTTTAAAATGATAAGCAAAGTCACACATAACTGCCCTGTCTACACACAGCTCCTTGATAGCTTAATGTAAGCCATAGGTTAACATGTGAAGTAGTCAGCCGAACGCATATCTACTTGCCTCTGACCAAACCTCGGATTTTTAAACTGACTGAGGATGAGAAAAATAATGTGAATGTGAATTATAAAAGGGTTAAAAAAGGAAAACATAAAATGGACAAACAATAAAATGCTATTTCAGAAAAGCGACTTTTTAAAAAAAAAGTGTCTACAACAATGCTAGCAGATCTGTGAGGCTAACTGTTAGCTAAATGCTAACATTCTCACAATGACTGCTATGTTGATTTTAGCAGCAGACATAATGATAGGGCTCAACAATAAGGAATGACTGCTTATCCGGGGCCAAGTAAAATGCCACTTTGGGCTAATAAATGTAGCAACTCGTAAAAGGGTTTAAACACATTGTTTTTTCCGGAGCTGATGACTGAAGTTGCTTAAGGAGTGAACCATCGCTTCCTTCTCATCTCTGTTGAGAGTTGCACATGCGCAGTAACGATCAGGCACTCGTGGGAAAATGGTGGCGGGTAAAGACAAAGTTTATGAGCTGAAGAGCAAGCGAGAATTTCAATTATCATGGAAACAGGAGTTTAGTTGGGTGACGTTTAAGGATGTGGGTGAAACTCGAGATTTGATAACCGCTAATAAATAAAACAATTTACATAGGGGCAAGTAAAAATGTACTTTGTGCAAGTAGATTTCATGGTGGCGCTAGGAAAAAAGTTAGGGGATCATCAAAGTCAGTAGGCTTCATCCTCAGGGGACATTGAATGTATGTACAAAATTTGGTGGCAATCCATAGATATTTTAATGTGGACTGAAAATAACGGATATAAAAAACAACCTGAGATTGTGACATGGTTAAGAACAACGATTGGTGTGGTTTCAGATGCCCTTTAGAAGAGAACTGACTCACATATCATCAGTTGTGGTATCTATCTAGTAAAGATGCATTGCATTATGTCTGAATTTCACATGTTCTCAAAGACGCACAGTCATGATTTGCGTTGTGGTGTACACTGCTGGCTCAATAAAAGGTGTGTTTGGTAACGGTCTCCAGTGCACGTATGCACACAAACGCTTACACACACACACACGTGTGCGCTCACTGTTGTGTAGGCGTTAAGCACTGTAATGGCGTCCCCAAGGCAAAACAGTGGCCTTGTTGCACATACGGAATCAATCAAGATTATTACGCATGTGTGCACGCTTGGCTGTGTTAATGTTCGTGTGTATGTGAGAAATGTCTGAAATGGTGTGCTAAAACATACGCACACAATTGACACACGCGAGTGTGTGTGTGTGTGTACAGTATGTGTTTGTCGGCCAGCCAGCGGTACATGGAGCCGAGCACTTGCAGTCCCAGAGGAGGCCTTAATGACTCAGGGAGTGGAGGGTGGATGGGTGGTGGCTGTGGAGGTCTGGCTGGCTACGGGCCACCGCGGGTCGAGCCAAGCCCAGCGTCGGTGTACCCATGGTGGGAACAGCCTGGGGAGCGTATGGGCTCTTGGTCTGGGTCGGCTATGGTCCACACCCCTGATAAGGCTTCAGATAGCATCATAAGGCTACGCTAGTGGCCCTGGGCCATGTGGAGAGAGGTCAGAATGGACGACCAGAGCAGGATAGAGGGAGTCAGAAAGAAAGAGTCAGAGAAAGGTAGAGAGACCGAGAAAGCTGACTGGGCTTCCTGCCAAGTACTGAGGAAAGGAATGAGAGACAGCAAGTGGGGCAAGCAAGTGAGAGAGATAAGGATTTAAAGAAACTAACCATGGGAGACGGAGAGAAATAGAGAAAATGACTGTTGGATCAATGGATAATAATACCTAATCTCCATCACCTTGTAGCTTTACGTCTTTGCTCTGAAGTAATTTAAATGATAGAGTTAAGAAATGTCTTATAAAATGTTTTTTACCTATCTAGCGTGCACATTCATTCGCTTCATACAGAGGTGAGACAACAAAAGTAGATGATTTTGACAAATAAACATTCCTCATTTTTGTCTGTTTCCTAAATTAAAAATCTCATTATCAACCAAGAGCATCCCAGGACAAAAAAAAGTGGTCCTCAGATCAGTGCCAGGATGTCTAATAGACATCAGGGATTGTGGGTATGCAGTACGTGTGCTGGGTCAGATCCAGCATGCCCATTTAAATGCCACCGGGAAGGAAGAAAACCAAACAAAAACAAGTTTCCACCCTCAGCGCACACAGACGTAAATACATTATCTGGAAAACACATTCAATGCTGCCTGTAGCTCTGGACTGTATCAGTTTGTGCATCTGTTTTGTGAGTGTGTGTCTGTCTTAGAGAACATCAGAGTACATGTGTACTCATAAATGTGCATCAGATTTTTGGCTGCCTGCGTTCATATAAGTTTGTGTATGAGTTCTTGTGTTTTTTGGGTACCTTTGGTGACTTCGACATGTCGGCGGTGTCCAGCCAGGGTGCTGTAGATCTTTCTTATCAGCTCCATGTTGTTGAGAAGCGAGTTGAAGCCGTTGAAGTACGAGAAGCTGATCTGGTGAGACGTGCTGCCACCCGCAACCTGGATAAGGATGGAGACACGTATTTTAACATGCAATGAAATCTTGTAATAACCCACAAACGCAATCACACTACACTACAAACAGAATAAATGCATCTTGATATTATGATTATGTGTAAGACAGAAGACACACGTCAAGAGGAAATCTTGATGGTGGTTAATCATCAACGTTCCTCTTTACCAGCGCTCCACAGGGAGAAGTAAACCTGTTTCAACCGCTACTTTTTCCATCACACAACGAACACTCTCAGGGAGTTTAATTAACTTTCTTTATGAGGTGGAGGAAGTGATAAAAGAAGAGAAAATAAAAAAGAAAAGGTAACGGATTAAAAATAGCTCTTGAGGACATTCCAGACTGCACGCAAACTCGTTTATGTAAACCAGCATCCTATCTTTATCAAATCAACATCTCAAACTCTTACAGGAGCCGCTTTAAGTGTTCGAGTACATTTCATAAATGTTGTTGCCTGTTTTGGGTAGCTTAGGCCAGAGTATCAGATGAGCCTTGAGGCTTTGCAGCTCTTAACAGTGTTGAGGGGTTGAGGCGATAGAAAATGTAGAGCTTCCTTTCACTAGATGGCACTGTTTGCTTTACAGACACATTCAGGAGGGTTGCACTATGTTTGCAACAAGGGGGGGGAAGCTCTGGCTTGGGTGAAACTGCCCTAACAAGAGAGACACTTTTGTATCTGTTCATATCTATGAGCCTATAGGCATGGATCTTCCCACGATATCCAACACAGAGGCTTTCACAGAGGGGGAGAGGAGAACAATATTTGGGTGAAAAGAGTGTGGCGCTGATCATTTGCCATGTTTGGTGAGTGAATTAAAGGTTGCCGTTTCACTGTTTGTGTTCCACCATAATACCGCCTTTAATGTGTCTGCAGTGTTTATGGGCTTTTTGATATGTGTGTGTGTGTGTGTGTGTGTGTGTGTGTGTGTGTGTGTGTGTGTGTGTGTGTGTGTGTGTGTGTGTGTGTGTGTGTGTGAGAGAGAGTTTACTAACAGCACACCAAGATGTCTGGTCGGTGAGGTAAACACAGCAGAGAAAATGACAGAGTCTACAAGGTGTTTATGAAATGGGGCAAGGCATGGACACAGACGCAAGGCTCGCACACGCGCAACAAAAACACTAACACACATAAAGAAAAGACAAGACATAAAAAAGACAAACATCTCAGAATTCAAAACAAATAAAGAGCGCGCGCACACGCACGGATGCTCACGCACAAACACACACAGGCAAAGATGATGGACTGTAAAGCTCCAGTCTCCCATCTATCTCTGTCTCTATCTTCCCATTCAGCTGGCCTGCATGGCTTTGACACTGCCAGAGAGGTTAGACTTAATGACATGTTGGGAGAGAGACAGAGACACGGGGGAGGGAGGGAGAGAAAGAGGGGCGGTTGAGAGAGAGGGAGGAAAAAAAATGAAGGGAGGGAAAAAAAAGAAAGAGGACAGATGAGAGGTGACAGAAAAAGGTAAAGAGGAAGAGGAAGAAATAAGAGATGGACAGCTGGAGGGAAAGAGAAAGCCACGACGTTTGGTTGTGGGGGTGTGAGAGAAAGAAATGAACATAGGGAAGGGAAAAGACCAGAAAGAGGTGGTGAGATGGAAGAAAATAGTGTTGCCTTTAACCCTTTTATGGAAAATACAGTAATGTTGGGTTGCTCGCCTTCCTAGCTAACATTAGCAACTGAATCAGTGGGAAACATTGCTTAGAAAGTATAAATATAGAGGCTCTCCTTAACATTGTGTTTGTTTCTGAAATCCCAAAGTGTGCATCATCTTACAAAGATTTTGTTTAATATATAGATACTTTATTATATCACAACACATGATGAATATAGATGTTGATTCACCGGTACCATGATAAAAATCACAGCTATGATGTGAGATAAAATGATCCCAGTTTTGCAGTTACCCAATTCATCCCTTAGGTGATGTTGAATAAAGCACACCCAATTTGTACAACATTTTCTGAACATTTAAAGACAACGTGTCATTACTTCCAGGTGTACAACAGTGACCGATCTCACTATTTTTAACCAGCCCCAACTTTGGCTCTTGTGGATGACAGTAAAACAAATGGGGAGAGAGAACTGTGGAGCCAAACAAAAAACCCACCGCCACAAGGCATTCCTCCACGAAGGATGTGAGCATGTGCGGCCGGATGGTGACCATGATGTCCCTGAAGTCCAGGGATGAGATGGAGCCGCTGTGGGCTTGGTCCCGCTGGATGAAAGCCTGCCGCGCATGTTCCAGCTGCATCTCCTGGCGGAGGGAGGAGAGGAGGGACGTGTAGGTGTTAGATCATACAGTGAATGCGTATTATTGGACACGTATGTGGGTCATACACCTCTTTAAGTTGCCTTCATAAATTAAAATCCACATAAACTCGCTCATATAAACACGTATGCATAAAAACACAACGTTTGCTTTGATGGGCCCCCTGGCGCCGTCTCCCCCTCTCAGTTACGGGGGAGCCAGCGTTTGGCCGGGCTTCACGCTCGCCTCCTCTCCCAACAGCGGCTTTGCCTACTGTGAGGTTTCGCTTGGGCTTTTCACACCCTCCCCAAATCCCCATTAAACCCACTTGAGGGAGAAACATACAAACATACACACCCAGACGTGCACACACAGGCAAGACAGCTAATCACCCAACTGCTCACTTTGTCTCCCTTCTTGCACACGCGTACACACAAAGGTCCACAGGGACAACAGCCGGCTGCGGTGGGGACACATATCCCGCAAGGCCTCTGAAATTAGCAGCCATTATCGGTACCTGCAACCACAAGTCTACAGAGAGAGGCTGTAAACAAACCACCGATGCTTCCTCTATTTTACAACAAAAAAACTTGGTTACAGCAAAAGACAGCGATGTCAGAAGAATAATAATTATGGAAAAACAGCCATAAGCTTGAGGGCAGCGAGCTGAAACTAGTTGCTTTGGCTGTTGACTCACTCGCAGTGTATCATGGCCTTTAGGTCAAAAAATCAATGAGGCAAAAAATCCAGAGTTCTTCTTCTTCTATTCTTATTCATGAGGTTTCTGACACGATAGCAACAAACTAAATGACCAATACAAGCTGTGAAGTACATATCAATGCGTTTACTCAACTGAAACATTCATGCATGAGTTTTTAAGAGCTTCTCTTTTGCAATTTCCCACATATATGTAGAGCTGAAACAATTAGTCAATTAATCGATCAACAGAAAATTAACAAAAATGACTAAATCCCCACTTTCCAGTGTGGATTTCTTGCTTTTCTTTTGGTTCTGTGATAATACACTGAATAACAAGCAATTTGAATATGTCGACGTGCATGATGAGAAATCGTAATTGGTATTTTTCACCATTTTCTGAAATCTTATAGACCAAAAGATTAATCAATTAATTTAAAAGAATAATCAGTGGATTAATTAATAATGAAAATAATCAATAATTGCAGCTCTACATGCATTTAGTGCAAGACTATGCAATTTGTCTCTATTTAAAAATTAAAAAAATCTAAATTTAAATATTAAGTTAATTTATTGCACACATAATCTCATAAACATCCTAAAACTAGAGATTATAAAAGATTACATCCAAAAGGAACACGTATAAAGAATGAAAATATGTCAAACTTTAGTGTAAGAAAAAAATGGATAATGTTTTTTAAATTTCTTAAAGTAAGTACTGGCTAGTAGTTTTAGTACAAAAAGTTAATAATTCAGTTCAAAATAAACATTTATCAATTTATCCAAGAAGAATGGACATTTTTTTTCAAATCATACACGTCGGACAAAAAGTGCTGAAGGGGGACTGACTAAATCCTGAACATGCATGGCATTATTCAACTGATTGATTCAGATGTTATTGTTATAAACGGATAAAAAGTGGTATTACCACAACACAAAACCCTATGAGGCTATGACTTATTGTTGTGTTGAATTTGAGTGATATTTCACTGACAGCATAACTGATCGAACTCTAAATTTGCGGCACCCAAGAGAAACGACTGGGGAAAGAGTGACATTTACACAAAGCTGAGTGGAGACCGGAGGGGAGTAAGAATAGACATTGCAACAAAAGAGCCAGATTTGCAAAAAAAAAACAGCAAATGTAGCAGCCATGTGTCAGTATCACCTATGAGCGCAGCAGGGGCTACGGAGAGTGTATAAGTGAGTGGAAGGCAAGGAAACGAAGAGAGATTGACACGTGTAAACACTCCTCAGGTAAATAAGGTGAGATATTTTGGTGTCAGCATCCCGAGTGTCGTGACTCACTTCTCCGGTCAGTTGTGAGTAGGTCAAAACACTTTGGTGTGGAATAAACTGGGAAGAGGAAAGGGAGGAGGAGAGCTGAGTATTTAAAGTCAAAACAAAAAAAGGAAAGTGAAGAAGATGATGTTTTGCATGCATGACTGTGTGCAAAAAATAAGGTTGAGCATTTATCTTTGTGTTTGTGTCCATCTGTAAATGACGGGAAAAAAAATGTGATCCTGTTTCTCTGGACAAGTCGAAAGCCACACACGAACCACACAGAGCAACAAAACAACTGTGGTCCAGGCGGACGGAGCAGTTTATAGTCTCAGCCTCTTAAAACCTTAACTTGTTGCAACTGTATGTGTGTTTCAGGGACATGGTTTTTATTTGGGAGGCAGGAGACATAAAGCTGGGGGCTTAAGACAGCCAACGAGAGACCGCCGAGGCATTTGCAGTCACTTTAATTGTCCTTGGATGAGAATAAGAACTCATGACAAGCCACCTCTGTTTGTTTTCAATGGCTGTGATTCTTTCCCCCCCTCTCATTAAAACTTAAACAATAGATATGAGTGCAGCAGGATTGTATCTCTCTTCTCCAATCTCTGCTTCTCATCAGGGCTAAAGCTATACAAGGAGAAGCACAACTGCCTATTTACATGTGAGCCCTCTATAGTGATGTTCAGGGCTGCCCACTGATTCTTGGGAGAGTCAAACATATAATTGGGACTTTTAAAATCCGAGCAATGCCAACAATTCACTTCTTTTTTTTGAGAGCTTAGGAACGAAGTGGGACATGTGGTGTCCCCTCCATGTAATTCAAGCCCTTTACTTGCCAGGATTCATAATATGGGCTACTAGTGTGTGCCACTTCTCTGGACATCGGTAATACCATTTGCCAGAGACAACACCACGCCGACAGCGCGAGCTGAGCCTTGGCCAGCGTCCACGCGTGAGACGGGAAAAATGCATGTAATTGGTGAGAATCTCTGGCTTCCATCAAGACAGTAATTGGCCAGAGAGAGCCCTTGTGAGAAATATGCGGCGCAAACGTTTTCCCCGATAATCCCATCTTGTGAGCATCTGGCAGTGGCGTGGTTACAATGGCAGAAAAAAAAAAACAATAAACACATGCATGTACGGCAGGAAGGGGAGGAAATAAAGGATGGGAACATTCTTGGGGGGGAAAGCTGGGTGGTAGGGAATTATAAAAATAACTGACAAATATTTAGAATATGGAGTGTGTATGTGCAAGAGTGTGCTGGCTTTCACAATTCTCTGTCAACTTTTATAGCTGCGCAAACTTTTTTTTTTTTTTTTTCGGCTGACATTTACGAATGCTTACGAAACAAAAGTATCATAACAGCGTTGGGTAGTAGTGCAATCACAGAGTATGTAGTAATTGCACAGGTTTGAATTCTGGTTCAGGAAATGTTGTTGTACCTTTCCTAATTGCCCTGTCATCAATCACTGGAGTCGCTGATAACACACTGGAAGAGTGAACTGCCAATACCTCAAT